>NC_059431.1:81425212-81754212 GCF_021028975.2 Sphaerodactylus townsendi | reverse complement strand
ACCACAGCAGCACACACTGCGCCACCCCCTCTGGCTCAGCTCATCCCTCGGGCAGCAACCAGAGAGCACACCCATGGCCCACAAGGCCAGCTGATGGGCCAAAGCCTGACTGGGTGACACACACATGTTGCACTCAGGCCCAGTCAGGCCAGAAGTGTGGGGGGCGATTTTCCACACCCCATGTGACTCAACAGGGTGTTTGTCCCTGGATGTCCTTGTTGTAGCTATGCCACTGGTTATCAGTATGCCTTGTGTGTGTGTGTGTGTGTGTGTGTGTGTGTGTGTGTGTGTGTGTGTGTGTGTGTGTGTGTGTGTGTGTATCTTCAAGATAAAACCAGCTTAGGGAATATAGCTGCTATAGACATCATGTTGCATATCCTGTTAAAGCACGGCCGCGCCTCACATGAGGCCGCCATTGCAGGAGGGGAGGCCCGGCAGAGAAGCTGTCAGTTCAGCACCGGGTCAAAAAGTCAACATTGCGGCCCTTCATGCACATGTGCGCCCGTTCTGGCACATGTGCAGTCGGCTGCCAGGAAGTCATCTTGCCCAGAGAAGGGCAAGATTTACGTGAATTGGGGTTGGCATGCTCTTGCGAGGCACTAGAGCACGCCGTTGGTATGGGGTCTGGGCTAGGGCTTATTGAAAGCCCTGCCTTGTGGACCGGCCCCATGCTCAGTTGGCCGCCAGGAAGTCATCTTGCTCAGAGAAGGGCAAGATTGCTGTGAATTGGGGTTGGTGTGCTCTTGCAAGGCACGAGAGTACGCTGTTGGTATGGGGGCTGGGCTAGGGCTTATTTAAAGCCCTGCCTTGTGGACCGGCCCTATACGGAGCTGAAGCAACACGTTTTTCCCGCCCACCCGATCCCTGTTATTTTGAATGTTTGAATGATGTTCTTGTCATAGCCATTGGCGGGTTGTGCATGGGGGATGATCCGCTGGTAGGGGGAGCTGAGGGAGCTCCCCTTTTTAGCACACCTCATTAGGCGGGGTGTATCAAGCTCTCGGTAGGAATGCCCTGCGGGGGGCTAAGAAGCTTGCACCCCTAACGTGAGTTGGATGGGTCCTCCAGTCATGGGCACTTCACCGGTCTAGTCTTTTTCTCACTCCAATCTTTCACTTGGTTTATTCCTCCAGCAGCTGGGCTGAGGAATTGGTTTGCTGTGGGGGACAGCACTAATGCTGCCCAGATGCTTGGATCACCCCCCATGCTTCCCCAACTAGTTTATCCTATGCTTTCTGTGAATAAAGTTCTTTGGCTGTGGCCAGTTTTCTTAACCACTTAAACTGTGTTGGTGTGTTATTTTGGAAAGGGTCGCTGAGCAGGAAGGGCCATACATCTACCTGCAACATAGAACATTATAGGTTTGCAGCTATAGTTTAAATGGAAATGCTAATAAGAGATGATAATTTATTTAAAAATATATAAGGAACAGCAGTGTCCAGGTTCTGGAAGGTTTAGCATATGCTTCTACCGTGATTTTCATTAAGTGGTAATATGTGGCTTTGGAATGTACACATTTCTGTCATAGTGCTGGGTAGGTTGAAAAAGAGATCAGTCTTTGCCCAGATAGTTCATTCATATTACTTGGCCTTTCATTTGGTTTACAATATTCAGATAATGATTTTAAACTCACTTGTAAAAACACCCTTCAATTAAATGGGTTTGAAATGCATCTGATAGAGAAGGTACCTAGCTGTAATAGGAACTGTTTTGTAAACTTGGTATCTTTGTTCCCTTTTTAGAGGATCAAATTCCTCGTGGTTTCCCCACCATTGACATGGGCCCACAGTTAAAGGTGGTTGAACGCACTCGAACGGCCACCATGTTATGTGCAGCCAGCGGCCATCCTGATCCTGAAATAACTTGGTTCAAAGATTTCTTACCTGTGGACACAAGCAACAACAATGGGCGCATCAAACAGTTGAGATCAGGTATGGTCTTGTTACTGTTTGCATTAATGCTCAGAATTGTTCTTTCTTTTTTCCCTGTTATTTTTAAATTTTATTTTATTTTCTTTTTAGGTAATGATTCTTCCTCCTCTTCTCTTTTTTTAATGTTGTTGAACGTGTTGTCCATGTCTGTGTTGTTGTCATAGCCTGTTTCCAAAGTTTATTTTGTGTGCATCTTGCAGCTTCTGTTTATTCCACATTGCTCACTGCTGTGACTGTAACTGTAAGATTTTTTTCTTTACTGCTTTTCAGCAGTACTTGACAGAATCATTTCCTCCTCTATCCCTATCTATCTTTATTTTTTTATTATTATTATTTAAAAACAAATTTATTTCAACATTGGACTTCATTCAGAACATACAAGGAATACCAATGGTTATATCCATCCTCTCCCAAACTTTCATTATCTGATGCTCAAAATATTCTTATGAAAATTGTGTTTTGTGCCACCTTTTCAACATTTTGAATCCACCAAAGATTAGTCAGTTTGGACACATTTGCTTTCTTCTTACTAGTACATGAAACACAGCATCCCCCCGCCCCCCCCAACATGTATTGTCTTTAACTAAAAAAAAAATCCTATGAAAGGAGAGATTTTTACTGGCTGAGATTTTCTGATGCATTTAGCCACAGTAGTCTGCAGCTATGCTAAAGCTTCCTGAATATTACAGTGTCTGGATCTACAGAAGCCTGCCGTTCATGTAGGGTCCAGCTTTTGCCACTCTTTCTCTTTACCCACTTCACCTCCCTAAGGAATCCTGTCACTCCACCTACTTTATGCTCTCTACAGCTTCATAATAAGATAACTTTAAATTTACTAAGTTGAAAGCTTATACCCATAAAAAGAAAACAGAAGGGGGAGGGATGTCTAATAAGCTGTTTACTTTAGAAATGGTAGCAGTTACTGTAGAAATCAGTTGTTTAATCCACCTGTCTACCCCGATCTGTAAGCTTTTTGACCTGTCCTGTGATGTTAAGCCGTCGTGTTAACTGACTTCTTTGCTTGTTGTCAGCAGAATTGTGTAGATTAAACTTCTGTTAATGTAAAATTAGAAGTAATTTTCACATGTGACATAGATTACTTAGTATATAAAGCTTTAACTTGAAAACGTTTGTGCCAAATTATAAGGAATATAATAATATTTTTATGCTGTCTTTCTTCTCTCCGTATTTAAATCTCCAGAATCTATTGGTAAGTGCTTAGTTCTGAAGCGCACTTCACCCCCACTAATTTCCATATGCAGAATACTATGATTATGGTATTATAATGATGATTATTACTCTTAAAATGCATGGCATGCATTTTACTAACAGTCAGTGTAGGCACTGGACCTCTGTAGTGGCACATACACTGCTCCACAGAAATGTTGTTGTATCAGTCTTAGAAACACTTGGTTAGAAGGAACAATACACATAGATGTAGTACAATAAATGACAAGATTTCAACAAGTGTTTATTACCAGATAGCCTTCAGTGTATCCTTTTTTCTCTGTCTCTTTTTCTCCATATATATATATATATTCTCACACACACACACCGCAAACACATGTATATATATATAATCTGTTTCTCTTTCTCTCTCTCTCTCTGTATATATATATATATATATATATCATTCTCTCACTTAAATAGAATATCCAATATCTCTTCCTAAACTATGTATTAAATGTAGTACTGTAAAGGGTTTCTTTAAAGAATTTAATCCTATACTATATATACTTTAACCTCCTCTAACCAAAAATCATATGGGTGACAGTTCTGCCCTGCTCCCCAAAACGTGATGGCCTTTGCCCATTTTGGTATACTGTTACTATGTATTTATAATATAATAATTGTACCTAATATATATATATATTCCTGTTTTTAGCAATATAGAAAGTCAAGTTTCTTTTAAGACCTTATTTAATTCTGTAATTCTAATTTGATTCTTCTTCCAAAGCCCTAGCCTCCTTCTTCTCGTACTAATGCTTCTTCTTTCTAATCTTATTTGCATTCATATTATCCACCCAGGTGGTACACCAATAAGAGGTAAGAGTGCTGAACTAACGTTCACAGAATGATCTTATTCTTTCTGTCCTTCCATCCCTTTCATTATTGTCCTTTTTAAAAACTAAAATCATTATAGAAATGTCTATCATCTTGAGTTCTCCCTTTTATCCTATTAAGTTATTATCAGTGACTATCATCTTGTGATTTTTCCCACCATCTTTTTTTATTTTTATGTTTAAATTGTGTTTGTTCATTCCTTTATTTCCCCCCAAAATGCGTTACTTTGTGATATGCTTTAAAGAAAGCATATCCAGGTCTTCAGGCCACAACCCAGTCACAGCGTACCATTTGTCCCTCTTTTTTCTTTTTTCTTCTTTTTCTACCTTTTTTCTTTTCTTTTTTTTCTTTCTTTTTTTTTTGGTCCAACTGGAGCAAAAAAAAAAAGATCATTTTTTTTCTTCCTTAGCTGTTCTTGTTTTGGACCAAGTCAAGATGGTCTGGAGAACAGTTGCAGACATGCAGAAGACAACATGGAATATCTTCTTTTTAACTTTGTCTTTCAAAAGGGTTTCTTTTTTTCTTTTTGTTCAATTATATTTTTCTTTTGACTTTATAAAGTAAACAAACAAACAAACACATTCTTCCCCCTAACAAAATACAGCAACATTATATTTTTTTTTCTTGGATGAACCCTTCTCTGGATTTTTGGATCCTTCTGATCTTCAGGCTTTGAAAATTGAAAGGTGGATGACTTAAGTATTCTTGCTGGTGTTTGGTATTGCTGGTTTTTAATAATTTTACTGAAATGGTTCATGTCTTTTATAATTCTTGTTTTGTATTTTTCTTGGGTTTTGTGACACCACACTGCTAATCCCACTCGTGGATTTTGATGGGTGTCTTAGGGGGGCCATCCCGAGGTCCTCAGCAGTGGTTGGTTGCTTCTTCCTTGTTGGCTTGGCCATGCTTTTTAACTTTTTTATTTTTGCATTCTAATTCAACTGTTCTTGTTTTTCAGCATACACACTTAAATATTATAAATTGTGGCAAAATGTCTTTCTTTTTCTTATCAATCTGCATGTCTTTAAGGGAGCTTTGTTTCTTTAAAATATTTTGATGACTATAAATGACTAATTCAGTTTCTTTTTTCACTTCAAGCAGCTTTTTTTGTACTTGCTGCACATTTTTGGCCTTCAGCGGAAGACTTTCTTGAAACCCATCTTCTCACTTTTTTGGCTGAGTGCCACCTTTTGTATTCCCTTTGTTGCTCAAATAAATAAAATTAATTTAATCAAATAAGTGGTGACCTCCCAATGACCTAATCTCCTTTATTTTATTTTAAAGCCACAATTCCTTGAAGCAGTCTCACCCATTTTCATTTTAACAGTAGAAGAAATAATACTGTGCTAGATAATTGTTTGCCAAATGCAGGTTGTTTACTTGTACTAGACTGATGGTGTGAAAAAAATAATCTCTTTGTTTTTTTCATTACATCATTTTTTGTCTGTGCCACCTTAGCAAGAAAATGACCCGACGTTGAGTGGACCTTCGCATACAGGGCTTTTCATTATTATTAAGCACTGTGTAGCTAAGAAATTGAAACCCTCCTTTGACCGTCTCTTTGGCAATATATTTTATATCCATACAGGTGCCCTCCAAATCGAATTGAGTGAAGAATCTGACCAAGGCAAATATGAGTGTGTTGCAACCAACAATGCGGGTACCCGCTATTCTGCCCCTGCCAATCTATATGTCAGAGGTAGGAATGACATAACCCTGGTATCCACTCTTCATTCAGGCACAAGGGGTGTAAATATACTCTTAGGATCTATGTGATAAGGAAAGTGTCAAGGCAAAAAACAATAACAATAAGGGGAAAATATTCTAAAAGCTTAGGGAAATGATATGAACAAAGGCACTTTTCAGTCCAAACTTGCCCCTGTGACTTAAGGTTTGTAAGTATATCTACATTTTTATTTCCTAACTTCTAGTTTTCTTGCATTGATTATTGACCTGAATGTTGCATTTATTTGGGAGGAGTGTTCAGTTTTCCTTTATTTGTTTGGCTTTGTTTAAATTTCTAACGTGATTGCTTGCTGTGCAACTAATTCAGCTCTAATTAAAACTCAGGGTGTTGAGGTACGGAGCCACGTGACCTCTGCTGCTGAGTTTCAAAGGAAAAGTTCTGAACTTATAATTCCCTGTGAAGAAGACAATGGTGTAGCCTTCTTTTTTTTCTGTTTCTTTAAGCATAGTTTCATGCAGGCTTATATTTCTTCTAAATTGAAGTCTTATCAGTAAAATGTAATCCCTGGCACTGCTGTAATGAATTAGCTGTTCTTTATTCAAAAGAGAGTAAAAGGAGAATTATTTGTTTTTCTGATAGTTATGAATTAGGAGGATAAGTTCCAATGAGCATATTCTTGAAAAGTAACAGGCATTATCAATTTTAAAAAAAAGATTTTGGGAAGTGTTCCTTTTGCTTTTATCACTTCTGTACAGTATTTCCTCTTTGTCGCTGTTTTCAATGCCTGGCTCTTAATAGCATTATGTATGAGAAGAAAATAATGTCTAATATTTGCATGAATAATTCTAGCTGCCTACAAAGTATAGGAGCAGGTTGGAAAGGCAGCAAATAAAACCAAAATATTATAAACTCATACAGCTTTCACCTCATTACTTTAGTGCAGGGATATGGTTCACAACTTGGGAAAAAAACTGGTGCTTTTTGTTCTGGCTAGACAGGGCTCAAAGGTTATTACGGCCTCCTTACCTATTTAATCCTTTTCCTTTCAAAATACTGTACTGCATGAGGCATGTGTACGGTTATTATCTGCAGGGAATTCTTCTTCAATGTGATGCTAGTTTCTAACATCATGATAGCTATAACAAATTGCTTAATGGTCAGAGCTGAGGTAGGAAGGTTTGATTAGAGCAAGTAGAAGATGTTCAAGTAGCAGTTGAAAGCCTTGATATGGCCTTTTTACTCTCTCTGTGTTTCCCTTGTTTTTCTCCTTTCCTCATTTCATTGTGTTCTGCATCAAACCCCCTACATCCCTCAGAGCTGCGAGAAGGTTGGTGTGTTTTTTACTTTTTTTACCCACCTTACAAAACTATTAATTAAACCAATAACAAAGAATACAAATGAAATGAATGTAGCTGCATTGTGGCCTTTTTAATTTTTAAGTTAATGTGTTTACGCTGGGAATGCCCTGGTCATGGCTTTTAGTGTGTGCTGGTATCTAATTGTGGTGCATGATGAGAGCAGGAGATAGCTTGTATGCATGACAAACCTGTAACACTTCAAGGTCTTGTCAATTTGGTCAGTGTTCCTGCTTTTTCTGATTTTATTTCCCTTTGATTTTGTGTTTATACTGATGCCTGCTGGTTCAGGAATGACTTCCTACATTTGTTCCTTCAAGCAGCCCAAGCATGAAGACTAAAACTTTCCTACGTCTTTCTTAGTTACTTACTCATGAAATAATGTTTGGTACTACAAATTATGCACTGCCTGTCACTTGCTTTGTCTGACCTCTGTCAATTGGCTGCAAAAGGCATGTTTTGCTCTTTGTTGTCCCTATGCCCGTCCCATTCACTCACGAGGCCATCACGGTAAGCCCCTCTAGAATCCATAGACATTCTCAGGCATTCACATTAATCCAGTGGGAAGGTTCAAACTAATACAATGTTTGTTTTGTACTCTCAAAAGAGAGTTCATTACACTTAAGTTCTGGTGAAATTAAATTCCCATTGATTTCAATACTGCTTAAATCTCACTATCTTTCAATGAAATGCAGTCGCAGCTGTGTGATTGCTAAAACTGAGAATACACAATGAACCGTGCAAAAGGTGCACACAATTAAAACTCTATATTCTTTGTCCATTGGAAGGCTCAAATCAAAAACTACCTGTCCCTGTTGCCTCTGTAATTGTCATTAAACATGCACATGCAGAGAGATTACTTAAAGCAGGAACACTGATCTGTTATTGCCTGGTAATTTTCTCAGTGTTGTGTTTGCTTAAATATTAACTACTCTGTTAATGCAATGCCCTGCTGTTATGTGTTTTAGATATACTGTCCCTAGTTTTGTATACAAAGAGCTGCCTTTAACAGTATTATTAATTGTAGCAGTTCATTTTGCTCCCCTTCTATGTGAACACCATGGAACCTGGAATGTTTAATGTTTTGCTCCTTCCCTGCCACCTTACACTTGCTTCATAACAATCCTAAGCTTAATCAAGTATCTTCCTATTTCAAATTCTTACCCTATTTCTTTCAAGCTGTCTTACCTTTACATTTTTTTAAAAAAAAATCCTCCTCCATCCCATTATTTTCCTTTTTAAAACTGTTTTAGTTGCTATGATTTTTCCTTTTTGACAGTTCTTTCCAAAGCATGATTCTTTATAGACTCTGTCATTTGCTTGCCTGCATGACAAAACCCAGTTCACATACTGGCTTTGCCTTGTTTCTTCTCCTGTGACTATATATATGTATACATATATATATATAATATATATTTATATTTTCCTATGTTTGTTACAAGTGTTAGTGTGAGGTCTTGAGGCTGCATCCACCATGAGTCTGAAAGCAAATCAGAATTGCATTTTCAGTGTATGTAGGTGATGTGTTTGAGGGCTGTGATGTGACAATGTGTTGCACCACATTTCTTCACATCTTCTGGAAGTGTGCAGCATTGAAGTTGGTTTTAATACTCAACTGAAGCATGCTGTTGACCCTCCAGTTTTCTACTGTGCATATATATGTATATATGTACACACACAGAATATACATGCATATATGTGTGTGTGTGTGTGTATCTTTTGCATGGTGTTTGTGTATTGTTAGTATGCAGTTAGTCAATTGTGGGGCCCTGTTAGATCTGAACCAACTTTTGTACTAATTTGGTTAAGAGACATTCATAAGTAAATGTAAAATGATTTATGTGTGGGCAATAAACCTGTTTAGCCTATAATTTCATTTTTTGCAAATACAAGCAATAATGAAATATTTAAACTGTGAAATACATGTAGTCTTGTGTGCAAGAATGATATTGTCCAATTTGTATGACTTACTAGAGTTTTTTTTATCTTTCATTTCAGTTCGTCGAGTCCCACCAAGGTTCTCAATCCCACCCACCAACCATGAGATCATGCCAGGAGGAAGTGTTAATATCACCTGTGTTGCTGTGGGGTCACCAATGCCCTATGTGAAATGGATGCTGGGGGCTGAAGATCTGACCCCGGAAGATGATATGCCAATAGGAAGGAATGTCTTGGAGCTGAATGATGTCAGGCAGTCTGCCAACTACACCTGTGTGGCCATGTCCACGCTTGGTGTCATAGAAGCAATAGCACAGATAACTGTCAAAGGTATGTTATAAGCAAGGATTTGTCTGTTTTGCTTAAAAAATAAGTTCCATATTGGAGTAACTGAAATTTTCACCTTTGAGGTCTTTGTTTAATACCAGACTGGGACTGTGCAGGAACAGGCAATCCATGGGGGAAAATGATTCTAAAGCTTTCTAGGGACTAGAAGCTCAAGGGGATGGTTACTTCCAACACCATCATGCAAGACAGAAAGTGCTCCTCCTTCTCTCAGCTCTTTTTCCACCACCATAGCAAGAGGTTCATCCCTTGTTTCTTAGTCATGTAAATTCACTATCTCTCCTCTGAGGTAAAATTCATACCAATAGTGCCAATTGAGTTTTGTCTGTTTTTCTGTCATGGTTCAGAAGGCATTGTTGAAGAAATGTAAATACTGTGACACAAAGAGAGCACATTCAAATACTCTTTGTATCCTTGAAGCCTTGGAGAGACCCATAATGTAGCTGCTTGTCAGCAGTTTACACTGAATACCCACAGTGGTGTGAATTCCCAGATGAAAGCCGCACTTCGGGAAAATCTCCTTAGACCCCAAAGGCATCTGCTCCTAAGTTCTCTTCATCTGAATTTCTGACTCTGTCAGTGGCCTCGGTTTTGTTGATTTCAAAATAAGAACCTGCTGGTCATCACTAGGCTGCACATAACAAAAAGACAACAAACATGGAAATTGCTGTTTCAGGTCATTACAATGATATTCCAAAATGTTATTAGGAATCCAGAATTCTTAATTAAATGAAATTATCTTTGACCAAAAAACCCCCAACCTTTGTTGTTTTCAACTTCAGATGCTGCTAGAGGGCTGCAGCATGTGCTCCAGTTCTTCCTTTTATTGAATCTACTGATTTCATAGCAATGGCATTTTTCTTTGCAAGGAAGAAGCAAAGAGCTTCCAGCCAGTCACCTCTGGAAACATACCACAGAGAAACATAGTTCTCTTTCCCTTTCTCCTTTGGAGGAAGTGGAGCCTTTTTGTTCTTCTGTTGCTAAATAAATAGAGAGCTGGGCAAGATGTACTAAACTGAATAACGCCATTGGGAACAATGGGAGATGCCTAAAGAATGGGAGATGCCTGAAGAACTGATGAATATAATGGAAGCCAGGAATGCCAATTGACTTGCATTGGTCCATTGAAATACATTACAGCAAACCAAAGCTACATTAAAAATGTGGATTTAGAGAAATCTGCCCTGGCCCTGGAATGACAACCCCCAGAGTGGAATGATGCTCCTAGGAACTGGAATAAGTCATCTGGAATTGGAATGACAGCCTCTTTGAGTGATAATTCCAGTTCCAGGCACTGTCATTCCACTCTGGGGTTGTCATTCCAATCCCAGAAAAATTTATCTGGACCCAGGGAGCATCATTCTACTCCCAGAGATTGTCATTCCCTCAGGTCCAGGACAGGTTTTGTATAATCCATCCCACATTTTCATTGCAGTTGTTATGTGCTTTAACATATTTCAGTATAGCCTATGCAAATTAGTTGGCATTATGTTCAATGGGCCTTCAGGCCTCTCCAATTATTTCCAATAGGCATACCTGTCATTTATTGGGGATGGGGGTCTGCACAGGAAGCCACTTTTACTTTTTGAAAGGAAACAAGCAGGCAATAGCAAAGAAGAATGGCAAATGCAGAGTTTTTAGTGGAAAGGTAAGAAAATTTTATTGTCAGCTAGGCTGTGTAAAAGAAGGAAGATGCAGACAGTTTTTTAAATTTTGTTTTGTTTATTAAATGCTGTGGTTGTCCAGGGTTCTCTTGTTTGACTACTGTTTGGCCACCATTTTAGAAATCAGTGGAGAAAACTGAGTCTGTGACAACAGGCATCTGCTTCTCAGGTCTAAAAAAGTTTAACATCTTGGTCAAATTTATTTAAAACTTAGAGGGTCTTTCAATTAGAGAGCAGAGTATCTGATGGAAATAAGTTCATCAAAACATGTATCTGATTGAAGCAGTTCAGCCTTATCCACAGCTGTGGTATCCCACAACTATGTTTCACTCTCTCCCTAATTAGACAAAATAAAAGATGGTTCTGTTTGAAGGGACTAACTTATTCAGGGCCCAGTTAGATGGCATTAGATAGTTTCAGTTAAAAGAAATTAACAGTGAAATGTCTTGAAGGGGGCAGTATTTCATCATGTCCCTTGCAAGTACAACCAACATTCTTTACCCAGATACCACACACCAACCCAACCTTTCAAAGCTATCCTGCTAAACAGCAACTTTTTCAGATTTTCATGCGTTCCCTCTATATGAAAGTGGGGTGTTCAAAATCAAAGAATAAAGAAATCCTCCAATCCCAAAGGTAGCCAGTTGGGTCAAGAATTATTATTCAGGCTAGAATCCACTGTTACACTTCTGGCTAATTGCCTAACAGGCTATCTATTATTCATGAGGCTGGCAGACTATTACCTCTGATGGTTGTGTCCTATGCTTTGTTGCAAATGGAGTTTATCTCCACTGTTCCACCCAGGCTTCCTCTGTAATAGAGGGAGGTGACTGTCTTATTCCATAAGGGAGTTATTCAACAAGTTCTCCTAATTAGAACTAATCCAGATGTTTCTTGATCAACAAGGAAGATAGAGATACCATATGCCTGTTGTGAATCTTAGTCCCTTTCCGCACGGGCCAATAACAGCGCCCTAGGGATGGCAAAAACGCCGTCCCTAGAGAGCTGTTCGCATGGGGGGGGCGCAGCTGCATTGCAACCGCGCCGCCCCTCACTCCCCCCCAGCGGCGCAAAGCCACCATTTTCCCACCTTGCTCCCCAAGCGAGGTTTTTGGAAAACAGCGGTTTCCAGCCGCTGCCGTGCGAACAGCAGCAGCTGGAAGGTGCCATTGCCCCCTTTCCTGATTGATGTACCTTCCCTGCGACCTTCTGGCGTGTTGCCCAGGCCTGGGGAAATGCCCCCCCCGCCCTGCGACTCCAGAGCATGTCCCCTGGCCTGGGCGACGTGGCGGAAGATCGCAGGGAAGGTACGTCGATCGGGCGATGGCGCAGTGCTGCGCCGTCTTCCCTGCCTTTACCAGGACCGTTCATGCGAACAGTCCTGGGGGGGGGGGTGTTGGCGTTGTATACGCCAATGCACTCCCCAGCGTGGCCGTGCGGAAACGGCCTTAGGAAATAAGTTCATGAATGTTAAACTGTTTCACATGGTTATTTTGTTAAATGTTATCCAGTTAAAAATAAATGTTTTGCTGGCTTCATTGATCTTTAAAAGATGCCGACTTTCATATCTGTAAGTATGTGTTGAAGCTGACTTGTGGCAACCCATTAGGGGTTTCAAGGCAAGAGACTAAGTGGTTTACCTTCTTCTGCATAATGTTCCCTAGTGGTCTTCCATTCTAATATTAACCAGGGTCAACTCTGTTTGGCTTCTGTAATCTGACAAGATCAGGCTAGCCTGGGCTATCCAGGTCAGGGCACATATGTGTGTACACATATGTATTTCTGGCCCATCATAGACAACAAGTTTGTACTATTTTCCCTTTACGTAGATGAGTGGTTGCTTACTTAGATTATTGGTTGCTCAATCAATCAACTTTCCAAGGAGCTTGCAGTAATAATAAATACATTGCAAGCTTTATTTTTATTAGTTAATTGGAAGAAGTCAGTTTTTACCTCCTCCCAATGGTTGTCATGTGTTAGGGAAATTCTTGATTTCACCTTGGCTGCGACATACCTCCCAGAAGATGAGCCCAACCTCTTTGTGATCTTATTGGAAGATTTGGTCATGTTGTTTTCAAACTCCACTGGATATGCAAAAAAACTAATAGGCATAGTGGCATCTACTATGTGTGTAGTCCATGTGCACATGTATGCACACGTCTGCTTCAGGTTTGGTTCCTTACAGTGTTCAGCTTATGAGTTAATTCGCAGATGCTGTGTTTGTTGTGTCTTTGGTATGTTATTTGCTCCTTTTCCTGCAGGGTTTGGGATCAGATGTTGTTCAGAGGATGTCAGTTTGGGGCCTTAGATCATTATGTTAGATCTTGGGTATCTGAAAGGCCCTCCTCCCTATGCATACTTTTTTCATTCTTCCTTTCTATAGAAGAGCTCTTACATTAAGCCCAGCAAAATGCAGGTCAACAAAAAAATAGGCCTTATTCCAATAGATCATGCCATTTTAAATCAGGGCAAATACATCCATTGGAGGGAGCACTGTCTTTTAGAATGTAGTCTATTCACAAATATAAGAAAGACATTTATTTGTCCCTGTTTTCAAAGAGTTGCTGATATACCTATAAGCTACAAATTGAAATGTTTGTTTGCTGGGTCAGATCCTAGTATAACCCATATTTGTTGAAAAAGATTCCAGGGTAATGATGGATAGAATATGAATTATTAATTTAATCTTAGGAGATTTTATTGTGATTTAGATTATGGTCTTTACACCAATAGAGTTGTATCATTAAAGTAAAGATCATAATGTCCCTATTACTACAAATGCTTCTCTAGAAGGTTAAACCACATATTGTAGGAACTTTTTTATTTTTCAGTGGACTGTGCTCCCCCCAGTAAATAAATATGCATCAGTTCACTGGGACTGGGAACTATACAGTATACCTTGGTTAACTTGGCAGCAACATGGGGGAGGGGGAATTATTAATGTAGCCACATACAATATCTGCTGTGAACTGGTTGAGCAGACAAGATGCATTTTTTGCTTTATATTTTGGACCAAGTCAACTATCAATAAATGGGCAATTTGGGATGATTACCTGTATCAGATTTTCCAGAAATGGGGTTGTCGCTCTGTGGATCTTTTTGCAACCTACTAGAATGCCAGATGCCCACTTTTTCATTCCCTGACTGCAAGAGACTGACCGTCTAAGGAAAACATTTCATATTACCTGGTCAAACAGGTGCCAATAAAGGCTTTATACCATTAAAAATACCTGGTCAAACACTTTATGATACAGCTTGCCACCCATTCCATTAATCAGTACAGTTCCCTGCAAACTTTGGGACAACTCTTGATGTATTCTCATTGCTCCATCATGGCCCCATCAGTACTGTTTTTCAACCCCTCAACCCATGACCAAAGGCAATAGTGTTCCCTTGCCGATCTGCAAGGACCTTCTATGCATGGTATCACTGCCTCACAACATACGCTCTCCTCATCTCACCTCATGGCCTTGTCCAGTAGATCCCACAAGTTTTTCTTCCTGGTTGGTAGGGTGTTAGAAAATGTTGATAAACACTTTCAATGAAGTCTTTATGCAACAAATGGCTTAGTGTTTTTTTTTAATGTGAGTTAAAGAGGTTTTACCTGCCACTTGCCCACTTCTTCCTAATTAAATAACTTTGGCTTCTACTTACATTGTGGTCACCTTGTAACCATTGCTCAAAAAAAATCTTCTGTGCAGGCACATATCCATTCCATTCTGGTCCCACTGTGAGCTCGGTGTGTTTTTCTTTCTCTCCTCTGCCTTGAAGCTTCTCCATCAGCTATGGAAACCTGAAAGAAGGGGTGCTTCCCTACCCATCCTGAGTCATAGTTTTGGTGGGAAGGTTCCAACTTAGTAGAGTAACCCCTACAGATACAGAAAATTCTACCAAGTTTTAGCATCTTCTGTCTGGACCTGGCATGTGTCAGTTCAGCAAACTGTCAATGAACAACTGTTACAGGTAACTGCAACATTGATTTAATGTTTAAAAGGTTTTAGTTTGGATACAGCAAAAAAAATCTGGAAAGAGTAGATGGAGTGGATCGTTCCCCACTGTCACCTTCCTCAAGTAGCCTGTGGTTTGTCTGAAAATCCTTTCTGAGGGTTGAGAAGCCTTGTGAAGAAAATGGTTCAGAATTCTGTAGTGATGGGGTACCAAGTGAAATAGCCTTTTCTTCCATCTTTTGGTGGCAGCTAGCATCAGTGGAACAGGGAAGAGAAGGCAGTTTTAGGTGATTCCTCTTCATTGCTTTATTCACGTATGATTCATTTTACAAGGCTCTCCTGATGCTCAGAAAGGGGCTTCAAGACAAATGGTGAGCAACTCAGAAGAGTGGCAAATGGGTGGGAGGAAGTCATCTCCTTTTACCAGCTGTCCCACTACATCCAACTCATAGTCTGCTAAGATAATTTTGCATATATTCACTTATTTTATTTGATTGTGGTCTGCAATCTTAAACTCATTCTGCAGAATTAAGTCTCATGTCAGCATAACTTGAGAGGTATACCAGCATCGTACTCCCCCAGTGCTGTGCTGGTGTAAACTTCACAGTGTGCAATTGTGTCATATAGGGTCCAGAAATGCTGGAGAGAAGAATAGGACTTAGTCAGTACGCTGAGTCTCCTCAGATCACATCCAGTTTGAGCACAGTTGAAAATGGTGATGTAAGTATAGATTCTCCCTGCCACCTTCCACACCTAGTCACAGTGCAGGTTAATATACCAATATAGTCAGTTGCAGCTTTCTTAGGCATATTATACACTTAATCTTAGATGGCAAGGTGCAATGCAAGGGGCTGTATTTCTTTGGTCATGTCATGCACTTTTAGAATACACATGGGGTTACTTTGATGATGGAAAACCTAGAACAAAAATACTTCAGAAAAAAGGATTGCTTTGTGTGAACAGCCAAGAAGGAGAACCAACATGGCTAATACTGCTCTCCTCAGAACTCTTACAGATATCGCTCCACCATAAGACACAATCACTGACTTGGATCCTCCATTCCAGTAACTCAAAATACGAAGACAGTGTACTCACACAGGTAAACAATGGAGGGAATCCCCTGTCTTAGACTTTGACTACAGCATTGCTATCATCCTCACACAGTGTACACACACGTGTATACAGGCGTATTTCTTAGAGACTATTAGCAGCCAATTTTTGCTTCTGCTGGCCAAACCCTCATGATGTCTTTTGACCTGCAGAATTGCCATGGACAAAACTTAATGCAATGTCCTGTAAGCTATGGGTAAGTGCTGGCCATGGACATAGGTAAGGGGGGGGTTTCTCGGGTTTGAAAACCCCCCCCATTCATGTCCGAAGCTCCGCCCACCCGTTTGTGGGTTTTTAAAACATTTTAGTGCTTTTTTGGTTTTTGGCCTGCAGGGGGCGCACTGTGTGGGCTAGCAGCACCAAACTTTCAGGGATTGTTTGGGGGACTCTCCTGAAGACACTACCCGGGTTTGGTGAGGTTTGGTTGAGGGGGTCCAAAGTTATGGACTCCCAAAGGGGGTCCCCCATCCTCCATTGTTTCTAATGGGAGCTAATAGAAGATGGGGGCTACACCTTTGAGGGTCCATAACTTTGGACCCCCTGAACCAAACTTCACCAAACCTGGCTGGTATCATTAGGAGAGACTCCTAAAGATACCCCTGAAAGTTTGGTGCTCTTAGCTTAACCCATTGCACCCCTGGACAGCTGGCATCCCCCAACTTTCCCCAGATTCTCCTTTTAAATCCACACTCTTCGGCATGGCTTTAAAGGGAGAATCTGAGGTCCTCAGTTTAGAAGAAGAAGAAGAGTTTGGATTTATATCCCCCGTTTCTCTCCTGTAGGAGACTCAAAGGAGCTTACAATCTCCTTGCCCTTGCTCACTCACAACAAACACCCTGTGAGGTGAGTGGGGCTGAGAGAGCGCTGAAAAGCTGTGACTAGCCCAAGGTCACCCAGCTGGCATGTGTGGGATTGCACAGGCTAATCTGAATCCCCCAGATAAACCTCCACAGCTCAAGTGGCAGAGCAGGAAATCAAACCCGGTTCCTCCAGATTAGAATGCACCTGCTCTTAACCACTACGCCACATTGAAAGTGATGCTGTTTCAGGGTGGGGGATAATCCACCCCAAAACATCATCACTTTCAATGTTGTTTAACTAGGGACCCCAGATTCTCCCTTTAAGGTGGATTTAAAAGGAGAATTTGGGCTCTCTAGTTTAAACACCATTGAAAGTGATGCTGTTTGGGGGTGGATTCCAGCATCACAGCAGCTGCCCCGGGGGGGGGGGGCACAAAACTCAGATTTTACACCAGGCTCCATTTTCCCTCTATGCCTCTGCCCAGAAGGGAGCGGCAGGGCAGGGGAGTCTGCCATCCCCGACCTCGGAGAGCTGCTTTTATAAGCACTAGGCCAGGGGCGGGGCTTGGGGAGGCGTGGCCAAACCCCCCCATAAAAAATCTATACCCACGTCCCTGGTACTGGCTCATTACTACCTATTTCACCCAACAATTGAGTCCCCACTATGTATAGCAGGGAGAAAAATAGTATTGGAAGAGAATGTAAGTGGTGTCATTCTCTCAAATCTGTAATTCACACCATGTACAAAGTGATTGAGCCCCCTTGCTATTTGATGCTACTGCTGAACATTATTCATTGCTACCCTTGTGTCTCTTTTGGCTCTTTCTAGGCAGTCTTCTAATAGAGGTAGAGACAAGCATAGATCCATGTCATAGAGCAGTTCTAATCATCTGCTAAACCTGCAACATGACCAAGAGCCTGAGTGGCCACTGTGCATCTAGGTGCTCTGCTGTATTGTTGCCAGCTCTCCTGTTGCATCCTGGCTTATGCAACCTTGCAAACTGTTGTTTGATGGGCACAGTTGTATCTATCATGAGCATGAAGCGATTCTGTGGTTTTTCAGTGCAGTTTTCAAAGCTTCAGGAGCCTTGTTAGGTTAAGAGAGTGAACCTATTGTGACTTTAATTCAGGAAAAAATCATGGTTCTATCTAATAAAGATGTGGATTGTTTCATACCTACATCTGTGTTACAAGTGAAAACCCACAATGTGGAAGGGGACAAAGAGGAGAAATGGAAAACAAAAGTGACTGTGATGAATAACATCAGGCAGTGGTAATTAACCCCATGAATGCCATGGAAAGTTTGACTGCACAGAAAGGTGCTAAGTGACTAAGTTTGAAAAGAACATAAGAACTAGCCTGCTGGATCAGACCAGAGTCCATCTAGTCCAGCATTCTGCTACTCGCAGTGGCCCACCAGGTGCCTTTGGGAGCTCACATGCAGGATGTGAAAGCAATGGCCTTCTGCTGCTGCTGCTCCTGAGCACCTGGTCTGCTAAGGTATTTGCAATCTGAGATCTGAGATTTTGCAATCTGAGATGTTGATGGTTCAACATTTCAGCTGTGCATTGTATACTTTTCCTAGCTGTCTTGTACATTGCCCCATGCAGAGTTTGTACCAGGGATGTCCTGTAAATCATTGTTATGCCTTTCTCTGCAGAATAAGGGCCACTGGAGGATTCCAAATGCCCTTTGATGTGTTTTTTCCCTCCTTTGATGCCATTTGGATGAGTGGTTAGAAGAATGCTGTGTGAATTCTACCTGATTTTGCTGATGATAAAGATTTCTGCTGTTTCTCACTTGAGTGCACTTACAGGGTGATCTGCTGCTGAAATAGCAAGAATGTCTTCCGTGAATGTTCATCTGTGTGTCATGTTACTGCAGTTCTTATATCTGTGCCCCTCTAGTTCATACAAGGCTGCCTCTCAGGCATTGTTCCCTTCTGAACTCTTGTCTGGAAAAAAGCATTTTTGTTCTCTGTAGGGATTTATTTTGTCACGTGATGTGAGAAAGCGTCTAATATGGTTGGAAGGGCCTTTCTTCTTCTGCTGTATGTCTGCCTGCCCAAATATTGTTTTGCAGGATAGAACTGAGACTATCATTCCCAAAATTACCAAGTGTGTGAAGTAGCTGTAGTGCTTCTATTGGGCATGCCAGAATTTTTTCTATTGAGGATTCCGAGTTTTCTTTTTTCTGTTCTGTATAGCCAGGTGAGGTCAAGAAATCTTGCAAGAATGACTACCTGTAAATTAGCTATTTCTATACATGGCTTAACTGGGGACATCATTGACATCTGCAATACCTGGTCTCTGTGATATCCAGTGTTGTAGCTATGATTTCAGATCCTTGGAGTTAAATCTTTTAACATTTCTCTCTCTTTCTGTTGTTTTCTCTCTCTCTCTGGGAGAGTATAGGATATGGGAGAGGATAGGATAGGTTATGACTGTGCCACACCAATAGCAACGCACTAGTTATGTGGCACAGTTCTGGCTTCTGATGATCCATTCATTCAGGAGAGAAAGGATTTATGAAGGAAACAGAAACATTGTCCTTTGACTCCAGAAAATCTCTTGATAAGCCAAGGCTTTATTTTCAGTCAAAAGAGCTATTCTGTATTCTTCCACAGAAGTACAGAATTTTTTGAATCCTTAATCCTGACATATTTTGGTATCCCATTGTATAAACCTGCATGTAAAATAGCAGTTTAGCACAGTGTTCCATTTTGATGTTGTTTGAGGCCATCTGCCATGCTCTGCAGACCCAGTCCTTCCTACACAATGATGCACCAATGATGCAGTATATTTTTAAAGCTTCTCCTTTGTCAAAGTCACCAAATCAAGGTAGTCATGTTGGTCTTCACAAAGGGTCTGATCATTCATTATCTCTGATCACAACAACAATGTACCATACTCTAGTTATCACCCATTATAGTTTTTCCTCCCTCATCTCTGAGTACATGCTATTCATGAAGAGTACATGCTATTCATGAGTGGCCATTTCCAGACAGTAGAATGCACTCTTCAAAAAAACAGAAGCTGGTATAGTGGTCTGATATAACATCTCCAATATGCCATAGATCTGATAAGCTGGTATTTTGTGATATCCGGGTCCTCCAAATGAACACTTGGTCTACTATATTTGCCCTGAACTGCAGGGCCTAGGCTAGGTCAATCTCATCAGATCTTGGAAGGAAGCTAAGCAGGATCAAGGGTTGCTGTACAGAAGAAAGCAGTGGCACATCATTTCTATAAATCTCTTGCCTTGATAACCTGCAGGATCACCACAAATCCGCTGTGACTTGACAGCACTTTACATATACACACTACTATACTTCCAGCACTTACTGTGACCTGACGTGTACATTTTTCTAATGTTAATGGATCAAAGTATAAACACCTCTAGCTCTTGTAATTATTTATATGAGTGTATGTTGACTTATTTCATTTAGATGTAACCTTTTCTCTTTTTTGTTTAATATTAGTATCCAATCTGCTAATTAATCATTTCATTTAAATTTCTTAACAAACCCTGTGGACAGCTTGCATTAATTCAAGTTTTGTTTCTTCCCTCAGTGCATACTCCCTCACTGAATCCTATTATGGTTTCTGTTTGTTCAGCGTATGGTTCAATAACATTATAGGCTATTTTTTGAGGCTTTCTTTGCTTGCATAGGGATATTTGGAAGTGATTCAACTGGAGGGAATAGAAGTTTGAAAAAAAATGTTGTAGCATACATAGAATGCTATAATAAAAGTAAGCTTGCCAAAGGAAATTACAAAGCTTCAAGAAAGTCCATATCCACGCTTGTGTTTTTTCTATTATCTGCACTAAGTTGATACTCTGGTATGCTAAAATAAATGATACTTGTCATACTATTTCAAGACTGTCTTTTAAATCAACTGTATTTCTGAGATGTTCAATGTAATGTAATTTGTCCAGGACCTTTTAAAATATGTGGACTTATTGAAATTAATTACTTTAAAAAGTTTTTTTATATTTAAGAATATAAACAATAAAGAATAAAACATACACTCACTGCACATATATACAAAGTCTATTTATGTAGTCATGCCTTTAAGCTGAGTCGGAATTGCACATCACTGTTCTGTGATCAGTGACCTTGTTCTCTGCTGATTCTCATCAGATCTTCTCCAGGTAGGAGAAGCCATGATGATCAGTCACATATCCCCATGTGTGCATTGATAACTGGTACTAAATCTTTTATTTCGATGAAAGGGTAGCTTGACTACCCCCAAACTACCCCAATTCTAACTACTGTTATATGGATTTCTGAGTTCCTTCTTACTTCTTATGTTAATTGATGGTTCCTAAGGAACAGTGGAACCAATTGCATGCCAATTTATTTATATTTTAAAGCTTTTGGAATCATTTTCTGAGGAAGCTTGAAGCAAGCTTGTCTTCACTTTCCCACTGCTATGCCTATTCCAAAGCACTGAGTACTGTATTCTGAGAAATGTCAAACATTTGTCTGTTAACTTCACAATTGTTATGACAAATTGTAGGAATATTTGGTTTAGGAAATATATTAAACTTCAAGAATACCTTCAGAAAATAACTGGAAGAATTAATACAATTCAAATTACAGGCATAAAATGGAATTTAATTTAGTTTGAAGCCCTGTGTTGACCAGCTGAAAGTTTTGAATTGGCACAACTTTCTATTTTTGCTTTGTCTTAGTTCACTCTAGGAACAGAAATTTTATAAAGGCACCCTAGCGGTCAAGTATTTGTTAAGCATTTATTTTATGAATGGCCTCTTGTTAGCACTTAAATTATAGATTCCAGTCATTTCTGGATATCAGGCCTTAATCATGTTCTCTTTTTCATTAATCTTGTTTTAGTCAAATTAAATGCAACTTGTTAGCAAAATGCTTATTGTTATTATTTTTCTTGTACTTCCCTGGGAAAATGAACAAAGGAGTGGTCCTAGTTAGATTTTTTACTAGCAGATGTTTTTCAAATAGAAGTTCTGCCCCATTATTGAATCTACTTGACCTTTCATTTGCTTTTTCCTGTCATATTGCTTTTCATAGTTTACTTACTTATGATTACATGCCTTTATGTTTCATCAATTAAATTGATTTTTTCCTAGCCTTACCTAAATCTCCAGGAACTCCTGTGGTGACTGAAAGCACAGCAACAAGCATCACTTTGACTTGGGATTCTGGAAACCCTGAGCCAGTGTCTTACTACATAATCCAGCATAAACCTAAAAGCTCTGAGGAACCTTATAAAGAAATTGATGGAGTAGCTACAACACGATACAGTGTTGCTGGTTTAAGCCCATATTCTGAGTATGAGTTCAGAGTTGTTGCTGTCAATAACATTGGACATGGCCCGCCCAGCGAACCTGTGTCAACACGGACCTCAGAGCAGGCACCATCTAGTGCGCCACGTAATGTACAGGCTCGTATGTTGAGCTCAACCACGATTTTGGTGCAGTGGGAAGAACCGGAGGAACCAAATGGTCAAATTCAAGGTTATAGAGTGTATTATACCATGGACCCTTCCCAACACGTCAATAGTTGGTTGAAGCACAACGTGGCTGACAGCCATATCACAACCATTGGGAATCTAATACCACAGAAAACCTACTCTGTAAAAGTTCTCGCTTTTACCTCAGTTGGAGATGGACCTCTTTCTAGTGATATTCAAGTCATCACTCAGACAGGAGGTAAGATGAAATTCATGGTGAGTAGTAGTTTAGAAAAATTATCAGGGAGAAGAAAATTGCCTAGATCAGCTCCAAATCTTCACCTGACAGTGGTGTGGATAGCTCCTGTATGAAGGGAAATAGGACGTAGAGAATACTGGAAAATTCTATGTGATGAGTTGGGCTGAGTCTGTTGTTTCTGACTTGTCCAGTTTATTCAGTAATATGTATTATCTGTTTACACCTTTAGCAGGTTTACAGGATTTCTAAATGAAGTTTCACTTGCCAGCTGTTTTTCATTCATTTTCCTTGTTTTTGTTCATTAAAAGATTTTATTTGCAAAAAACCCTTTTCACACAGATTATACAGTACCATCCAATTCTTTCACTTGGCTAGTATTTCCTGAATTGTTCTGCTCACATAATATGCACACATATTTTCAAATATGTGTGTGCATGAATATGAAACATGAAGAGTGACCTTACTTCCCTCTTGCTTATGTCCTGCCTTATATGTAGTAGTATTAGAATTATTTTCACAAGGTCCTTTCCCCCTTTTCTAGCATGAGTAAATAACACCACTAGTGAGGTATTTAATTTGTTTTTTAACTACCCTGACACTCTGAATTAATAAGCTTTGTCATATATTAGAACTACTAGCAAAATGCACTTTTGACTTTATACTGGTGCCTTTCTGTACTGCAAAAACATTTTCAATACTTTTGTTTATGACATTCCCAGCTGAATTGCAAAGAAATAGAGTCAGAAATCTCAGTGTGATATAGTTGAGTTTCGGACTAGGTTTTAGTAGACAAAGATTCATATTCATATGTAGTAGACAGAGATTCATTTTTGCTGTAGCAGCTTGCTGGGTAACCTTGAACCAGTGACACACTTATCTTCCTGTTGTGAAGATAAAATGTAGGAGAAGAGAACCATGTAAGCTGCTTTGAGTCCCCATTAGAAAGAGAAGTAGAATATGAAGTAAATAAAATAAACATGTTAATTTCCACAAACTAGATGACAAAGTGTTCATCCAATTTTTAATATTCCTTCTTCTATCCCAGCCTTTGATCACACCAGAGATGTATCAGGGAAAAATGGCGCATAGGGACAGCACCTGTTCTGGGTGCCCCCCAGCCCCGTGCCCCCCTGCCCTGTGCTTCCACCCACACTCAGGGCTGGGGGCGGGACATGGGGGTGGGGACAGCTCAGATGGGCACTGCAGCAGCAGGCCGGCTCCTGGGCTGGCCTGCTGCTGTGCCACCCCCCAAGCTTCCATCCCCCGAGCTGCTGCCCCCTGCCTCCCTGCAGGCCAACTCATGCCCTCCCCAGGTCCTGGGGAGGGCAGAAGTCAGCCTGCAAGGAGGTGTGGAGTAGGGTGTCGCAGTGTGCTGCCCAGGTGCCCATCCAAGATGCCTCTGAGCCCTGCCTCCGAGGGCCTGGGGAGGAAAGGAGGTGGATGAGCACCACATACCACCCACAGGGACAGGGAGTGTGCCCGGGGTCATTTGCCCCCCATCCCCATGGGCGGTATGCCCCTGGGTAACACTATTTATAATGAAAAGGCTTGCACTGCAACATTTATCCAAAGTGCTTACATTTGGCATTGAGATCTGGAACCCGAAATTCAATAGGATTTTTGTAAGGAATTCCAACGAGGCAGAAATAAAAGGCTTTTGGGTGAAAGACCATTTATTCAGACATCTTAGAAAGCTCACACACACGACATGACAGGAATGGGCCTTCCCGCCCAGACCACAGGTTATAACCCCCTCGTCCCATCCCCCTCCCGGTGTCTCCAGTCCCATTCTCATGGGAACGAATTCCTCATCTCGCTCTAAGAGATAAGTTTCCTCTAACAGTGTGTGGAGTTGCTGTAGGATTCTGGCCCGTCAGCTCCGTGCAAGCAGGAAACTCAGTCAAGGCTAAACGGGCTGTGCAAGAGATTCAGCACCACTGAGATCTTTACATTCTGCCTCCTAAGAAAAAAAAACCTTCCCCTGGTTTCCAGTGGAAAAAAAAAAAAAAAAAAAAAAAAAAAGCACGAAGAAAAAAAGCAGAAATAAGGGAGGGGGCATCAATATTTTCCTCAATACAAATTCCATTGGATTATGGCCGGAAGAATCATCCCACCCAAGAAATCTAAATAACTGTAAGCGCTTATGATTAAAGCGAGAGTCCAGAATAGCATCAATTTCATAGTGCTTTGTGGCCATCAATCATGGTCGGCGGGGGTCTCTCCGGAGGGTCGTGCCAGGCATCGAAAGCCGGAGCCTCCTCTTTGAGCAAAACTAGGAATGAAAGACGGGATGGATATTACTTAAGGAATTAGGGCAGTTCTAAACGAGCAGTAACATCATTGATCACTTTTGTAATCCTAAACGACTCCACAAATTTCTTGCCTAGCTTTTGAATATTTGTGAACGCCTCTAAGGTTCTTGGTAGACAAATAGACCCAAGCTCCCTACACGTAAAGCGCGAAAGTCAGAACGATAAGTTTTATCCGCCTGAAACTTTTGAGAGTCCTTGGCTTGGCTGTAGGGCATAGTCTGGACCGCCTTCCACCCCTCAGCCAGGGATGAAATCCATTGATTGAACTCAGGAGGATGCAGCGCCTCAGTGGGCAGTTGGGGCAGTGGGTGGGAAAAGAAATCCACCAGACACAAATTTCAAAGCGGAGTCTTCTGTGTGCTGCTACGAACAATGGCATTGTTGTAAGCCGCTATTCGCAAAATGGAATTAAATCGCGACCAATTATCTTGATGGTAGTTAGTGTAACAACGTGAAATACTGCTCTAGAGTTCTGTTCGTCCTCTGGCTGACTCACCGGCCATCTTTGATACGTGGTAGGGCGGCAACCGTCCGTGGGTGGTTCCTCATAACAAACTGTCCAGGAAAGCTCTTCCAAAATTTGGAAATGAATTGGGGCCCGCAAGGTCGGACACCACCTTTGGAGGGGCGGAGTGTAGGCGCATAGATATGTTGGATAAACAACCGCTTCAGTTTCGGGCAGAGGGAATGGTGGTGTACGCAGGGGATGAAATGTGCTTGCTTCTGGAGAACAGGTCTACCACCACCCATAACACAGTGTTTCCCCTGGCTTTCTCCGCAAATCTGTGAATAAAATCCATTGAAATAACCTCCCCGGGCCGGAGGCGACGGGGAGAGGTTTTAGAAGGCCATGGGGTTTTCCCGGGATGGGCTTGGCTTCCGTACAGACTGTGCATCCCTTGATATAAGTCTCAATGTCTTTGCGCATGGCGAAAAAAAGCTGCCTACCAGAACTGCCAGCGACAGGCCAGGTGTAGCTGCTTTTGAGGAAGCCAAAATGTCCAGCCGCACTCTGGCATCGTGGCAAGCTTCGAGAACCCGCTTTGCCACGGCGTCGGGAGGCATCGTACTCAACACCCCCCCCCGTTTCCAAACGCCATCCTCCAAGCGCACTTAGGAGTCTTCCTTCCTCTCGCTTGGGAGTTCAAGGAGCCCTACGCCTCTCGAAGTTCCCGCAGGAAGGGGAGACGCATGTTCGAACGGGCTAAGGGGGAGGAGATGTGGGAGGTCTGCGATCGAAAGTGACAGCTAATCCCAGTTGGGAGGGGAGAGAACGGTGCTGGACTTCCCGTGAATGAAGAACCGCCCCCCTCCCCGGAAGACGGAAAGACACGCCGCATCAGCCAGCGCTTCTATTAGTTTTTTCCAGGAAAAAACGAACTGTGAAGGAAGAAGCGGGAGAAAATCAGCCCAACGTAGTTGCTTCTCGCCTGGACATTTTGAGGGGGTGGAGAGAGCTGCCAAATGTCTTATGATCCGAATTCAAACCTGGAAGGGGTAAGTTTAGCCCTCAAGCCAGTGCGGACGCTTTCAGGTGGCATAGCGCCACTTTCTGGATAGCCGCAGTCTCTTTATCACCCACGGTCCAGTTGGAGTTCAGGGCCAGAAAAACTTTTTGGATAAGTAAGCACACGGCACAAGTTTTCCATCTTTTATTTTTCTGCAGTAAGAGTGGCTGGCGCTCGAAATTTTGTCCTGACAGTGCATCCAACGCGGAACTACTTAGTAAAGGAAGGTCAGGGTCGGGGTGTTTCAAAATGGGCTTGGTAGTGAAAAGCTGATCTCTCAATTGCTGGAATGCCGCTTTGACATTCCTGAGACCAAGGGAGGGGAGCTCCGGGTTTGGCAGCCTGAAAACCCTTGCCTTTGGTGCGTAAAGGTAATGATTCCAGGTGAGTGGAAGGGCTAGTTTGGCAAATTGGGGTATGAAATCACGATAGAAATTGGCAAAAGCCAAAGGGAAGGACTGCAAATTCCTTTCTGCTGGTGGGGCCGGCCATTGGAGTACTGGCGCCTACTTTCTCGCGAGGGATCCATTTTTAAGCCTTCGGGTGAGATCCGGATAGCCTAAATAGTCTATGGAGGACTGATGAAAACAGCACTTTGACAATTTCGCTAAGAGAGTTAGTTGTCAAGCAAACGTTGTAATACCCTCACTTAACCACAGGGTTTCCTCATATGCTCTTCCATAGTTTGTGAGTAAAATCAAAACATCAATCTAAGTACAGATCGACTACATCCTTTATACAATAAATCTTGCAAAACTTCATTGATAAGGGCCATAAAAGCTTCGGGTAAGCTCCGCCAAACCGAATGGCATTATTGGCATTCATATTGTCCAAATTTGGTATTAAACGCTGTTAAATGTTCATAGCCTTCGCAATTCTGCGACCCTGTAATAAGCCTCCTCTTAAATCCAACTTAGTAAAAATCCTGCCCCTGCTCCAGAAATGCATCCAAGAGGTCTTTGATTAAGTGGGCAAGGGATATTTATTATTAGACATAATAGAAACAGAAGCATTTAATCCACGGTAATCGGGTACAAAGTCTCAAAGAGCCATCTTTTTTCTTTACAAACAGAACAGGGCTGCATGGTGTGTTTGGTAGCCTCGTCGTGAGGCGAATCCATCGGAAAGCCAGATTCTTATCTAAGAAAGCACGGAGCTCTTTTTCTTCGTGGGCTCATGCGATAGATTCTAACACCTTTGGGCAGTTGGAGCTCCGGGCTGTAGGATGATTTTGCAATCGGTCTCCCTATGGGGGGCAACTGATCGCATTCCTGTTCCTGAAAACACCCTGGCCAAGTTCTTTATAAGCTTTGTGGGATTTCGCTGGGGATTAGGAGTCACCGACGCAGCAATGCGCTGGAAGCCAATGGTTCAATGTCATTTTGAGGTGGAGTTTCCTCCCCCCACTTCATGTGGAGTCCCCCTTACAGGGGCTTCAGTGAATTCCCATAATTCGCTTTTTCCAAAATGACTATTTGGCTCATGTAATAACAACCATGGCATGCCTCCAAATAAAGACAATGGAGTGTTTGGCTACTGGAGCAAGAAGAACTAAACTAATCTTTCCCAATGGTCACGCGAACGGAGAAAAACGGGTTAAAAGCGTTTTGAATCGGCTGGACCCTCAGCTCCCCGAAAGTGGGCTGCCATCCATTTGGGTAAACCGGATGGGCTTCGCCAGGGGAAGTTATCTGGTCTGAAGCCAAGCTCCTCAGCCACCTGTGGTCGCATTAAATCAGTGGGAGCAGCCAGAGTCAACGCAGAAAGGCTATAGAGGCTAGGAGACGCGTATGCTTGGCAGGGTTAGCTAAAGAGGCTTGAATAGTAATGGGCGCGCTGCCTTCACTCACCGAATCCGGAGTAGGACCCATGTCCAAGGGCTGCTGAAGATAGGCACACCGCCACTTCCCTTCCTCCTCAAGTCCTCCTCGATGGCGGCCTTGGACGAGCCAGTTGGGGGAGTGACCAGACTTCCGTGGAGGCTTGGCAGCGGGGCGCGGGAGACCAGGATGGCGGGCTTCTGTTTCTTGGGGCAGTTGGCAGCCAGATGGCCAGGACCGCCACAATATAAGCATAATCCCAAACGGGCGGCGGCGCCAGATGTGGTCTCGTGGAGACGGGTGAGCTTGGCTTGCGAGTGGATGGGGCAATCGTAGTGGTCTTCGGACGCTGGCGCCCCCCGCACGAAGCGTAATCCAGACGGGTCAGCCACTTCTGAACCCAGATCAATCCACTCAGCGACGGTGCGCTGAATGCGGATGAGGAGTACTGTTTCCGGGTTTGGTATTCATAGCCTCGAAGAAGTATTCACATTTCATGCGTTCAGGCCAGTCAGGAGGAAGTTTAGTAGCCGCCGCATCGCAAATTCTCGGCAAATTCGCAAAAGAGCGGTTGCCCTGTTGAATGGACTTTATGGTACGAATGGCTTCGCTCTCAGCATCCAGATCTTGGAAGCCTGGGCACGTAAGGTTTGGAAGAAATGCAGCCACTAAAAGTGCGAAAGTATCAATTCCGCTTGCACTCAGTGAAGAGTCAGCTACAAACCAGTCAGGCAGCGCCACCCCATCCAAGACGGACCCGGAGTATCCCGTATTTTTTCACGCTCAGAAACGGTACAGATCATCAAATTCTCTCCATATGCGCGCCAAGTTGCAGAATGAAGCGGTAAGGGAGTTTAGAGGCTGCACCGCTAAAGCCGGCAGGGATGGGAGGCCCATAATATCCTTCTTTCAACAGCTCTTGGAGCTCGCTGGGTTGTGGTTGCACCTGGCTGGGGCTGGGAGAGCAGGAGCTGGTCGGCACCGCCGCAGTGGAGGAGGCAGAGCGGAGCCCAGCAGCCTGCCGCTGCCCCTCTCCGCGCAGAAAGGAGGCAGCAGGAGCGGGAGGGATCGGCGCAGGGCCTTGTGAAGCCGCATCCCATGGCAGGGGGGCCGGTGGTGGGCGCTCTTGGTTAAGTTGTAAGCACCGACTCGGGGTTCGGCTGCGTCATCGTGATCTCGCCATGCTTCCTCAGCTCCCTGTTCCAAGGCAGCCAATTCTCTCTCTTTGGCAGAAGTTAAGGCATCTTGGTGCGCATGTAGGGCCGCTTTTTTTCACGCATCCAGTTTTGCTTGTTCATCACGCTTGAATGGCCACGCAGTCAGCTCGCTTCCATGGCGCTTGGATGGCTCTAATGCTTTCGCTGGCGCTTCCAGGATCCATCTTGGAGTGATCCATAGGACTTTGTCAGTCATGAATCGATAAGTTCTGCTGGTACTGCCGCTGTAACGCTTCCCTGGCCCGCTTTAACTCGCTGGACGCCCTGGCTTGTTGTTCTCGGTCCCTTTGCAGGCATTCACGCATCTTTTTTGCAGCTGTTCGCTCCTCCTCCCAGAGCCTGCGCTCTCGGTCCCATGCCTCCTTGGCATCGCGGCAGTCTGGCCACTTCATCGCCTCCAGCTTTGGACGGGAGGGGAAATAGATCTGGATGGGAGTCTTCGGATTCCCTCTCCTCGATGGTAACTCTTCCACTCCTCCGACGGGCTCCACGGGCTTCTTGCACATCGGTAGTCACGCCCGGGGGCTGGAAATCCGGATTGGGAACCGCCCGAAACCCCTCCCAATAATAGATCCTGATCTCGACAGCGCCCGGTTTCAACTGTGGATTTGGGACGGGCTCGTGTTGTGCCACAGCCGGTCTTTGGGAGCGTTTCTCGGCGTAGGAGCCAAGGAACCGCCAATCAATTCCTGGGTGGCTGCATGAAGTGTAGTCAGATCCATCTCTTCTGAGACAGGTTGCATCTGGGGTTTGTAATCCACACGGACACGGGTAGAGATCCGATCCACAGGCGTTCGATCCATAGACAGCGCCCCAAACGGCTCGTGCAAATCCACAGGGTCGCAGCCGCATTCCCCATCCCAACGAAGTAGGGGAAGACCCATGCTGGAACGAGGACGGGAGAGAGTCACCAGCGAGACCCGTTCCCCTGCTGGTTCCTCAGAATCAGGAAGGGAAGGCTCGGAACCCTCTATGGGGGCTACCGCGCCTTCCACAGTTTCAGGAATATTCAATCTCTGCATGTTACAACACCAGAGATCCACTGAGTTTTAAAAAGAAAAATAACGGTTGATTCCTGTCATAATGTAAGGAATTCCAACGAGGCAGAAATAAAAGGCTTTTGGGTGAAAGACCATTTATTCAGACATCTTAGAAAGCTCACACACACGACATGACAGGAATGGGCCTTCCCGCCCAGACCACAGGTTATAACCCCCTCGTCCCATCCCCCTCCCGGTGTCTCCAGTCCCATTCTCATGGGAACGAATTCCTCATCTCGCTCTAAGAGATAAGCCCTCTAACAGTGTGGTTGCTGTGGATTCTGGCCCGTCGCCCGTGCCAGGAAACTCAGTCAAGGCCAAACGGCTGTGAAGAGATTCAGCACCACTGAGATCTTTACAATTTTATTCCAGCAGAAAATAATGTTGCTTTCTTCCCTGAGCAAAGTTTTTGACCCAGATATAATTGACTTGCCTTTACCTTTCCAGCTCCTTTTCCTTTTTCTTAATAGAGTCCCAGCCCCTTTACCCCTGCCTCCCCTCCCTGTAGACATCCTGAGTCCTGGTGTGAACCAGTGTTATATTATCCTTCGGGGAGGGAACAGGAGAAGAACCTCTTGGTTCTATATCTAGCATCCTATGGACATGATACAGCGGCCAGCACAACTTGCCTCACCACATGTAAAAGATGGGTAGTAAAGGACTCATTATCTGGCAGGCTCATCTTCCTTCTGCTAGTCATGCTTAAGTAGCCCAGGCAACTGGAGTTCATTGCTGTAGCTATATTAATCAAGGCATAAGCAATGTAAATAAGTTTTGCCTGGTAAACAATAATTGTTTACAGTATTTAGAAACAGCACTCAGGCTCCAGTAATAAATGTAATAAAGAACAGGACTATCTGTTGAAAGATGGGTAATGATTTCCAACTGAGCAAACAACTATATGTGTACTGTAATGCCAATAATACATGATTGGAATAATACGTATTTCAAAACTAAAGCTACAGATACAGCTTGCCACTAGGACTTCAGCAGAAGTCTGCATTTGGAAGAAATGGACTGGCTGCAGAAACAAAATGTTGGTGGATGCTTGCTATCTGTAGACCAGAACAGCTGAAACCAGCCCTTCTGTCCTTGTGGGGAGTAAAGGAATGCTGCAGTAGCAACACCTAGAAGTATTCAAGTTTATTTTGGTGCTTTAGAGCTTACTTGTATAAATGGGATGGTTGACAAGATGGAAGTCAATCATTACTAAGAAAAGCAGACAAGGGAAGAAGAAGGCAAGGGCAGGAAGGATATAAGAGACGTGTTGTTATCCCCTCTCTTTTTTAGAAAATTATTTTTGATATAGAGAAGGTTCATCAGAATTTTCAAGTGCTGAGTAGGACTGAGATGTTTTGTCTGGGATATGTTTAATAGTAGATTATAGTTGTATGTAAAACTATGCTATATTATTGGATCATATCTAGTAATGAACTGTTATGGTATATGCACTAGTGTACATGGTGTACATATGGGTATTGGTGTACTGGTATAAGTATAAAAGCATATTGTTAAGATAGTGCAGTGAGTTGATGCTGGTTTCTGAGGAATGGCATATCGTGTGGATATGTAATAGTGCATTGCAGTATGCATCTATATGGAATTTAATATAGGTTATTTTTCCTTATTTTTTTTCTGGTCCTTTCTGCTCATGTCTTTTATTCCCCATTACTGTTCATGAGGACTGTGAAATAATACAATTTAAATGACTAAAACACCACATTAGCTGTACTTTAAACAAAACTTCAGTGAGAGGAAGACATTTTAAATTGTCCATTACCTCCTATAAGACTTAAAAAGAAGTCAAAATGAAGTTTGCTTTTAAAAAAGGAGATACATTGAAATGGTCAAATACTTCAAGGACTAGCATTTTGTTTTGTTTTTTAATTTTAAAAAGGATTAATGTTTGGAATCAGCCTTAATTATCTGATAAAAGATGACTGACTGGTATTGACTGACAGCAGCCCTTTGAGGGGGACAGACTTAATTATATGACATGTTCTGTAAATATTGAGAGTCCAATTCCTTTTTGACGCCAAGAGATTTTATTCTAAATTTCAGTGAAGATCCAGTTCCTGAATCCATATAATATTTACAGTGCAATCCTATGCAGAGTTACTCCAGTCTAAGCACACTGATTTCTTCAGACCCCAAGAGGTTGTGAGTGTGTGTGTGTGTGTTTTGACTAGCCTGTGGAAATGAGAGTCAGTCAACTAAACACGAAGAGCTGCTGACAGTATTTGAATTATTCTCAATCTGTCTCTGATGTAGTTGATTGTTAAATAGTGATCTAGCAAATATTGACTTCAGATAGAGTCATTGTCATTTAAATTAATGTATGCTTTATTAATTGTCCTCTGTATTATTGTACTATTGCACAGATATGAATTTGGAGTAGTTATTGTCATTAATGAGTATGTTCTGATAATGCGTGATCTATGTTAATTATTAGAAAAATGGATTAGTTCAGTCGTATTGTTTGGCCATCTTGTTTTACATTTGCATTTAAGAACATCTTTAATTTAAAACAGATTGGACTTTATAGAGCAGACATTCCGAATTTGGTGCCTATGGGCTCCATGGTTCCCAACATCTTTTCTGCATCCCGCCAAATGTCTTTATTCATTTTAGTTTACTTTCAGTTTATTTATTTATTTCTCTTTCGGGCTCAAGGTGGTTTCCAATCTCCAATAAAACAATATACAAGCACAATACATACTTTGACACTTACAATTCAAATACAAGTTTAAAGGTTCATTTCAGATAGCATAAAACTTCTGCAAGTTATGAATCAATCTGCACATAAGTCCCTCTTTCCACTATAATATTTAATATTGAAATTAAATGGTACTTTAACAGGGGGATAAGCAAGAACATAGAGGAAAAGGAAAAAGGGAATAAAGGCATATAGTTATGCACTGTCCCCATCCTTCCACCAAAAGGCTTAGAAAGTGGGCGAGGCAAAGTGGGACCTTTGCTCAGCAGGGTTTATGATTGCTTGGCAGCAGCTGCCATCCCAACAGAAGAATCTTCACTGTGTGACTGAAGGTATACTGCAACAGCCATTTCAGTGATTTACCCCACCTCCTATGGCATTTTGTGGCTGCACCAACCACACTATGTCAGAATTCCAAAGTGCCCACAAGCTTTAAAAGTTTGAGAACTCCTGGTATAGAGGATATAGTCATAAGAAATAACTCTTTAGTGGATTTTAGTAAATGTGCAGCAAAAGCAAACATTTGTTGATACTGTACCCTCATGCTTCAGTACCTGGACAGCCATTGAACTTCAAAGCAGAACCTGAATCTGAAACAAGCATATTACTTTCTTGGACTCCTCCACGGTCTGATACAATCTCCAATTATGATCTCGTTTACAAAGATGGAGAACATGGAGAAGAGGTAAACTGACTATTGTCTTGCCAAAATTACACTTGATTTTCTGACATTGGTGAATGGTTCAAATGCTACACTAAACCATGATTTTTCACTATGTGAATAAGTGCTGTACTCATATGCTCCTTTTCTTATACTGTACTTGTATGCCTCCTCACTTTTTACATAGTCAGGTGATACCTACTCAGTATAGCACAAATGAATGATATGAGAGTGGTCATGCTGTGTTTGCCCTGTAAACCATGAAAGTGCAGTACAGTTTATTTTTGGTTTGTTCTTTTGGTATGAAAGGGAAGCACAACCCATAGTTTGCCCATTGGAACTAAACAGAAGGCGAATAAATTACTTTGACTGTGCACAGAGGTTATTCAGGTATTACTAGACAGTTGCTGAATGTTATATCTGAGCTTCAAATTCATGGCAATGATAACAGTGAAATAATATTATTTTTGTCCTGCCAGTTTTGATATTGCACAGGTAGCTCATGAAATTAATCTTAGCTACATTGTAGGTACTCTGTGTCATCTTTTTAACTGAAGTTAAGTGTGAGTTATCCATACACATACACACAATTCCTCAGATAACTTGTCCAAGCAGCTTTTCTGAATCCACCTGCAATTTTAATTACAATGAAATTTTGTAGCAACTCTAAAGGAATTGTCAAAATTGTTTCATTATTGATATTGATTATTAAATGCCAGAAAAAGTAGATCCTAGGTTCTTGGGGGTGAAGTGTAGATGACTAGGGAAGGCAATGGCAAACCACGCTGTAAACGGAGTCTGTTCTGTTCCCCAAGCAATCTAACATCAGGTGACATCGAATAATTAGTGACAGTTCAAAAACAGTTTAATAGTGTTGAAAGTTTAGGACTCTGACTTCTCCCATGAAATCTAACTAACAAAGAATACTTGCGATGCTGGAAACGATTGGAGATTATCGAAGAGCTTGCAGACACCAATTGTTTCTTGCTTGCTTCCAAGAAAATCTGTTCTGCTTTTTGCGGCTTCTACCTAGCCTACAGCACCCAGTATTCCCAGGCGGTCTCCCATCCAAGTACTAACCAGGCCCGACCCTGCTTAGCTTCCGAGATCAGACGAGATCGGGCGTGTTCAGGGTGGTATGGCCGTAGGCCTTTTTGCGGCTTCTGAGTTTTCTTTCGGTGTCCTCTAACTGGACTCTGTTTTTCCTGCAATCCTGTTGAAACTTGCTTACTCAGAGTTCTATGGATCTCTAACACCTTATGTGTAACATCTTAGACATCTGGGATATTGCTGTCTTCAGCCTTCCAGACACCTGAAACTAAAACAAACTGAAAAAGGGGACTGCTAATTAATGAGAGCTACTATAGTTCTCTTGCCTACAGAGGGCTTCGTAAAGGGACAGGGTCTAACTAAGGTTCCCTCCCACAGAATACTGTACATAAACCAATTAAGCCAATTCTATCTAAAGATATAACTAAGGCTTAAATAAGGAAAACAGTGAAGGTGTCTCTAGGGGCATAGCAGAGTCTGCCTACTAAACATTGTGATGTGACCTCACCTCATAGGTCAGTAATGACCCAGTGCTTGCATAGGATGACTGCTTTTGCTTTTTTAAAGACTCTGTTTGGTTTGATGGATTTTTACCCAAAGCATGTGGCTTTCAATTACATTATTTCTAGTATATGTGTGTGTGTGTTTTCCCATCTTAAACATGTATGAACCTGTTTACATCTGTCAGGGTTTGTACAAGGAAATCACAATTAGTAAATTTGTTTTGCTTTGTTATTGTTGTAAACCGCCCTGAGCCCTCCGGGGGAGGGCGGTATAAAAGTGGAACAATAAATAAATAAATAAATAAATAAATAAATACGAATGTTGTCTCATACCAATTATAAGTTGTATATCTGAGTTTCTTGAGACACTGGAAGGCTCATGATTGAAATGTGCTTTCCTTCAGATTTCAGTATCACTGGAAATCTTGATTTCTGTAACCAATACAGATAACTAGTGTTGTTGTGTTCTTAAGTGTCAAATTGCCTCTAATTGTGGTTAGAATCATATTGCTATTGTTTGGGTAATTCAGAAGTAAATCATATTGTTTCCTTTTAATAATTATTTACCATTCTTGATATATTCAGAAAACTTTAACAAAATATCCACAGAACTCTTAACAAAACAATATTGAAATACATTTAGCTATCTGAATCCAATTTAAGTTGATGGTTGAATCAAATATTGAACCTTGTGGAAGCTTCTTGAAATCTTTACATAAAGTTGGAGCTGCAGTGGTCTCTACATGGCAACTATAATGTTTTAATTCACACTTTTTATCAGAATAGGTTTTATGATTGCTTTTAGGTACTCTTTTCAATAAAACAACCTGATATCTGACTATTAATTACTTCTCCCCTACATTTTGTCTTCCTTACCATTTAGCAGAGAATTTCTATTGAACCAGCAACATCTTACCATTTGCAAGGCCTGAAACCAAATAGTTTATATTACTTTCGTCTCTCTGCGCGCTCTCCGCAGGGGCTTGGTGCTTCAACTGCAGAAATTTCAGCCAGAACAATGCAGTCAAGTAGGTGTTTTTCCTTGACTACTTTACTTTTCTTCCTTATACTTGTTGACAAGCATGTGAAAGCCATTTGTTTTGTGGTTGCAATCTATTGAGATTCAAAATAAAATGTTTAGACAAACTGCAGACATGATATTTGCATTTTCTTAGAAGAGTTAAGTGATGTTGAGTCATGAGACAAAATATTTTGGGCCTCCACCAATGGCTCTCTTATTCTTTGTTCTGAAGTCAAACAATCAAAACAAAATGTGTGTTTTAAGGTCCCACAGAAAAGAAAATAGGTTGTGGGCACACATATGCACACCAGGTAGGCACTCAAAGAAAAAAAGATATTAAGATATAACATTACAGTAAAATCAATAAAGCTTCATGTAACATTAAGTATGTAACCTTAAGGTATCTAATTTCCCAAGCAGGCAAGATGTATGACTAGTTTTAAGGTAGTTCATTGAAATTTATTTGGAAGTGTGTTAAAGTTTCTACCTTAATGAACTATAACTCCAAATAACCAAACATTCTAAATTTTTATACTTATCTGTTGACATATATAACAATGGGCAAGCATTTGGGTTCTTTTTTCAAAGTTAACATTGGATATAAATGATGGATGCTTAAGTGAAGCATATCATAAAGTTTAGTTAGAACATATGACACTTTTTTGGACTAAAAATCCTTTTATTTTTAAGTAGCTGTTTTGTGTACTATGAGGGGCGGGGTAGCTGCTTATATGTGACATTATAAAATCGCTGGTAGACTTTAATTCTTTGCTAGACAAGGTTCTCCAAGAGGAGCTAAAATATAAGAAAGAGACTGGATATAGGGTAAGTACAAGTTACAGTCAGAATCATCAGCCATGTCACTTTTTTTCATGGTAGGTAAATCTTTGCCTAAGAATACCATCATCTTATTGATTCTGCATGCCTGATAGTATGTTAAATGCTTAAATAAAATCTTTGGATTTAAACCTTTATTGCATTTGGCTTAATCTGGGTAGGCTCCATTGTAAAATGCAAGAAACTCAAGCTGTCATCCTAAGAACATTTACTAGAGAGAAAGTACCATTGATTGCAGTGGCACTTACTTCTACGTATAACTGTTAAGGAATGCACTGGTAGAAGTGTGCTGAAGAGTTTATTTTGGTGGAAGTGGGCTCAGATTTTGAATGTGTGGACATTCCAAATAGCTATGAATTTTCAAGCAGTTTGAGCAAGGTAATATTTTCTACAGTGAGAAAGAAACAATACACACTGACCAGTGGGTCTGACTTGCTAATGTAGAGGCTTGTTTGGGGGAAGGGGTCTTTAAAAAAAGGAAAAAGAGATGAGTAAATGTATAATATAGGAACTTTGGTGTATAGAGGCATCACAGTGTCACATTTGTGGGTTTATATCAAGAAGAATTGTTAATCACAGGTAGGTAACAGTTTATTGAGGCTCATTTTCATGTATTTCCCCCCACATCCCTTTTCACCTTTTAGTTAATTCATTTTCAGTTGGTTCACTTTAATAAGCCAAGGCTCATAAAATTATCTGAAGTTTTTTGCTTTTGTTCGTGTTTTTTTAAATTTTTTCCTTGGGTCACCCTTTATTATTTATTTATTTATTTCCTTCTGTTCATTTTTTTTCTTCAACCACTTCTGTCCTTTCACTTAAATCCTCCTTTAACCCACCACTGAAATTAGAGCCATCAGCTCCTCCTCAAGACATTAGTTGCAACAGCCCCAGCTCCACTAGCATTTTGGTAAGTTGGCAACCTCCTCCAGTGGAAAAACAGAATGGAATTATCACTTCCTACTCCATCAAGTACACTGGAACTGATGGGGAAGATGACAAGCCCCATGAAATTTTGGGAATTGCTCCGGACACTACACAGTACCTTTTGGAACAGTTGGAAAAATGGACTGAATATCGGATTTCTGTGACAGCCCACACTGATGTCGGACCTGGCCCAGAGAGTGAATCTGTATTGATTCGGACAGATGAAGATGGTATGTTGCCTCCAACTCATCCATTTGACTCTGACTCTCTCTCACTCAGTCTGCTTTGTATGATCTAGTTCTCCTTTTCCTTAAAATTTATCCCACATTTTCTGAAATATTTTAAGTACAAATGCATATGTATGCATTTGTTTCTTTTTTTAGCTTTGAAATATATATACATTTTTGTGGGGAAATACTTGAAAAGTGCTTCTTTTCTTAAGCATGACCCCTTTCCCACTCTTCTTCTTTTAAAAAAATACAAATGTTTGGAGTTTTTCCCCTCCTTTTTTCTTACATTTTAAAACTCTTCCATTTTAATTCTTTCTTCATCAAGTATTTTTCTCTCTTTTGGAAAACTGATGCTCCTTGATTTTTAAAAGTATTTTGGATGTTAATTGTCTTCCATGTCTGAACATAGAAGATGGCAGATCAGAACCTATCATCTTTTTCCCCCACTTTAAAAAAATCAGAAAACTACCAGCATTTTACAAATCTTTTTGGTTTTTTTATTATTTTGATTACAAAAAATCTTCTTTGTACTTTAATGCTTTGAGTCTCAAAGCATCTTCCTTGGCTTTTGTACATTTTTACATGTTTTTTTCTATTTCTCTAATACTCTTTTTCTTCCATTTTTGCATCAGTCATGGTTTTTGATCTTTTCACTGAATTGTAGAGCAGATTTGTTGAGTGTTCTCATTTGTATTCTTCAAGGAAAGCTTAGTGAGTCCGCCCTTTAAAAGGAAAAGAAAAGAAAAGACTCTGGTTGGTTGGAACAAGTACCTGTAATTCTTCTTTTATCCACTGATGTGTTCCAGTTCCTAGTGGTCCTCCTCGCAAAGTCGAGGTAGAGGCTGTCAACTCTACATCTGTTAAAGTCTCATGGCGTTCCCCAGTGCCCAATAAGCAGCATGGTCAAATCCGTGGATACCAGGTGCATTATGTGAAGATGGAGAATGGAGAGCCTAGGGGCCAACCCATGCTGAAGGATATCATGTTGGCTGATGCACAGGTAACTATCCGCATCTTCTTTATGTAGATAACAATGAAAATAGTATACTTTAGCACCTGTTTTATCTTCTAGTTTATGCAGAGAGCTGCAATGTGTTTATCACCAATCGAGGTGCCTTCCTGTAGGGATTGATGGTAATCTCCTGTCTCCACACTCCAAAACACCTGGGCCTTTTCAATCCAGCAGAAGAGACAGGGAGCAGCATATGATGTTGTGATGTCATATCCAGTTTGTACCCAGAAATAACACTAGAAGATTCTAGGAATTCAAATAACTCCATAAAGAATAAATTTAAAAAGAGAAGCAAATCAAGTTAATCAAGACAAAAGCAGCACTTTTGTTCTGTTGCCTCTTGGCTTTGCACCCTTCTGACCTGTTGCTTGCTTTCGTTTCTTCTGGCTGAAATCAGAGAGTGACTCTGTTATTGTCAGAAAGTGCTGTCCCATCTCTAACAATCAGGATGGGTCAGATTCTCTGATTGCAGTTGGGATAGGAAGGAGGAGGGCACAAAACTAAATGCTGAAATGAGTTCTGGGTAAATTGTATAATGTTGCTATGTAGAGAGTGTATTCTTGGCTAAGAGATAAATTATTTGTGTTTAAAAGGTTCTTCAGTGCTCACTGCAGTGGGTTGGAGATGTATGGCTAGCAACCTCCGTCATGTTGTTGTGAGATTCTCCTCCAGTTTGGTATAGGTTCTACTGTCTTGCACTGCCAGAGTGGGCCTGGGCTCTAAATGGCACCTGTACATCACATTTGGTTTGTCTTGGCTAATAAAAGTGACCCCCCCTCTTCAGTTTCAACTCCCAAGTTTGTCTGGATTGATGTAGGTTCTGCCATTCTGTCAGTCACTGCCCAAGTCAGCCTTGGTTCTGCTGGGCTTCTGCACATTTCAGTGGGTTCTTCTTTGCTTGCAAAAGTGTCCCACCCCTCACTTACATTGTCGTTCCAGGCTTTCTTGCCCTTAAGTGTGAAAAAGCAAAAGCAAACAAAAATTTAAAATGCTGGAATTCTATGTTTTATCAATGTTTCTGTTGAGTTGGCACTACCAGATTGGCCTGGGCTCTGATGAGCACCTGCACATTCCATTTGGTTCATATAGGCTTGCAAAAGTGCCCTTTGTTTGATATTTGTGCTGTGATTCTCTGGTTTGATTCTATTAGGCTTTGCCACATTGACTTTGTGGTTGTGCTGGATTCCTGGGTTCTGTTTTGGTTCTGTTGGGCTTGTGTTGGTTTTTGGTGTGGAACGCATTGACTTCTGACAAGCATGTCTTTCTGTTTTTCCCTGGACAGAGAAAGGGTGTTTTTTTCATTTTTTTTTAATGAGGATAGATGGGGCTTTGATAGTTTGATAACTTTGATAGTTCATAACATTGGACCCCCTTATTTGGAAGTTATTTTAAGAAGTTAGCAGCAGCAACTATTTGGTGCCTGTATAAAAAAAACTCCCAGGTCCCACAGAAAGATTCCTCGTAGGCTATAATGGAGCCAACGTTTATTTTGTATTTATGAAACACTCATTAAGAAGCCCATACTGGTATGGGGATTTGCAAATATTCCAGGAAAGAAGTGATGGTAAAGATGGGGGACAACCTATGTGGGAGGTGATATTCATAAGATATGAAGCAAAGTAATCCATGTCAGCATATTCCCATGACACAGTTAGTTTGCAATCACATTACTATTTTTGACAAGATTATTCTAATTTGTTTGTGGAAACTGTATCACTTGGAATTGTCAGATTCTACATCTGTTGGACTCATTTTTCTTTATATTGGCTGAAATTATCTATTGAAATGTGTCTGTTTGGCTGGTTTACAGCTTTGTATTATGTTAAAAAGTCAGCAGAAAATTTAAATATAGGAAACCATGGTTTAATAAATAACTGATCAATTAAAATGTGATATCTGTTTTTAAAATGTTACAGATGCTCCTAGTGTAATGTGTTGTCAGTGTAAAACTATTATCTTACAAATTGTAGATGGGAATCTGTGTACTGGGAAAACCTATTTCTTCATTTTGAAATGAGTGCATAATTATATATTTGTGCTTTATGTGTTTTGAAATCTGGATTCATTGTGCTAATAGTGTGTAATATGGTAAGGGCCTTGAAGCCCACAAAGTTTTTATATTTAACATTTTTTCTATGTGGAAATATTTCAGTAGACAACCATCAGATAAAAGTGTTAAAAATTAAAGGTAAAAATTGTTAAGATGTAAAAAATAGGAATTGCTTTTTCTGTAGAAGATTAAATCCTTACCTCTTAAAAATATGTAATATTACTATTTGGCAGGCTCTTTTCCTGATTCAAATTTTTGCTCCCACCAACATGTGCTCACACAATCAGAACAAACCATTATTGCCTGCATGAGTGTGTGCCCCCTTTTCGCAAAAAGATTTATTTGGAAGGGGTGCCTTCAAAATATTGTGTGTCTTTGCCCAACGGAGAACATGAACTTGAATTTTCAAGTAAATACAGCCTACCTGTATTAAATTAAACAACTGCTGTGAATTAAGTTCAATAAGGTAAAATATAAATGTAAATGGTGTAGTAGCATGTGATTAGGCAAAGTGTAATATTTCATTAAGGCCGTTTCCGCATGGAGGCGGAAGCGGCTGGGTCAGCGCATTTTGCGCCGACCCGACAATTCTGGGACCGTCTGCATGGACGGTCCCAGAAAGAACCGGGACGACGGCGCTGCAGACCCGGCATGTCCCTGGGCCTCCGGCACGTCGCCGAGGCCTGAGGACACGCCCCCCCGGCCCTGCACGCCTGCTCCAGCATCGCAGGGCAGGGGGGCGTGTCCCCAGGCCTCGGCGACGCGCCGGAGGCCCGGGGACAAGGTAAGTGCAGGGAGGGAGTGGGGGGGAGGCGCTTTGAAGCCGCTGCCGTTCGCATGGCAGAGGCTTCAAGCTGGCGTTCCCAGGAAAGTGCGTTTCCCAGCGCACTCCGGAAACGGCGGCTTCGCGCCGGTCGGGCGGTGCGAGGGGCCCCCTGTGCGAATGGCGGCCTGGGGACGGCGTTTTTCCCGTCCCCAGGCCGCCATATTCCGCCCGTGCAGAAATGGCCTAAATCTCGGCAGCAAATAGGCAGTCATAAAATGTTACTTAGCAATAAAAACACTCAACAGTGAGTTGGCTGTATTTTTCTAGCTTTGTGCAGTGTGCTATTTATGAACTGCTTTCGCAACAAGTATCCCACTGGAAATTCATAATCCAGTTTTCAGGAACTGATTTTCCAAATCAGTACTGATTTTGAAAACTAGTTTTCATGGAGCTGAATTCTAAAGTTCATTTCTGCTCACAGTAGAGCCTTCTATTATTGGAAAAGTCTTCCATTTATGGAAGGGATCCTGCTATGACCAGTGAAATTACTTTCCTCAAAGTAAAACATTTCCTTCTATAATCAAAAAGGCAATTTCAGATCCAACTCTTTTCCCCTCTTTTTCCCCCTTTTTGTTAATTCTAAGAAGTGTCAGCCAAGCTACAAGGATTTCCTCATTTTTTTCTATCTTTTTTTTTTCTTTCCGACATTCTTTACTCTCAATCAGTGGGAATATGATGATACTACTGAACATGTGAGTAGCAGTTGACTGGCCAAACAACAAAGTGTGATGCTTTTTTTCTGCTTTAATCCCCCCCCCCCCCCGGCGCAATGTTTTGTTGTTTGCATATATGCATGGATTAACACCTTATTTAATTTTCTTTGGCATTTGGATTTTTCTCCCCCTCCGTTTTTTTTTTTGGGGGGGGGTTGTATTGGCATAGTGCTGATTTTTTTAATGTGCTATTTTGCATATTTGTATGTTAACTGGTTGTTACTAACTTTATCATGCAATACAATCAAATGAATAGTGATTTTTTATTTAAAAAAGAAGACATAATATTTATCATTCCAGTTTGCTTCAGAACTAACCTTCAGGCCCCAATACATATTCATTATGTGCTGAAAATAGAATATTTTGTCATTGCTAACATCATTTCCATTTCAGTTAACAAGGTACATATTATGTATATTTATGAAAATATACATTGGTACTGGCCCAATGCCTATGGTGTTTACACAGGGTCCCACCCATCACTTACATTGTACTCCTTCATTTAGGAGATTTGGGAGGTTTGTGCATGCCTTCCGTGTTTCCATGAAGGCATGCACATGGAACTTCTCTGCTTGATGCAAGTTATACATGTTCCCAAGCATGAATACCTGTACTGGCTAAAAGTATAGCTGAATGTGAATGTGGGATAAATGCATACTGTTACCAATCTTACTAACAGCTGGTTGAGCTGGATCTAGAGAAAGCTGAATATACATAGGAGAGGGAAAAATGAAAATTCTCCATTTGTGGATTCTGTGTTTGAACTGTGAATAGAACCAAGCCAAATGCTATTGCTGGACACACAAATGCAGCTTATTTTTGCATTTTTATTTCTCATGAAACTAATACAGATATACGTGTTTCCACAAATGGGAGCAAATCCTGCTGTAAAGGCTTAATTAAATTTGATCAGCTTAATTCAACTTGATTCAAATTGTCAGGAAATATATAAATTGTTAAAGTTGAGTTAAAGTCCAACCAAACTTGATTTCCAAGGGTCACTTCAAACACATTGCTCATTGTAATCTCAATTCAAAGGAACACTTTTTGATTCTTCATTGAATTTTTTTCTTGATACTCAGTTCTGTGTATAATTATTTTCCACTTTTATTAATTTTATCGTCTTGTTATTCTCATTCATTGTTATTAATTAGATTGTATTATCAAGCAGACAAAAGTCTTATAGTGACTTCTCAAGTCTTATATTGAATGGTTCTTTTAGATTTTGAAGAGCAAATTTTAAAGTGACAAATTAGCTGAACCAATCAGAATTAATTGAAATACTCATAATAATCATAATATAAATCCTACCCAAAGTGCCATCTCTGCAAAGAGAGTGATAAAACCGTGGAGCACATCATCTGCTATTGCAAGAAAATAGCCCAGACTGATAATATCGAATGTCACAATAGGCTAGCAGCAACGGTGCACTGAAACCTTTGCAAAAAGTACATCCTGCCCTGTAGCAAGACCTGGTACAAGCATAAGCCAGAGAAAACCACAGAAAATGAAGAAGCAAAAATATTCCTGGCACATAACACCCCAGACATAACAGTGGTGGGACAAAAAAAACATGTTTGGATCATAGATGATCCAAAATGTACCAGTTGATAGCAGGGTAGAGGACAAAGAGCTGGAAAAGATCACAAAATACAAGGACCTACAAATTGAAGTTGAACGATTGTGGTGATAAAGAAGAACAGTAATCCCAATCGTAGTTGGTGCTCTCGGAGGAAAGCAGCACTTCTAGGAACTGCACACATTCTACGCAAATACCTGTAATATCCTAAGTCCTTGGGAAGGACTTGATATTTAGAGATAAATTCCAGACACTTGTGCTGTGTTGTTATGTAGTAGTAGTAGTAGTAGTAATAATAATAATAATAATAATAATAATAATAATAATAATAATAATAATAATAATAATAATAATAAATTGACAAAATTAACATCTGGCTGCTGTGAAATCTACCATCCTCCTCCTCCTCATCATCATCATCATCATGGGTACTATCCCCAAAACAATAGGGGAGCACTTGAAACATCTTTGAATTGATAGAATTAACATCTGTCAAATTCAGAAGGCAGCCCTTCTGGGATCCGCACGAATACTACGCCGATACATTACAACTTCCGTGGCCTCTGGGTGAGGCTTGAATTGTAATGAAGGCCAACAACCAGCTAAAGATCTGGCAGTTGTGAAATTTACCATCATCATCATCATCATCATCATCATCATAGGCGTCAACAAAAACATTTGAGTGTTCACTGAAAAACCGATGAGACAGTGGAGAACTGAACTGACTGAAACTGAAAACTTTAGAAATGAAAACTTTGGAACAATCAATATTAAGCGAGGAATTTTCCAAGGTGATTCACTATCACCTTTACTGTTTATCATTGCTATGATCCCACTAACAGTAATTTTGAAGAAAACAAAGTTTTCAAAGGCCAAAAACTCAGAAAAAATCTCATATTTTCTTGGGGAAAAAATCTCATGGATGATTTGAAGCTGTATGGGAAATCAGACACAGAAATCCAGTCACTAGTGAACACAGTCCGAATATTGAGCACAGATATTTTGATTGAGTTTGGCCTGGAAAAGTGTGCTACTGTGGCACTAAAGAGGGGCAAGATCACTGAGAGTGATGGGATTGAAATGCCTGATGGCCAACTCATCAAGTGCAATCAGGAGGCAGCTTATAAATACCTGGGCATTTTGCAGCTGGATAACATCATGCATGGGCAAGTGAAGACTGTCATCAGTAGAGAATACACCCACAGGGTCAGGAAAATTTTGAAATCTAAATTAAACATTGGGAATACCATCAAGGCCATCAACACCTGGGCCATACCCATCATCAGTTACACTGCAGGAATCATCAACTGGATTCAGGCTGAGTTGGATGCATTGGATAGAAAACTCGAAAGCTTATGACTTACACCCACACAGTGATACTGATAGATTATACCTTCCCTGGAGATCTGGTGGCAGAGGCTTACTACAATTATATTAAACAGTGGAAGAGGAGAAGCATGCACTAGTCGATCATGTGAATGAAAGTCAAGAACAGGCATTGATTGAAGACATTAAAGAACAGACATTTGCTGAAGACCCAGAAAACCAAACAAGAATACTGAAAAAATGTGATTTAAAATGAGTACTGAAAGCTGGCACAACAAAGCACTGCACGGCTTTCTGGAGAAGATCAAGGACAAGGTGGACAACTAAAAGATCTGGCTGTGGTTAACAACTGGAACTCTGAAAAAGGAAACTGAATCCCTGATTTTAGCCGCTCAAGAGCAAGCCATTAGAACAAGGCGTGAAATGAAAAATCCTTGGATGATTCAAAATGCAGATTATGCAAAGAAGCTGATGAAAATGTAGATCATGTCCTCAACTGCTGCAAAAAGATTGCCCACACTGAATACAAACAGAGGCACAACTCAGTGGCCAAAATGATCCACTGGAATTTATGCAAGATTTACAACATAAGAACAGCTAAGACTGGTGGGAACATTGTCCAGAGAAAGTAATGGAAAATGAGAAGGTCAAGATCCTGTGGGACTTTCGAATCCAAATGGAGAAAGTGTTGAAACAATACACCAGACATCACCGTGATCGAGGACAAGAAAGTGACCATCATCGACATAGCAGTACCCGGTGACAGCAGGATCACTGAAAAAGAACATGAGAAGGTCACTAGATACCATGATTTGAAAATCGAGCTTCAGAATCCATGGCACAATAATAATAATAATAATAATAATAATAATAATAATAATAATAATAATAATAATAATAATAATAATAATAATAATAATAATAATAATAATAATAATAATAATACTCCTGACCTCACGATTGTGGAAAAAAAGGAAGTGTGGATAGTTGATGTTGCAATTCCTGGTGACAGAAGGATTGATGAGAAGCAACTGGAAATACAAGGATTTAAGGATTGAACTACAAAGACTCTGGCACAAACCAGTAAAGGTGGTCCCAGTGGTGATCGGCACACTGGGTGCAGTGCCTAAAGATCTTGAACGGCACTTAAAAACACTACGACAAAATCACCATATGTCAGCTGCAAAAGGCCACCCTACTCGGCTCTGCACGCATTATTCGTCGATACATCACACAGTCCTAGATGCTTGGGAAGTGTCCGACGTGTGATGTAATACAAAATCCAGCATATTGATCTTGTTTGCTGTATATTACTGTTTTGTATAATAATAATAATAATAATAATAATAATAATAATAATAATAATATGATCGAGGACAAGAAAGTGACCATCATCGACATAGCAGTCCCCGGTGACAGCAGGGTCATTGAAAAAGAACACAAGAAGAAGAAGAGGAAGAGGAGGAGGAGTTTGGATTTATATCCTCCCTTTCTCTCCTGCAGGAGACTCAAAGGGGCTTACAATCTCCTTGCCCTTCCCCCCTCACAACAAACACCCTGTGAGGTAGGTGGGACTGAGAGAGCTCTGAAAAGCTGTGACTAGCCCAAGGTCACCCAGCTGGTGTGTTTGGGAGTGTATAGGCTAATCTGAATTCCCCAGCTGGCGTGTGTGGGAGTGTACAGGCTAATCTGAGAAAGTCACTAGATACCGTGATTTGAAAATCGGGCTTCAGTGTCTATGGCACAAACCAGCTGAGGTCGTCCCAGTGGTAATCGGCACGCTGGACGCCATCCCAAAAACATTGGGCAGCATCTTTGAATTGACAAAATTAACAGTTGTCAAATTCAGAAGGTAGCCATGCTGGGATCCGCTTAAATACTATGTCGATACATTACAACTTCCTAGGCCTCTGGGTGAGGCTCTTATTGTAATGAAGGCCAACAACCAGCTAAAGATCTGGCAGCTGTAAAATCTACAACAACAACAACAACAACAATAATAACAATAACAACAACAATAATAATAAAGACCTTGGACAGCACTTAAAAAAATCGGCGCTGACAAAATCACCATATGTCAGCTGCAAAAGGCCACCCTACTATGCTCTATACGCATTATTCGTCGATACATCACACAATCCTAGATGCTTGGGAAGTGTCCGACGTGTGATATAATACAAAATCCAGCACATTGATCTTGTTTGCTGTGTATAACTGTTTTTGTATCAATAATAATAATAATAATAATAATAATAATAATAATAATAAACTGCAGGGAATGTTTATCACCTTTATTCATTATTATTGAATAATAGAGGTTTCTTATTCAGAGCTTTTGAAGCACTTGCCAAAGCAACTAGTAAATGTGCATAGTAATCAGTAAGTAGTTCATTTTAACTGGTAAGTGTGCATAGAACTGCTCTTAGTACATGAAACAACTTTAACAGTTGGAACACAATTTTTTTAAAATAGTATTGATACTGTTGCTCTGTCAATAATGACCGGTTGAGACTGTGTTTCTAATTTCCCCCATTTGTACTCAGTTCACAATAGCAATAACTCTTAACAGAAAATGCATTGTAGAGTGATTTTTTAAATACACTGTTAGTAACCTAACCACTCATCCTTTGGCTTTATGCTTGATAATGTTCCCAAAGGCATGATTCTCAGAGATGTCGCTATGCTTACAGCTTAAGTAAGAGCAGTACCACTTATTGCAAAGCCTCACACAATGCTCACCTTTGGGTATTCCCAAAAGCTTGCTATCACATCTGGTATCACAAAAGATATTTGCACTGGATGCATCACAACTAAATGGAATATGATTTTATCATGTTTAAGTTGTACATGTATTTTAAGACATGTTCTGGTTCTATTATTTCATTGTAGGAAATGATTATATCTGGACTACAGCCTGAAACAACATATTCCCTAACTGTGACAGCCTATACAACTAAAGGAGATGGTGCACGCAGCAAGCCAAGACTAGTGTCTACCACTGGTGCAGGTAATATTTGGATGTTATTTCTTTTAACCAGCTGTGTGTACCTGAATACTTTCTGAACTGAGACTGAAAGTTTTATAGTTTTTTCAAATAGATCAAAGTGCTGCTGATTTTCAAAATTATTTCCTCAGGTACACAAGTAGGTCAGGATCTATAGAACTATGTCAGTATACCTAACAGCTTTGACATGCCCTATGGTTTTTTTAGTCTTTCCTAGAAATGCAGTCCCCCTGTCATATTACAAACTACTTTTGAAATTTCCATGTGACATGTGGCAGGTTGTGGCTCAGGAACAATAAGCCCCAAACTCCTTTTGGCAGTACAGAATTTGTGGGTGTCATACTGAGGATATTTCAATGATGTAATTACAATCTTGCGATCCAGTAATTATATTATGTTGAAATTGTTATTTTCAAATGATGTTGGCTGACTAAGAGCTATAGTCAGATTTCTTGCATTTGTTTTTAAATGATCCTAGTATTTATTGTTTTATTGTACTCCCTTGTTTTTATTTATTATTTTACCAATCTTATGATTGAAGGGATTGAAAATGAATGTGGAGTGCCACAGGGGGCTCTCCTGTCTCTGCTGTTATTTAACATGTATATGCGACCTCTTCTTCGACTGCTGGCTCTTTATTTCTCCCAGATTGACCTAGCCACAGTGATCTATGCTATGGTCACCTGCAGGTTAGACTATTGTAACTCGCTCTATGCAGTCGTTCCCTCACGGTTGATCCGGAAACTAAACTTGGTCCAGCATGCAGTGGCACGACTTCAAGCAGAGACCACTATGTAGGACCATATCTCCCCCCTGCTGCTCCATCTGCACTGGCTCCCAGTTGAATACCGGATCACCTTCAAGGTGTTGGTAATTACCTTTAAGGCACTCTGTGGCCTGGGGCCCTCATATCTTCAAGACTGTTTCTTCCCCGATGTCCCCACTCTGCCTCTGCATCTAGCAGAGGCCAATTTTCAGTTGGTCCATGGCCCCTCTATGATGCAGCTTGCCTCCACCCAGGCCAGGGCCTTTAGCACCTTGGCCCCAGCCTGGTGGAACACTCTGCCTCCTTCCATTTCAGCCCTGTGGGACCATGAGCAGTTCCGTAGGGCCTGCAAAATAGAGTTGTTCCACCGGCCTTCCGGGGAGACAGCCACTGATGGGTGCCATCCCCCACACTTAAGGATCGTGATCTTTTACTGCTTCCGGGACATAGAGTTTTGCCATCTAATAGTTGTCTTAGGTTTATGTGGTGTTTTGGATTTAAATTTGTGATGTATTTTAACTGCAGTATTATATTGTACACCACCCAGAGTCCTTCAGGGGTAGGTAGTTTAGTAAATCCAAATTATTTATTTACAAATAAATAAATAATTTTAAATTTGTTCAGTAGTCAAGAGCTAGATCTTTGGGTGCTTGCCAAATTCTGCTACTGAAGAAATGATAACAGTGGTGAGAAGCCGACCAGATTAACAGTGAAATCCAGTCTAAACCTACTGAAATAAATAGATTGAGATTGGGGTAAGTGCATAGCATTACACTGTAAAATTACCTGTCCCCCAGTTACTACCCCCATTCACTTTAGGCTTGTCTGATTAATTCAGCTCATGTCTGTCTGTAGATAGGCATCAATAGAAGATTGAGAATGTAGCAGTTTGAATGAATGAGATGAACCTGTGTTACCTGTTTGTGACTGTAAGCCTGCTTAGTATATTTATTTGCCTCTTTTTTCACCAAAAGTCTAAAAGCAGCTGAGTAACATAAAAAGTACAATGAAAATATTATAAAAAAACAAACAATTCTGAATAAAACAAGCCAACTACATCTTGATCCAGTAATATTGTGTCATTATCTGTTATTAAGAATGCAATCAGTGGTGGGGGCTGAAGCCACTTTTGAAGCAGTGGGAGCCCTAGGCTGATATCCCTAAACACTGTGCTGGGCAAAGTTGCATGGACACTGGCAATGGGCCACTTACCTTGGTGTTGGGCTGCCATGACGATGCATGGAAGCTGGGCCCTGTGATCGCAGCCCTCTGCCACAACTGCTTACATGACATTGTAGGGGGAGGGGTATTCCGGGAGCATTCCTGAAGGCTCCTGGTGTTCTTCAGGCCAGGAATGCACCCTCCCAGAGGCACAGATGTACGCCACTGACAGGTGTGGTGTAAGTCACGCTACACAATGGGCTTTCCCAGGGGAATAAAGGTTTTCCCCTTATCCCCTGTGCCTGCATCACATATTGCCCCTTTGGAGGCAGCATGGCAGTGCTATCCCTGGCTGCTACTCTATTCCTCCTTCCTTTTGACTGGACTATAAGATATTGTTGTTACAACTGTTTGCAATTATTTAATCAATGTTTTTATTTTGCTTTTCCAAAATTGCCTTTGATCAGAAATAAAAACACAACTCCCATTTATTTCAATGGAACTTGCACAAGTGAGCTACCCAAATTGTTATGAGCTGCACATGGATTCCTCACATTACCACAACCATAATACTTGACTTACTATTGTAACTCCTGACCTCTTCTTACTTTAGGCTTTGTGTAAGCTTTCAAATTATTATTTCCATTATTAGGAGATAATAATAACAATAACAACAATAATAGTAGTAATAATTCTTACCTCTTTGTATAGGTAGTACTGATCAGCCTTGAAAGGACCACCACAGAAGTAAAAGCAGTTTATGGTATAAATAATTAAGTGACAGCTTCTGGAAGCGTCCCCTCTGAAAATGTGAAGGAGTTATTATTCTATGTCTGTAGACTCTCCTGCCTTTGTAATGACATATTGGTTTAACTGATAGTTATAATACAATGAGAAATATAGCCTCAAATATACATTTGTAGTCTTTTCTCAGCTCTGTAGTTGGCTTTTCTTCTGCAGCACAAGAAGAAAATCAGAATTAATCAATGAGATATATTTTCATATATTGAAAAGTATGGTGGGAACTTATAAATGTACACAAGGTTTTATTTGCAATAATGAAGTGGTAAAATGACTTGTAAGTGGGAAAACCTATACAATACTACAGTTCATGTATCTTTTGGCTGTTGGGGCTATGAGTCATGACAATTCTTACCATCTTCATAAAGCAATATTTCCTTTTCCTGTTAGATGGAATCAACTGTTGCTGAAACAGTTACTCTGCTGAAAGGTTGATTAAATAAACAGCTATTCAAGCAAGTGCTTTTCTCTGGCTTCAGGTTGTGACACTGTTTGTAATTTGAAGTGCATTACTGATTACAGCTGGGAATTTGATAAACTCAAACCAGAAAAAAGGCAGTAATAAAAGGGAGCCATTCAATTTATCACCTTAAAAACAACAACAACTCTTCCTCCCTCCCTTCCACACTTACCTGCAGCCTGGGTGGGGGCAGTGTTGAAAATAAGACATTTAGCTGCGAGGCATTTGCGAGCCATTTTGCAGATAAGATCTTCCTCCACCAGGCCTTGTCAGCCACAGTTGATACAATAAGGGAACTAGAGGCTCCTTGGTTTTCTGGTTCATGTTTTGATCATTTCACCCTGCTCGACCCCTCCAAGGTTGACAGGTTCCTGGGAGCTGTGGGATCCAACTTGTCCCTTTGACCCATGTCCCTCCTGGCTTGTAAAAGATAGCCGGGAGGAGCAATGGAGCCACCTGTTGAATATCAACAATAGCTCCCTTGAGCAAGTAGGTTTTCCGGGTAGGCTGAAAGAGGCACTGGTCTACCTTCTCTTGAAGATACAGAATTTAGATCCTTTGGATCTGGCCAATTAACTGCCCAATTTCTAGCAGTCCTGGGCAAGGTTATTGAGAGAGTTGTGGCTGAGCAGCTACAGGAATTCCTGGATGACGGCAAGGTGTTGGATCCTTTCCAGTTCGGTTTCTGCACTGGTCATGGGACCAAGGCGGTTCTGCTTGCCATAGTTGATGAGCTTCGGCTCTAGCTTGAGGGGGGCAGGGCAGCACCGCTGGTCCTCCTCGATCTCAACACAGCGTTTGACACAGTTGACCCTGACCTACTTGTCCACCACCTTGCAAATGCCGGAATACAGGGAACAGCATTATGCTGGTTAAACTCATTCCTACGGAGTTGGGGGCCACAGGTAATGTCAAGGGAGGAGAGCTCCTGTCAGCACCCCATAGATTGTGGAGTGCCACAGAGGGCAATTGTCTCTCCGATGCTCTTTAATATCTATATGTGCTTCCTGGCTGAGCTGGTCTGGGGTTTTGGGCTGTGGTGTCACCAGTATGCAGATGACACACAGCTAGTCTTGATGATAGCGGGTCGTGCACACTCGACTCCTGAGGCTCTCCAGCATTGTGTTGAGGCTGTGTTGAGAGTGATCAGGCTGAAATTGAATCCAGCAAAGACGGAGGTTCTTGGGTGGGTCAGAAAGAGATGTCGGCCAATTTTGGTTTGCCTGTTTTAGCCAGTGAGGAATTACATCTATCATCAGTGTGCAGTCTGGGCATAACTCTGGACTCCAAACTGTCCTTGGAAGCCCAGATCTTCGACAGGCACGCCAGCTGGCCCCATATCTCTCCAGTTCTGACCTTGCCACAGTAATCCATGCAACTGTCACATATAGACTGGATTATTGTAACTCGCTCTACGCAGGCCTTCCCTTGAACTTGGTCTGGAAGCTGAAATTCATGCAGCATGCCGCCACTCGTCTCCTAGATGGAGTTTCAAGCAGGGACCATATTAAACCTGTCCTTTATAAACTGCATTGGCTGCCAATTGAGTTCTGGGCCATTTTCAAGGTTTTGGTTTTAACCTTCAAGGCCTTGAGCAGTCTTGGACCTACATAGCTGAGGGACCACCTCTCTCCATATTGCCCAACTAGGTGAACCTTCTGGGAATCCCCGGCCCAAAAGGTACCCAGCTGGCCTCCACAAGGGCCAGGGCTTTTTTCAGTCCTAACCCCAATCGGGTGGAACAAGCTCCCCCCAGAGATCAGGGCCCTGCGGGACCTACATGATTACTGCAGGGCCTGAAAGATGGAGCTGCTCCGCCAAGCCTTTCCATCATTCCAGCTGGGTTAAACCATTAAGTTTGGGTTAAACCATTAAGCTGGGTTAAACCATTAACCCTCCTGTGGGTCTAGGTAGTGAAGCTGCATCTTTATTTTAGGTTTTTTGCTGCAATATTGTTATGTTTTACTGGATTTTAAATGTATTTAAATTGGAATAGATAGCTAGAGAGAGGGGGGGGCGGGCGGGCAACAGACGGCACAGGTTCAGTTCTGCTCTGTCTGCTGCCTCCCAAACCCACATGGAGTTGAGAGGTAGGCATATTTTTCAGGTTTAGGTTTAATAACCCAAAAAATTCAGAAAACTTCCCAAAAAGCCAATGTGTAGTACCATTTTTTCAGTTTTTTTAAAATCCACATCTAATAAACCCAAATACAAAAATACAATTTTTTGGACCAACCCCTATTATTGATCTCTAATTTCTTTCCATTTGCATACACATTCTTCTGATTACATACTCCTTTATACTATGCTCTGTTAGTTCTTCTGCATTCTTTCCACAGGTGGAATATATTGTCCAAAAGATGTCTAATGTGCAAATCTAACAGTGCAATGCTATGAAGAATTACTCTAGTCAAAGCCCATTGATTAAGATAGGAGTAACTCTGCATGGGATTACACTGGAAGTTATATATCCAGTGATGACTTCTAGGGAAAATGTAAGACTTGATTTGAACAGAGTACTATACTCTCTCCTTTTTTTTTGCTTTGTGAAGCGTTTGCTCATATCAAATTATCAATGCTCTGTTTTCTGTTTGATGAGAAGTGTCATTTAAACGTCCACTTTTTGTTACATTTACCATTATTTTATGTCAGGGCTATTTATACATTTAGTTTAGTCAAGTGATAAAACTTTTTCTGCAATGTACTAGTACCGTGTGCATGCAGGTGGTTTCAAATAAATAACAAAAACATTAATAAACCATCCCATCACACATTCAAAAATAACAGATGTTGGGAAAATCTAGGATGAACCAGCTACTTTTGAGATGGAGTTGCTTTCATAGATATGGTTTTGCAAAGCATATTTCAGTGCAAGGTTTGCCATCACAGGTGCTGTCTTGTCATAGCCTTAAAAAATCTTCTTCAGATAAAGGTCTGCTAGGAATGATCACACAATTCTATTTGAGTAGGTTTTGCCATCCAATATTAGATTTTAGAATTTTGAAAAGTTTTTTTCTAACATAATTTGATCTAAAATCTAGTTCAGTTTTTTCAGTGCTCTATAGAAATGGGGAAGGGAATTTTTTCCTTAATCTTTGGGTTCTGCTCTTCAAAGTTATGCAAAATTTAAGATTGGCTTTGTACTGATGCAAGAATGGAAGTACCTCATGGAAGAAGATATTTCCCATAGTTTTCCCATAGGTGGCCCTCATGTGCCTGGTAATACCACTGTTGATAGTCAAGAGGACATGGAAAAAGTGCCATGTATCCCTATTCTTTAAAGTGGAAGGAGGGATTAGGTGAAATTCCCTTAGAGGATGGACATAGAGGAAGCAATTTGATCCAGTTCTTCCTCCTCTGCTGCTCTGTGTTGTACGGCACCTTGTTCATGTGGGCCCCTAACAGTCAGAAGAAAGTTTTCAGGGGACTCCTGATAGAAGAAGATCAGGAAGATCTTCTTGTGCAAGCTTCTACTTGCATATCTGTTGGATCCAACCCAAAGTAGATCTCATATTGCTAGATTTAAAAAATACAGAAATAAAATGAAACTTTGTAAAAGATTAATGAATTCTTTGCTAAAATAACATTGTATTGTAGTTCCAGGAAAACCTCGCCTTGTGGTTAGCCATACACAAATGAGTACGGCTCTCATTCAGTGGCATCCCCCTGCTGACACGTATGGCCCCCTGCAAGGATACCGCCTGAGGTTTGGCCGAAAAGACATTGATACATTAAAGATGCGGGAATTTACGGAGAAGGATGACCACTACACAGCCACGGATATCCACAAAGGGACTTCCTATGTCTTCAGGCTTGCAGCCAGAAATAAAGTGGGCTTTGGGGAGGAAGTGGTTAAAGAAATTTCAATTCCAGAAGATCTACCAAGTGGATTTCCTCAAAACCTACATTCAGAAAGTGCCACTTCATCATCGGTCCTGTTAACTTGGCAGCCACCCATTTTATCAGAGAGAAATGGAAATATCACTAAATATACCCTGCTATACAGGGACATCAATGCAGCACACCACCCTACAGAGGTCCCTGTTGTTTCTGCCAATACTGTTATGACACTTTCGGGCTTAAAACCAGATACCACATATGATGTAAAAATTCGTGCACACACAAGCAAAGGGCCTGGTCCATATAGTCCAAGTGTCCAGTTCAGGACACTACCTGTGGATCAAGGTAGGATTTGTCTGCCTTGGGTTTTTTTTTTTAAGGATTTCAGTCTTTGGATATCGATTTTTTTTCAGTTGTAATTAACACTGACCAAACCATCATAAAAACAATTTCAACTAACACCAGAGGTAAAGTATGTAAATCTCCATGTGTTTTGGATTCATTAGAATTCAGTTATCCTATATCATGCAAGGCTGGCTGTCGTCTACACACTAATTGCAGGTAAGAAAAATATAATATTCTGTGTTGTCATTCAGAAGAATAGGATGTGGTTTTTTAAAAAAAGCAGGTAGGAGAATTGTTCAATAAATTGGTAGTGGAATGGGAAGGGATACAAATATCAAGATGTACTTTAAATACATTGCTTTTCATTTTCCAGCAGTGTTTGCAAAAAATTTCCATGTCAAAGCTGTAATGAAGACATCAGTATTTCTCTCTTGGGAGATACCAGAGAATTATAACTCTGCCATGCCTTTCAAAGTAAGTTGTTTTGCAATTCACAAGACATAAAGAATAAAAATAATGGTGGTTAAATACTTTACTGAATAGATTATTTTCAAAAATCCAAGTGTACCTTTAAAAGCTTTCAAGAAATTCCAAATCTCACTGTTAAATCCCTTCCAATTTCTGGGAAAAAAAACAAATTTGGGAAAATATATGAAATACCTAAATCGATTTCACTGATTGAACAACATAGTTGGTAAGCGTTTAATACTGTACTATTCAGCATTTTTATGGAATTCAGAAGTACGGCATCTTTGTAGAATTTAGAAGTACAAAGACTTTCATTTGGTATAAAAAAACCTACAAATATGCCCAGTATGATGAAAAAAGCTGCAAACCCTATGCTATCATAGCATATGTATATTTAATTAAGTAGTAAACAAAAGGAAGTATATATTTGGACAGGAATGCTGTCCTAGGGTCACAATATGTAAGACTGCCAGCAAGTCCAGATATTAAGCTAGATGTTATAACACTGAAATCTTTAATAATGCATTATCATTAATTACATCATAGCATATGATTTTTTGCCAAAATTATTCACATTTGAACAAAAACATCTTGAAGATATTGTATCTTGTGTTCCCTAAAATTTCCCAGTTTTTCCACTGAGCCCTCAGACTTTTTCATGCTACACATTTTGAGTGTGGGCATCCTTGACTTACAGCTCTATCCAAAGGGTGGAGGCTGAAAGGGCCCATGGAAATGGTACATGGCCATATGGTGCATTCACCCTCTCCCAAGCTCATACCTGGCGGAGGGAGCAGAAGTGCCAGTGGCCGTGCATCCTGCAGCCTACCATCACAAAACATGGAAGTTCAAGCCATGGTGGGGTTGCACTGGCATCCTCCTCAGCTGCCAACATGGGAGGGTGGCAGGCCAAGGCATTCATAGGGATTAAACTGACATTAGTGGGGTCCCTCCCAAGGCTGAGGGCCAGTTGCACAGTGCCTTTTGGCAGCATATGACCTTTCTACCCTGTGGGCTTCAGGACTTTTCCTTGCTCCTGACAGCACTGGAAACCTCTTCGGAGGCAGCAAGGCAGCACTGCATCAGTGCTGTGGCCCACTGCTTGGAGGTTCAGATGGGACTGTTAAGTATTTTACTCATTCTAAAAGAAAACCCTGTCTATTCTTTTCAATGCTCCGGTGGGGGGGGGCATTTACCCCCAAATTCCTAGTCCCCTTCCCGAGCCTCTATATCTCTAGACTCCTAGGAGAAGAAAATCTTTGTTTCTGCTCTTTAGGTTACTGTAAATAATTGAGCAGAAAGCATAATAACATTTCTCAAGGATAGCAGAATAATCTTAAACGAATGACAAAGTTTAAAAATTGGTGTCAGTAGTCTGTAATCCTAGATTAGTTTCCTTTGTTTTGTGCTTTGTTTTGCATTTTGTTGCTTTGTTGTAGATTAGTTTCCTTTGTTTTGGGATTGTTTACTTCAATGAACTCTTTAAAATTGAGGTGAATTAATATGGTGTTGAAAAATCTATCACAAGATGGTTTTCTCTTAAAATTATCTCGTGGTGAAGCTTTCTTGTGAATTTGCTGCATGTGATCAAAATTATATTTAATGAATAGCAAGAAACAATTCAAAACAAACCTTTATTTTATTTATCTTCATTTGAAAGTGAATCAAAATAGACACATTCTCATATTACCAAAACTAGAACCAATATTTCTTAACTCATATTCTCATACAGTTGAGTTTTATTTAGGTAAGTAATGAAGTAATTTTTTTTCAAATCAATCAGTATTCATGTGTATATGTGTACATGGTTTCCCATAGTTCTTTACTTCATTCAAGTTTGTTCATTATCATTGCATGTCAGAGGTTTCTTAAACATGAATTCCAGGTCCTATCCTGTCTGCCTATCTTGTAGGTCGTAGCAATTGAGGGCATCTTGAGGCTTCAGTCTCAAGCTAGACCATAAACAGACAAAACACAAAACCCAACCAAAAATCAATAAATGCAAATTTTAATTAAATTTTAACTAATTATAATTTCACAGGACTAAGCACTATTGAATAGACCTGAGTGTGATTGTGAGTACTTGCTTAGGATGGTTTTCTTCTGCAATGTACATTCCTAGTAACAACAAGCTCAAGCCAAACAGTTCCATGTAGATTGTGAAAAGAGTAAATTGACTTCCAAGCGAGCACCAGCTCTGTCTACAGTCTTCAATCTGATAAATACTAACTGTACAAGCAAAATAATAATTAAAAAATGAAGTGAAATCTCATTTTAAGTGCAAATAGAGTTGTAATTTCAGAGAAGAGAGGCTTACCTTTTAATGAAAGAAAATATTACTTGACCAGTGAAAACATGTTACCAGCTACAAAAATTATGAAACTACTATAGTAAGCCTTCAGTAACTTCATTAATAAACAGTATCTAGATAGCTGTTCCCTGTGTTGCTGAAAGGTTTGCCCATGTGAATGAGACAGTGATGTCCCAAAGGAGAAATTCTATTGCGTCCAGATGTGCAGATGCTTTCTGGTGAATAACCACAGGACACGTTCTTGGAATAAATTGGGCCGCAGCCCTTTTATTACTATTTATATCATTAAGGCAGAAGCTGGGTGCTCAAGAGGAACACATCCATTCACTGGCCGGTCAGCACCCCTGGCTGACCCCGGGACCACCCAAATCCATATTGGGAAGGACAGAAAGGTTAGGACTACCGGGGTGCCCACCCTTTGTGGCCCCCTAACTGCTGGGGTGTCAGGCTCAAATTCGCAGAGGCCTCTGTGGCATGACCATGAGCCCGCTCCACCCCAAGCCTCTTAAGGAGACCCCCAAATGCGAGGAGGTCCATGCACGAGCCCAGCCTCCCCACAAGGAAGTGCTCCTCTGCCCAAACTGAGACAAACAGAGCAGCCCAATCCAACCCTGAAATAGGGAGGGAGGGTGGGTCAATTTTGCTCCAGGTGTCAAAGAGGCTGGAACAACTGCCTAATATATAGGGAACGTTCTCCACCCTTCCAGCTCGTGCATATCACTCAATCAGGGCCAGGTGCGGCTCAGCCACCCAGCCAGCCCAGGGCACGCATGCTCACCCAACGGAGCTCACCATGTGCCCTGCCCTCTGTTGCAATTACAGCCTAGATGATTCTAGGGCCATTATTTTTTTAAGCACTTTGGCACATTTCATGAGAAGCAGAATCAATACAAAAGAGACTGGCTCATATGGAACCAGACTGCTGTCCTTAAACTTCAAAAGAAACAACATGTAAACTGACTTTTGGGGAGAGTTAAGAGTCGCTATCCGGCATCTGGTTTGAATTAAATCTTTCCCTAGGAATGATGATGTAAATGTTTCTAGTCAACAAATGATAACACGGTGTAAGTGTGCTACAAGCAGCCAGAAATAGCATAATCACAGAAGAAACCATGTGAACAGTATATTGACAGTGGGATACAGTTTTTATACAGTAACAAGCGGGAACCCCCCAAAGACTTGGAAGCAGCTTCTAATTTCCCCCTCCCCCACTATTTCCTCTTTCTCTTCCCTGGCATTTCCCACAATCTCTCCCCTTTTCCTGCACCTTTGTCTCATTCCCATTGAACAGTCAACCTGCCTTTATCTGCCCCTCTTTCTTTAAATGCCCCTTGGCAGTCTCTGCCTTGGAAAACTATTCCCGTTGGGTGGCAACATTTGCTGGGCCAAGGCCACTTGCATGTATCCCTCCCACATAATTTCCTTTCCCCCTATTCCTTACCCCATATCTTATTTCCATTCCTCATTCTCTCCTTATCAAACATTGTCCAAGCTACCTTTTATCTGCTTCCTATTTTCAGCTATTTTTGTTTTCTTCATTTATACTCCACCTTTCTCCACAGTGATGACTAAAGGACCTTACATCATTGTCCTCACAACAACTCTGTGCAGTAGGTTAGGCTGAAAGTATGTGACTGGCCCTGCATCACCTAGTGAGTTTCCATGGCAAACTGGTATTTTGAACCTGGGTCTCCCAGACGTTCGTGTGAAGATCTAACTGGTACACCACACTAGCATAGAGTGGCTGCTGTTGAATAGTAGCAGGTAGCCAGGCCTAGATGAGCCATACAAATCAGGCTGTAACAGGTATTCTTGGTGCTGCCAGGCCTGGCCCATTGAGACCTCCTTCAAGGCCCTGAAAAGGGCCTGTTCCAACCTCTGTCTTTTATGGATGAAAGCCAAGTCAAGAATGTTTGGTTATCCAGCAAAGCCACTGAAGGCTTCAATTTCTTATACTTCAAGTACTCCTTTTATCATTTTGAATTCCCTATTTTTGTTGTTCATTTAGATTTTTCTGCAAACCTGGGATACTTTTCAGGTTTGTAGAAAGATCTATCTTGCATTGCAGCTGTAATCACAGGATTTCAGCATCTGCAAATCAGCATAGTTGGTATTAGATATATAGATGATATGACCTTATTCAGAAACAAATTTCCAGGCCCGTTCTGCACGAGCTCCCGCAGCAGCTGCACACCAGCATATATGATGCCGGTGTGGTCCCGGGGCCATTCGCATGCTGAGGCACCTGCATTTTGTTTCCCCACACTTGCCTTCTCTCCCTCAGAGCTCCAGGGGTTGAAGGGCAGTGTGGGCATGTCTCTTCCTCCCTGTGAAGCTCTGCAGGAAGAGAAGGGAAGTGTGGGGAAGTCAGGAGGTGCCTAAAAGCAGTCCCCAGTTTCTAAGAGTCCATCCTCCCCTTGCAACATTGAGGCTTTTTCAGTTTGTATTTGCTTTTTAATCAGCAGTTGAATATCATGTTAATGTTAGTCAGTCAGGTTCTCTGAAAAAGTAAGTCTCTAGATCCTTTGATTGTAAAGATATAAGAGGAAAGGCATATTTCTGGAAACTTGCTTTAAAAAATACCTGATGATTCAGAAGACCTGATTCACATATTTTTGTAATATTATAACAATATTCAATTTCTGTTAAAAAACAAAAACAAATAGTCATGAGGGATTGGTGTAGCACAGGGGGCATTATGGGAATCTATAGCAGGAAAGAAACTTGTGGAAAATATCATCCACTTTTCCAAAGTATTCTTAGGTTTTTGGAACTATGCAGTTGGATACAAATGCCTGAGAAATGCTAACAGAACTGAAAAAATCCAAACTTTCCCACCCATACAGCAGCCATCGAGACTTTGCTGTGAACTTTTTCAAAACTTTGCAGCAAAACAAGTTTGGGAAAGACTTGAAAAAAGTCAGGGGAAACTGGGGGTCAATCAAAAACATCATAATGAATGAATGAATGAATGAATGAATGAATGAATGAATGAATGAATGAATGAATGAATGAATGAATGAATGAATGAATGAATGAATGAATGAATGAATGAATGATGTGGGCGAATGCGGGGGCACTTCCCTACAGCATCAAACCCTTGGCCTATAACTCATGTTGAAAAGGTCATCTTATTTAAACTGGGCTGTTACCAACTGCAGAGATGCCTTATATGCATAGTCTAGTTTCAACATAGTCTAGTTCAGGGGTAGGGAACCTGCAGCTCTCCAGATATTCAGGAACTACAATTCCCATCAGCCCCTACCAGCATGGCCAATTGGCCATGCTGACAGAGAGCTTTGATGGAATTCACTCAGTTCTGAAACATCTGAAGAGCCCACAGGTCCCTACCAGTCTAGTTTCAACAAGATATTGTATAGATATGAAATTCTGCGCATAACTAGTGTCACATTTAGGTCAAGGATAAAATCAGATTCTTTGATGCACAACTGGAAGTAAGTGGATATAATACCATTTTTTTAAAAAAAAGACTCAAGAGGGAAGGAAATTATATGTCTATTACGCTAACATCTATCCCAGAGAAAATGAATGATAATGTATTACATTTATTATTGGGATTTTCTTCTTCCGCAAAGGAGAGCCTTGCATCAACAACTCTGTGCAGTTCACTGACTGTAAACAACAACACAGTAGGGGTTTTAGGTATTTATTATATACTTCACCTATGACACCTGGTTTGGTTATCCAACAAGATCCATTCACATAAATAAATATAAATAAAATGAGCAGACCAGTCAGTGACGTAGGTATAGATTTTTTATGGGGGGATTCAAGGGTGAGGCAGAGGGGTAGCTAGGGAAAATGGAGCCCAGTGCAAAATCTGAGGTTTGTGCACCCCCTCCCCCCCACTATGGGTGGCTGCTGTGACGCTGGAATCAACCCCCGAACAGCATCACTTTCAACGGTGTTTAAATTAGGGAGCCCAGATTCTACTTTTAAATCCATTTTAAAGGGAGAATCTGGGGTCCCCAGTAAAAATGACATTGAAAGTGATGGTGTTTTGGGGTGGATTCTCCCCCACCCTGAAACAGCATCACTTTCAACGTTTGAACCGGAGACCTCAGATTTTCACTTTCAATCCATGCCAAAGGGGGTGGATTTAAAAAGAGAATCTGGGAAAATGTAGGGGGTGCCTGCTGTTAGCAGCACCAAACTTTCAGGGTATCTTTAGGGCTATACAGTAATTACCACCCAGGTTTGGTGAGGGAGTTTGTTTCAGGGGTCCAAAGTTATAGGACTCTCAAGGTGTAGCCCATACTCCCTGTTAGCTCCCATTGGAAACAATGGGGGATGGAGAGCACACACCCTGCTGGGAGTTTGTAATTACGAACCCCTGAACCAACCTTCACCTGAAACCTGGAGTTAGAATCAACAGCTCAGACTATCCTGATGATACCACCTAGGTTTAGTGAAGTTTTATTTAGGAGGTCCAAAGATATGGACCCTCAAAAGGGTAGCCCCATCTGCTATTAGATCCCATTGGAAACAATGGGGGATGGGGCACCCCTTTTGCAGGGAGTCCATGAACTGGACCCCTCGATGAAACTTCACCAAACTTGGATGGTATCATCAGGAGTGTCACCTGACAATAGCCAGAAATTTCGGTGCCGCTAGCCTAAAAACTGCGCCCCCTGCAGGCCAAAAACAAAAAAGCCACTTTAAAATGCAAAAACCCACAAACAGGGGGGGCGGAGCTTTGGACATGCAATGGGGGGGTTGAACCCAAGAAAAAACCCCTTACCTACATCCCTGAGACCAGTACTTTTCTGCTTCCCCCTGCTATTGCATCCACTGAGCCCCCCAAAGCTTTGTGGCTGGAGTCAATGGCTCCACAGTGCAGCATAGGGGGAATAATGGGAATCTAAAGCAGGAAGGAAGTTTGTGGAAAATGGCATCCCCTTTTCCAAAGATAGAATTAGTTTTAGGTCTTTGGAATTTACAGTTGCATATAGACTCCTGACTAATTTTTACAGACATGCAATGAAGCTCCTAAAATCAGGAAATACAGAGATGGAAAAGATGTACAAATATTGTAATGGAGGAAAGAAAGCTGTGAGTTTCCCAGGAACTATATTACAATGTAATTAACTGATGAAGAATCTGTAGTCAGAAAGTAAGCTGTAAAGTAGCCATATTTGTGGAAGACACCACATTTTCAAAATATTGAAAATTGCTCCCAAAGGTTCTCTTTAAGCTGGATAAATGAGCAGCAAAATGGCATGGTAATATTATTGTGGTGATGGTTTATGTGGCTTTAAAGAGGGATTCCACCAATGATTGAAGATAAGTTGCGAGTGGCTCATTCCAAGCAATAAAACCATGTCAACTGTTTACAACAGGGGGTGTATTGAGAACTGTTAAGGTGGAAGGTACCAGTGCAGAGTGCTAGGACTAAGATTGAGTAGACTGAGGGTCAAACTTTACTCTGCTAAGAAACTCAGATGACTGATCTTGGGACCAATCACCTCCCTAAAGCCAACATGTTGTTCTGAGGATAAAATTTGGTAAAAGAGAGCCATGTACACTACCATAAACTCTTGGAGGAAAGAAATAATAAAAATGTAGTAAGTGTAAACTGGCCTTCTCCACTAGTACAGCATCCCACTCCATTGGAGAAAAGGCCAGCAAATGGAAGGAAGGCAGCTCAGCTGGAGGAATGTTCCTTGGAAGGTAGCTGAATCTACCTCACTGAATAGCTTTATTGTATTGATTGGCTTTGTTCTGAGTCACTTCAAGCCAATCAGGCAGCATACAGTTTCCTAAATAAATCTATTTGTGTTCTTAAATTCGTACTCATAAAATTGTTCATACTTAAATACGTAGAAGCATTCTCTTTTCAATTAAATATTCATTTTAATTTTATTTAATTCATTTATACCCTGGTTTCCAGTGTGGACCCAAAGCAGTTACATCATTTTTGTCTCCTCCATTTTACCCTTTCAACAAGGGTATATTATTTTTGTCTCCTCCATTTTACCCTTTCAACAAACCAGGGTATATTAGGCTGAAAGTGTGATTGACTTAAGTTCACCCAATGATCTTCCATAGCACAAGTGAAGATACGAACCTGGGTCTCTCAAACACTAGTCCAGCATTCTTACTGGCTCTGGATAGCATCCATACATACATCAAATGCTTTTATATTAGATTTTGGACAATTTCCCCTTCATTCCTTTCTTGCTAACAATTTATTTTTTAAAATTCATTTCTTAGATCCTATATGATGATGGGAAAATGGCGGTTGAGGTGGATGGCCGAGCTACTCAGAAACTGATTACCAACCTGAAGCCTGAGACGTCATATTCATTTGTCCTAACTAATAGAGGGAATAGCGCTGGGGGTCTTCAGCACAGGGTGACAGCAAAGACAGCTCCAGATGTACTACAAACCCAGCCACTCTTTATCGACAAGACCAATGTTGATGGCATGGTAACAGTGAAACTACCTGAAGTACCTGCTAATAAAACTATAAAGTGAGTCACAAGTTGTAAGTTTTTAACATTTGTTCAGTGTTTTGAGAACAGAGCCTTGTAACTTTTTAGAGATAAACTACGCCTCTGTTAGTGCATGAATGGAAATTGGTGTTCTGAAATAAGTAATTAAAATTATCTGCATAAAGAAAATAATTTTAAATATTTGGAGTTATGTACACCACCATGAATATTATTATTCTGTATAACACAAACCAGATGTTCCAGACATAAATAAGAGGAGAAAGGGCAACCTCATTTAGTTCCTCTCTCAAGATAGAATGACATGTCATTAGTTAGCACCCTGGATCTAGGGTATGACTAAAGTATTGACTAGATTGACTATCTGCCAGTGCACCCTCTTCTTCCTCTATTCTAAAATTCATCTCCTGGAATATAGCCGGATGGCACAATAAGATCGCTGATGCCAACTTTTATAATTATTTGTCAGGTTTTAACATCATATTTCTCCAGGAAACTTGGTCCCCCACCCCAGTGTACTTATCAGGGTTTAACACATACTTACTCCCTGCCTTCAAATCTTATATGAATCTGGCCTTGCTATCTTGACATCTGCGAATCTTGCTGCAGTCATCGAAGAACTTGCCCCATATGAGCATTGGGCTCAGCCACTGTTTCTCACTGGCATTACACCTTCCTTCCTATTGGTCAATATTTACCTTGCTCCCTGTTTACAGGCCTCAAAAGGGGACCAATCATGGCTCGACCTTCACAACTGACTTTCTGACCTCTGCCAAACTCATCAGCCTGACTAAAGCATTGTAATTCACTTTAAAAATTCATGAGGAAATCTAATTTTCTCAATGTTACCAACATAATTTTCTAGTATATTTTGTCAAAAGCTTTTTCAGCATCAAGTGAGAGAATGACAATTTGATCAGATCTCGTACTATTTAAAATAATCCAATCAGTGACCAGCCTATCATTATCAGAGCCTTGCCTAGCTCATATAAATCCTACCTGGTCTACACATACCAAAGTTGTAACAACTTTTTGAAGTCTGTTAGCAAGAATAGCAATTAATATCTTAGCATCCACATTCATCAAAGAAATAGATGAAAAATTGGCAGGAGTATGGTTTTTGCCAGTTTTAGAGATCACAGTGATATAATGACAACGGCAATGAGCCAGTCTCAAAAATCTTGTTAGACAATTGAGAAAATTTTGAAATTAAGAAATCTCAAAAGATTTTATACTATTCAGTAGGCAACTCATCTAATTCTGGAGATTTGCCATTTTTCATATTCATTATCACTGCCTTTATTTCATCCATTCATTAAAGTTCAGCAAGTATCTGTTGCTGAATAATATCTAAACATGTAAGATCAAGGTGAGGGGAAAATGTTTACAAATCTTTTTCTGTAGATTCCTTGTCTTTACTGTACAATTCAGAATAATACTTATAGAACTGTAATTTCGTTTCACCAGAAGCAGTATGTATTATTTTCTACTCTTTAATCAAAGGAATATAGTTCATATTCTTATGCTGTCTTCACAATATGCTAAAATTGTACCTGTTCTTTCATCATTTCCCAATGTGATTTGTGCAAACAAGTTAAAGCATGTTCTGCTTTCACTGATAGTATATTATTTGGTTCATATTTAACCTTTTGCAGTTCCTGATAATGATCTAGTGTGGGAGATATGGCAAACTGGCTTCAGAGACATTTCAATCTGTCTTTCAAAGTTACTTCTTTAATTTATCTAAGCTCTTATGAGAAGCATATGCTGGGCAACTTGGTACTCCCCAAATAGCAGAACTCACCCAGACCTGAATTCTTGCTACTGATCAACAGCAGTCACCCCACAAAAGCCAGTGTGGTGAGGTAGTGTTTAGAATTTCAGGAGCCACACTGGGCCAGAGGCAGCTGCAGTGGTGGCTGGGAGCCACTCTAGGCTTAGTTCAGCAAAAGGGGTTTGGGGTAGGGAGCTATGCCTAGGCCCAGCAAGCAAGTGGATGGGATTCTTACCATCCCCATGAGTCTCATGTGCCTCCCTTGTACCTTTTTAAATCCATTGAAGTAAATGGATGTAGAACAGTATAACTGGGTTTAGGATTGTATTGTCTGACTGTAAAAAGAACACTGAAAAAACCCGGATACTTAGAGCTTTGGGAATGTTCCAAGAAATTTCCGTAGATGAAGCAGAGGTGTTTCATATTGATCTTTTGCATAGTTTGTGTTGTGCAATGGGAAGTTGTGTGTTTTCTCCCATGGGGAGATGTACTCACTAGTAGGAGAGCAACTCACACATCTCTTATTAGGGGAGATGTCCAAATGGCTCTTTCAGCACATTATGAAAAATGGTAGAGAGACTCATTTTGCAGTTCCTATTATATACTGTTAAAGCTCCTGTTAGTGTCAGAAGTCTTACTGGCTATGTTTGGTTAAAACACACAAAATATCCAATAAATAACAGCACTAGAATCAGCTGGGCCATAATTGCGACAGGGGGCAGGGCACATGGTGGGATCCGGAGCAGTGAGCATGCATGCCCTGAGCCAACTGGGCGGCCGAGCCACACCCGGCATGATCGCGTGATGCAGGTGAGTTTAAGGGGTGGAGCACGCTCCCTATATATTAGGCAGAACGTGTTGCTCTGGCCTTCTTCGACGTCTGGAGCAAACCGAACTGGTACTTTTTGCTGATTTAGGGAGCTAGGTCATTGAGAGTACGAGTTGAGGGCTTGGGTTGAGTGGAGTAGCAGTTTGTTCCCCTCCCCCTTTGTTCTGTCTCTAAGACGCTTCATCGGAAGCTATTCGGTCAGCATATGGCACCAGAGAAACGCTCAGGGGGCCGTTTGATAACACAAGTGGCATGGGCATTAGCACAGGGGGAGCCAGGTATTGCAAAATGCAATATTCAATCAGCTTTCCGTATTTTGCTTATTTACCCCGGGGATTTCAATTTACTGGGTTTCAAGTTTGCAGGGGCATGGTACTTCGATAAGGCCATTCTGATGGAGTGCTCAGTGGCTTGTGCCACATTTGCGGTTTTTAGTTCGTTCTTGGAGTGGGCTGCGAAGGCTTGGTTACCAGGTGCAAAAATTCCTCACTGTCTGGATGATTTTTTATTTGTGAGGGCTCACCGTACCAACGGTTGCTTAGAGGCTTTACATGCCTTTCAGTCCTTAGCAGCTGACCTCGGCATCCTGTTGGCACCAGATAAAACTGAGGGCCCTTCAGATCACCTGGTTTACTTGGGGGTTTTGTTGGACACAGATGGGGATACCTCCTCCCTCTCCGTGGAGAAATTGGTGACTTTACTGGCTTTGCTTAGGCTTACCATTCTGAAGAAAAAGTGTATATTGTGGGAAATTCAGATCCTGTTGGAACATTTGAATTTTGCTTGTAGGGTGTTTTCCCTGGGAAGGGCTTTTTTGTGGCTGCTTGTCTTGTTCCACGGCAGAGTGCTCGGCCCCACATCACTGGATCAGGATCACTGCAGGCCTGTGTGAGGACCTATGGGTGTGACTTTATTTTTTGACTCACTGTAATGGGGTTACCCTTTGACAAACCTCTCTACAACTGGAAGGAAGAAGAAGAAGAGTTTGGATTTATATCCCCCCTTTCTCTCCTGCAGGAGACTCAAAGGGGCTTACAATCTCCTTGCCCTTCCCCCATCACAACAAACACCCTGTGAGGTAGGTTGGGCTGAGAGAGCTCCGAGAAGCTGTGACTAGCCCAAGGTCACCCAGCTGGCATGTGTGGGAGTGTACAGGCTAATCTGAATTCCCCAGATTCCACAGCTCAGGCGGCAGAGCTGGGAATCAAACCCGGTTCCTCCAGATTAGATACACAAGCTCTTAACTGCTGCTTCGGATGCCACATGGGGTGCGGGTTTTGTCCTCTATTTCAATGGTTGCTGGTCTTGGGGGCTTTGGCCTTCCTCCTGGTTGTCTTCCGGTATCCTGAGGGACATGATTTTTCTGGAATTGTTCCCATTGCTGGTTGTGGTGCATATCTGGAGAGACAGTTTTCGAGACCATTGTGTTCACTTCTGGTGTGATAATCAGGCTGTTGCCAGAGTTGTTAACAGGCAGTCTAGCTGTTCATTCAGGGTCATGCGGTTAGTAGAGAGAGCTGGTGTTTTTATGCCTGAGGGACAACATTTTCTTTCATGCTGTTTTTATCCCAGGAGCAGAGAATAACATTGCTGATGCTTTATCTTGCCGCCAGGTGGATTGCTTCCACGCCCTGGCCCCAGAGGCCACCCCGCATCCAGAGACCTTCCCAGAGCAGCTGTGGAGTCTTGGTCCATAGCGGAGGATTTCTGCAGTCCCTCGCTCCAACCACATGCCAAGCGTTCGAGGGGGCGGTCTCCTCCTTTCTGGACTTCGGTTCTTGGGAATGCCTGGCCCTGGTACAGGCGATTTCAGAAGGTCTTCTGTTTTGCTACTTGGCTCACTTGAATTCACAGGGCTTTGCCCCCAGGTCTATTCGGATGCACATGGCTGCCTTGTCCTTCGTCTGCAAGACCGTGGGAGTTCCAGATCCCACACCATCCTTCTTGGTGTGTAGAATGCTGGGGGTTGGCTCAGCGCCAGCCCTCATACAGGCAGCCTATATCTAGGGAGATACTTCAGTCCCTTGCAGACAGGGCACCCACTTTCTGTGATTCCCCTTTTGAAAGTTTCCTCTTTAGTGCAGCTTTTACTTTGGCGTTCTTTGGGGCGTTTAGGGCTAGTGAATTGGTTACCCCCTCCAGGCACTGCACAGGCTACCGGGCTTTTCGGTCTTCCGACATAACGGTTGGGGATGGAGGCATTTACGTTTGGCTGGCTTCCTCTAAGACGGACCAGTTTTGTCGGGGCACCCGGGTTTTCCTTCTTCCTGGGGCTCCAGGAGAATTTTGCCTGGTGGCCATAATCCTGACCTGCATGGCTGAGCGCCTGCCAGTACAAAGATCATTCGTGGTGCATCAGGACAGTAGCCCTTTGGCCCGCTTTCAAATGGCCCCTGTTTTATTCATGGGCATTAGTGAGCTTGGTTCCCCCCCCCTCCCGGGAGTTTGGTCTTCATTCAGGATTGGAGCCACCATGGTGGCAGCCTGCAATGGCTGTTCCCCTGACCAAATCCAGACAGTGGGGCGTTGACATTTGCTAACCTACAAAACATGTATTAGAGCTCACCTTTTGTTTTAACGTTTGTGCAGAGTTGCAGGAACGCCTGACCCAGATAGGAATCATCAGACATAGTATCATCCACTGGGCTAGCCTGTATGCATCTTCATCTGCATTGGGCGCAGACCTGGACCTTGGAAAGGGCATAGACATTGGGCATGGACATCGTTTGGCTTGGCCAGCGGGGTATGCGCTGGGAGTCACTGCTGCCTGCTATATGGAAGGTGTTTCGGAGGTTCGGTGCGCCTCAGGATCGTCATCCACCTGGCTGAGAATGATCTCCCAGCGTTGAAGGGCCTGGAACTGTCTTTGCGGATGGCGGCATTTTTACCAGATGTTAAACTATTTTGGTCCCGCCTCCTCCCAAGGCTCCTGTGGAAGGATGCCAGGGAGCCAAGGAAAGTGTACATGGCACGCCGTAAAGTATAATAGGCGGCATCCCAGGTGGTCTGGGAGCTCAGTTATCCTGCACCCTGATATAACCACCCAAGAGCATGCGCTCTTTTGTTTGGATGGTGTGCACCTCTCCAAATGGGGTGTGGACATTTGGCTGCATGCCATATAGCAGGTGCTCTTGGATTGGCTGTGAGGCTTACGAAGCTGTGGCGGGAGCTGAAGGGTCAGCTCAGTGGTGGTTTGGGCAGAGGAGCTCATCCTTATGGGGAGGCCGAGCTTGTATGCCAGACCTCCCCACGTTGGGGGCCTCCATGAGAGGCTTGGAGGGGCGGGCTCATGGTGCATGCCACGTAAGCCTCTGCAATCAAACCCGACATCCCATCAGGAAGGGGGCCACAAAGGGCGGGTGCCCCAGTGGCCCAGTACCTATCTGTCCTCCCCAATATGGATTGGGGTTGGCACTGGGGTCAGCCAGGGGTGCTGACCAGCTGCTGGATGTGCTCCTCTTGCTTGCCCAGCTTCTACCTCAATAAAAAGGGCTGCTACCCATTTTTAATTCCAAGATGTGTCCTGTGGTTATTCACCAGATGGAACCTCTGCACATTTGGGCACAATATAGGAATAAGATCAAACATGTTAATTAATATACCACCATCTTCAGCTATACCACAACTTCAAATTAATATAGGAACAATTGTTTAAGATGTGATCCCTTTCAAAGGCTTTATCATAGATGTTGCCTAAAATAGAGATTTTTCTTTATAAAAAACAGCAACTTGTGATTTAACTTGAAAAATAATAAATGGATTTGGCAGCTATGTGTTCAGCTCACAGTTCTGGAACATGGTTTACAAGGCTTCTTAAATAGCTCTGTGCAGATTAAACAACAAAGATAGTACTAAAGAGTTGACAGCACAGCGCCAATAGGGATTCAAAACGATGGACAATAAAGAGTTGCCAGGAAAGCATGAAACACAGAACAATCAATAAGTGTTATTGCTCTGGTTGCAGTGATTCTTGCTGCCTGTAAGACTCCCATGTGTGTGGCAAAGGAAATGGGGAGGAAAATGAGCAGGTTGTTAAATATTGTTGGGGATGAAACCTGAATTTTCTCTGCTGAGTTTTTGTATCAAAGGCTTTGTAAAAAGAACCTCCCCTTTTAACTGCAGATTAAAGAGTTCACAATGAAGTGACATCAAAATAAATTATTGAAGAGCACCTAACAGAATGAGAATATGAAAAATGAAGTATATATTATAAAGCTCAGTTTCTAAACAGTATGGAAAAGCCTGAAGATGGCAAGATTTACAGGAAAAGGCAATTACTAGAGAGAGACAGGAAAACAAAAGTAAGCCACATCCTACAGAAATTAAAGTAACTTTTTCTCAAGTCATGGGCTGTTGAAAACAGGACTGAGTTTGTACCAGGCTCACTGGCAGCCTCCAATATCGCAGCTAGAATACCTGAACCTCCCCCATTTCACTGTTGGCTGGCCACTTGCACATTAGGATCAAGAAGCAAAGTTCCCTGGAAACCATACCAGTAGTCTCTTGTGACTCCAAGCTGCTGATTTTTCTCTACCATGGCCCTCTGTATTTAGATATTAAGCATTATACATACAGTCCTGAAGAGCACTTGAGGGCATTTAATTCTGGGACAGCTGCCACAGCATAGTTTCTGTTCATGTATACCACTTTACAGAATCAGCAAACATTTCTTTGCTACTGGAAATGCAGGGTTCCAAGAGAACTTCATGTGCAAAAGTGGCCCATTTTGATGGCCCATTATTTTCATTTTGATTGCTTTGATGTGTAAGTTGAGTATAATTGCAGGGGATTTTTAGAAGGAAAAAATCACTTATAATTTCAAACGTTAAAAATTTAATATTAATATGAGATGATCTAACTTATAACTTATAGAGATTCCTAGCAAGATGATTATCAAAAGAACCCTGGATGGGTGGATACTGTTATAAACTACTAGCAGGGCACCCGTGCTTCGCTACGCATACTTCATCACAGGCTCTCTATGAATTTCAGGGTGACATTCAACATACTTCTTTACAGCCTGTTTGTGAACTTTGGGGTGACATGCAGCATATTTCCTCACAGCCTGTCTGTGGACTGATGGGTTTGTTTTTGCATATTTTGCAGCAGCTTCCTGTAGTTGTCTTTTTATAATGCAGTGTGTAAAGCGCTTTCTGCGTTTAATTCCTCTTCTCCCTGTAGCGGTTTCAGCAGAAGGGATAGGCTCACATTTGTTGTGTAGGGCAGTGTTAGAGTGCATTTGGCGCACCATGGTGAAAGACATGAAGCTGGTAGTGTGTAACTGTCACCCTTAGAATGTTCGTGCAGCATGTCTGTGGACTGAGCTGTTGGCTTGCCCTTAGAATGTTTGCGCAGATGGCCAGAGATGAGCAGTGAAAACAGTAAATGTGTAATAACTCGAGTAAAACTGAATATTTTGAAAAATCCTTTCTTAGTGAGCACCTGAAGTACGTAAGGAACAGGTGTGCCAAATTTCATGTGTGTGGCTTCAGTGGTTTTTGCGTTCTTTTGATGAGTCAGTGAGTGAGTGAGTGGTATTTCGTGTTTATATAGAGAGAGATTAGAAACCAAAGTTCTCTGTACTTATTTCTTTGGAGATTGGATGGGATGAAATTGTATGTAACAATATATATACAATAGAGTTGTTTCTTTTGCCCTTCCTGCAGGGAACTCAAGAGTAGTATCTCATTTTATTTTCACATCAGTCCTGTGAGGTGCATTAGACTGAAGGAAAGATCAGTGTTAATGTACCCATTGAGCTTCATGGCTGAACAGTAATTCAAACTGCAGGCATTTTTGGTTCAAGACTAGCTTTTTACAACTATGCCAAGTAGGCTATTTTAATCTTATTAATATCTGGTAACTGTAAAAGACATACTGTGCAAAAGTACTCAAATAAAAAGTCATGTCTAAGTTTTTCTTTCAGTCAATCATTAAGGGTGTAATGCATATGTTTTTCATCATTGAAGTGTTCATGATTGAGAGCAGGTTTTTGTGCCTTTAGAATTCCTGCCATGTCTTTATGTGTTCATGGTAGATAATTTATTCAAGGCAAGAATCTGCAATAGGACAACATCACAGATATTTGTGGTGTCCCCGTAGAAGAGAGAATTGGTTCAAGGGGTGAATAAGGATGTCATCATAAAGTCCCTACCTTTCAAACACATAAAAAGCTCTCTAACAATGGACCTAGAAAGGTATAACTCGGCATAGGTTTTTGAACTGTAAGTTTCACGCTGTTTAAGAATCTGGATAGTTTGCATATTGTTTATTTTTTTTGAAAAAAAATGAGGATGTTAATTAGTGTGATTAGGAATAGGAAATTAGCAATTTTCTGATTAGCTATTAAAAAGTATATGAAGAATGTGAGGTTGACATAGCAGAACAGTTAAGAACAGTGAGTAATTTGATAACAAAAAGCAGTATCAAAATATGGCTGTACTATCTAAAGCAATGTTAAAATAATGGAAAATGTGATAGTACTAGGATGTTTTTGAATTCCTCACAGTATACATTTTCATAAGATTCTCATAATGGGACTCCATACATTTGCCCATTTTATGTTACTGTGACTTGGATTATGGGTGTGTGTTTGTTCTGTATACACATTTAGATATATTGTATCATTAGGGAAATACTATGCTTTGCAGTACATATCTAACAGATAAAATCCATGTACACATTAAAGTGTCCACTGTGTGCAAATTCACATGAACAAAAAGTGTACAGGAATTTGCAGTGTTATGGGAAGGATAGAGACTGGAATCCTCGATACATTCTGTCTGCGGATATGAGCTACTGACATTTGTCCAAAGTAGGTAACTGTTTGTATTACAGACTTTTAATGTATAAGTTGTTTCCATGGCTGCCTCGACCTAGAGGTGAAGTGAGGCAGTGGGCTCAGGTAATAGATTTGACAGGACGGCAGCCACCTTATCAATGTGAGGTATTTTAAACCTCTCTTGGCATTGTTCAGCTTTTGCTGTCCTGGAGAGAAGGAGCCTTATCTCGTCTTTTTCATGGAAAATGAACAGTATTAGGTGGGGGGAGAACAAACAAGAAGAAAAAGGTAGTGAGAGAGTGTAGTGGCCAGGGCACTGGCCTTAGGCTGAAGCCCTTGTTTACCTGGCACTGGCTATATTCCTATTTAGATTTTGTACTTCAGTCTTTACATCTGTATTCTCTTGATACTGCTTTCTATTAAAACTAACTCAGCACACTTGAATAATTTCCATATGTGAATTGAATTTACAGTTCAATCCTAATCCTGGATTTAGAAGGTCATAATTCTGTTTTGGATGGTAATGCTAATTTGCTCAAAAAAGTAAACTGTTCCGGAGTGAAAGCTGGGAGATATTAGAATTTCTTTGTTGCTCAGGGTAATCAAGTTTGTTGTACTCTTTTCTACACTTATCCTTTTCTGTCACTTTCACCCTGCTCCGCTTTCTTGTTCTGAAAGATCTCTTGCTCATCTTTGTTAAGTGTAATGTTTATAACCATTTACATTTGCAGACACATTCATTAGCAATCTGAATGTGTAAGCATTCTTTCTGAATAGGTTTTAGTTGGAACAGTCTAATTTCCTGGTTTATTGTAAATGGTGTTTGTAATTAAACCTCTGCTTTGCTTTGCACAAATTATAGAGTTGTTGTTGGAACATGAATGTTACCAAAACTTTCTAGATTTAGAAGCAGTAGAAAATTCAGCAGGTGGCAAAGTTGGTGTACAGATATAGGTATGTAGTGGTTCCATTTTGAAGAGATGATATGGAAATCTGCTAAAATTAATTAAATAAATGTGTACATAAGCCTCCAACAACACAAGAAAACATAAATACACATAATGCAGAATTTCAGGAAATATCTGAAAGATTAAAAGTCTGAAGCCAACATTTTGTAGTATGAAAAAAACCAGTATACTTTTAGTACAAACATGTTTTGGGAATGATTTGTATATTTTTTTTAAATCTCTAATTTAATTCCTCAACATGGTTCTTACAACTGTAATTTTAACTTTTCCTATTAAAGATCTTGGATCCTGTTGTGAGTCTTCTACACATTCAGAAACCAAGAAAAGTTGAGGTGTAGATATAAAACTAAATTATTGCAAATTCAGTAAATTTTAAAATAAATATCCTTTAATAAATACATAATAAGTAAAATGTAATAATCATAACATATAAAATTCTGCTATTGTCAGTTGTAAGATAAAAGGCCAACAAGGAAATCAGTCCACAGGGAAAGTGAATACTGATTCTATCTCAAAAATCTAATATTGCAGACTCATATTACAGAGCAAACTTGTATACATATGCTTGATTCATTCACTGCATACTGATATTACAGTATCAAACTGATCTTGTAGGAGGTTTGAATCTTCCAAAAGAAATATTTGTTATATTAGGGGGGGGGAAATGAAGTAGAAATAGCAGCCTTCTGAGGATTTGAAGCCAGGACGTTAAGTGTTGGCCATATAAATCACACTGTGTCAGTGTTGTAATATCTACACTAGTTTCCAGTTGTTTTCTGGATCTGTGTCCCTCTCTCTTATGATCTACCAAAGATGTAAGATCTTCCTGAGAGGCTAAATACAGATAGTCATGCTGGCAGGATGTTTTTCAACAATGGCACCATAAATGTTTGGTACTTCAGGGAAATTTGTTTACTCTCTCTCAGTGACAAGTGGCAGTTTGGGGAAACTGAAGACAGTGCTATACCTGACACCATTTAATGCATGTTGTATACTTGCATTTAATTCTAATTCTGTTTTACTCTGCTGGATTTTAAACTTTAATCACATATAGATTTTTAGGGTACAGTTCTAAGCAGGTCCACTCAGAATCCTATTCAGGTCTGTTGAATGGGCCTACTCCCAGGACAATGCTCTGCAACAAGTTAGTAGTTGGGAGGGTTGTTTGTTTTTAGTAATGGTGTAGAATGTTTAACACATTTTTGCTCATTTGTGTCATAGTAAAACTTTCAGGCAGGACATTATCTTCCATTTTGACATGTTGACAACTAATGTCTTGGCAACTGATGACCTATGAAGCCATGGATGTCAGATTTTAAACTATGTCTTCTGGATCTAGACAACTGTTTACTCTGGGGCACAACAGCTTTTGAACTGTATATCAAATGTTGGCTAATGTAAACATGATTTTTTTTGTTCTTGGGAAACTGAAAAACAGATACCTACTTGAAAAGTAACTACTTGTATGGTTTTGACTCAAGAGCAGTTATCAAATGTATTTCTTTTGAAGAAATGATTGCTCTTAATTTTAGGTTTTTCACAACAATGGTAACTGTTAGGCCTATTAAATTGTTGTTGTTTTGGCTAGAGCCAAATCAACATGCACAGCTTTATTTTCAATATGTTGTTTTCTTTTTTTAATTTTCAAGACTCTATTTTCTTATCTAATTGAAAACAATATTACTGAGAACATTAAACAATCAAGTCGGCACTTAAGAAAATTTATTGGACATTTTTGGATGGGAGATCTGTGTTTGATTCATTTCGAGAACTATTTTAATTGAAGTTGAGTTTAGAGGAAAGGAGGTAAATAGCTGAAATGCACACAAAATGTCTGTACTTTCTTTTAAGAAGCCATCATGATTTTTTTAAATGTGCAATTTAAACCAGTACTTACAACTGTGTCTACTTTGTATGGAATCTTTGAGCAGAGGTTTTGAAGGATCTTAATGGCTTCTAGGATGAAAAACGATAAAATTTTGTAATCTGACCTGGCTACCTATGTGTATTGATTTTGCAAGTGATTCGGTTCCATTAGATGAATTGCTGCTGTGTTTGAAAAACCAGTTATAGGGAGTCATTGCCAAGAAATGAAACTTCTCATGCACCTTTTTTAACTGCTTTTAGGTAGGGGAGGGAAGGAGGAAGATAATGGGCATAAGATACCTTTTAAAGGGAGAAAGCTATTAACGGGCACATCACTACATTCCAGCATTGATTTTTCCCCCCTCTTCCATGCTGCTTTTTCAATGTACATTTCACTGGAGGAAAGGTTACTTTATCGCACCATTTTTCCCCCAGTTTCTTACATACATGTGTTTGTATGTGGTTCCTTATATTATAAATGCTTATTATTTATAGTTTCCTATATAAAGTAAAACCTGATTACCATTTGTAATAGTGAATGGCTATGACTGAATACCACTTATGTCACTACAAACAATTGTATAACATTTTTGCTGTCAGGGATTTGTTCCTTTGAAAATTCCCATATAAAGCAGTTTGGTGACTAGTTCAAGGACAGAAAATACAATCCAACATTTTGAGGGATATCTGTTCTCTGACATGAAAGTTTCCCTTTTTCACAACAGCCTTTACTTCCACAGGATTCTGTAAAGGATAGTGTAGTGAGAAGCAGTAGTGGTGAATGCAAATCCTTTGTCTGGGCAGAGTCCATTGTCCATGAATTTAGCATGTGCTTGGCCTTTGATTCTGGTATTTTTAAGTACTGGTAGCCAAGCTTTGTTAATTCTCAGAGTGTCTTCTTTCGTGTTGAAGTTGTCTTGGTGTTTGTGAATTTCAATGGCCTCCCTGTGCAGTCTGACATAGTAACTTTCTGAATTGTCTAGAATTTCAGTGTTCTCAAATAAAATGTTAAGTCCAGTTTTACTTAGGACATGTTCTGCTACTGCAGATGTTTCAGGATGGTTAAGCAGACAGTGTCTTTCATGATCCCTAATAGGAGTCTGAAAGCTGCGTTTTGTGGTTCCTATGTAGACCTTTCCACAGTTGCAGGGTATGCTATAAACTCCTACAGAAGTGGGGGGGTCTCTCTTGTCCTTTGCTGAGTATGCTAGTATGCTAATTCCTCTTTAGTAGCATCTGCTGTATTTTCCTGGTATGTTTGAAGATGGTTTGTAGGTTATGTTTCTTCATCAGTTTCCCTATTTGATCAGTGATTCCCTTGATGTATGGTAGAAATATTTTTCCTGTGGTGAGCTGTTTCTCCTCTGTCCTCTGGGTTTCTCTTGGTCTTAAAGCTCTTCTGATTTCTGTTATGGAGTATCCATTAGCCTGCAGAGCCCTCTAGATGATTGATTTCATCAGAGAGGATGTGAGGTTCACAAATTCATTTTGCACAATCTGTCAGAGTTTTGATTATCCCCCCTTTTTGTTGTGGGTGGTGGTTGGAGTTTTTATGTAGATACTCAAAACTCTAACAGGGAGAGGACTGGAATTTGGCTGATTTCATCTTGAGGAAGGAGCTTCCACAGTGGCCTTGATCTTGATGACTGCCATTGCCATACAGAGTTGACAAAGGACTTTATGCCCAGACAACGATTTCAAGGTAATGGGAAGCTTTGAAATTGCTGTACCTTTTAAGCTTTAAGAACTTTTGAGTAACAGTATGTAGGGCATGTACAGAGTGGAGAGGCAGGGGTTGAATATTTGCACATTTTGCTACCTCTTAGTCCATTTCTATGCAGTATATGGCTGTGGTATTTAATATATGTTCTTTACTATTCTACATGTTTGTAGCTGTTTTCCATACAACTTAGATCTCTACTGTTCTAGCATACTATTCAAAATGGGTGAAGGGAAAAGGGAGGAATTCTGTTCCTTAGTCGCTAATTCCTCTTTAGTATGCAAATACAGTAAGCTGTCTTTATAGTAACCAGTTGCTGGATAACCTGAGAAATGAGTACTAGGCAGAGCCTTTCATTCACATTGTGGAAGGAAAGCCCACTTGGCAGGCAATTCCAAAATCAACCAGTTAGCGGCAATGAATCAGAGGAGAAGCACAATAGGACCCCTCTATAAGTTAGACAAGGTGGGAGAATGCCATGCTGCCAGGCAGAGACCTGGAATGACAGTGGTACTTAGATGCTTTGGAGAGCTGAAGTGGAAAGGGCCCCAGTTCAACAGGTCTTGATGCAGGGAGAAAAGCTGCTGGGGACTATTTTAAGTGCATAATATAATATCCTGTTTCCCCGAATATAGACATCCCCGGAAAATAAGACATAGTAGAGGTTTTGCTGAAGTGTGAAATATAAGGCATCCCCCGAAAGAAAGACATAGCAAAGTTTTTGTTTGGAAGCATGCCCGATGAACAGAACACAGAAAAAATAAGACATCCCCTGAAAATAAGACATAGCACATCTTTGGGTGCAAAAATTAATATAAGACACTGTCTTATATTCGGGGAAACACGGTAGTTGGGGTGGGGGAGAGACTGTAAACAGTTTTCTGTACTGCAAGTACCCTGTTCAAAATTGTAGCCTTGTCTGCTTTTTAACTTTAGAATAAAACAGAAGAAATTTATATGCAACTGCATGAAAAATGTGTATTTGATGTACATATATACATGTAAAAATGATTTCAGGTAACATGCTTAGAATATGCCACTGAAAGCTATGCAAAAAGCTAATACATGTATGTATGTGTGGAATAGAACATATCAAAGAACATGTTTGCGTTACGATTTAAAGAATTATTAACTGTCTGAAGGAAACTAACTGTAATTAACTCTTCTTTGATGACTAAGTGAAAGCTCTAGAAAGATTCAGTAAACATTATAATTTGCTGAAACTTAGTGTAATAGATGTGTTGCTGTCTTAATTTTAATTGTTCCATCTGAAATGAAAAAATTGCCTAACTGTAAAAATATTTATATTAAATTACTTTACATTACATTTGTTTGATATTCACAAATATATGCTTTCTAAATTTATATTTGACCATTGCCAGTAGTGCCCAGGCTATTACAGAAATGTACACTGTATATAGAAATGTATCATTCGTTTGGCAACATAATTTAGAGTCATAATATACAGGCTGGGTATATTTATTCGTGTAATTTATTTATTTCTTATATACTGCTACTACATTAATGAGGGTGGCTGTGATATAGGGAACAACCAAACATTTGGATAATAGAAATGTTTGTAATTGTAAATTAACTTGATGTGAGGAATCTCAGGCAGATGAGTAGGGGCAATGGGGACATCCAGGGTGGCTTGTCCCGGGTGCTGCCATTGCTGTCACGTGTCGGGGGTGGGGCTGGGGGCATGTCAGGGGCATTTTGGGGCGAGAGGGGGCACGCAGGCAGCTCATGCCCCAGGTGCAGTTTCCCCTCCCTTCGTCACTGATCCAAGGATCTTAACAACTAGCATCAGGTAATAGAATTCTCATGCCCGGGGTTGTCATCGAGTTGATCTTTCTGGATAGCGTAATTTAGTTTAGAAGTTACCCTGTTTACAAATAGCAACTTGACCACACCATTCTCTTTATGTGAACCTCACTGTTATCTTTTGTTTCTTTTGCAGAGGTTACTATATCGTAATTGTGCCTTTAAAGAAGTCTCATGGGAAATTTATCAACCCATGGGAGAGCCCAGATGAAATGGAATTGGATGAGGTACTATATACTTATTTGAATACTTTTTTTCAGTAAACAAACAGCAACACCTACGTGATAAACGTAGTCTTAATGATTTTGTCCAATTAATGTGCCTGTGTCAGCAATTTGGCTTTTTTGATATCTTATTTTGTATTGGAGATAGCCTCTGGGGGCAGAAACAGAAATCTAATTACTTGAATTAAAAGACATTAAATTGCAATGAGGCACACAAAGTGTCTGATCTTTGTTGCATTAATATTTTATTTCTTGCCAATTGTAAGGCATTATGCAGAAGGTGAAATGAGTTGTCAGCAAAAGTATAATCATCATTGATATGAACTCCATTAAAGGTCTGGTTCATTAATGGGGTATTTGCTAAAGCTGAATCAAATGCTAAATTGCAATTTGCTCTGCAGTTTAACCTTTGACCTACCTCACGGTCTCTTTACCTCTTTCTTCTGAGCTGGAATATTTCTAACTAGAAAATCTCTATTGTTCAAACTTTTTATCCTCTATATTCCAGAAGTGAAAATAGTTCAGTAGAACACCTTGCATACGTACTAAAATACAACTAGCATGGTTTATAGTGCCATCTGAATCAAAGCCCATTGACTCAGTTTAGGATTGCAGTACCAGATAGGGTTTTTTTGCTTGTTTATGAAAGTTTTTATATCATTGTAGTAGTTTGGCATGTGGCATTTAGAGTGATAGGCAAGAACACAAAAATATTTGTGGAGAAATGTCTCATTCCCCCCACTATTTTCTCTTTCCATTCTGTGAAAGCCCCCATAGCTTCTCCCCTTTTCCTGCTTCCCTTTCTCCTTCCTCACACGTTGGCCAACCTACAATTATTTGTCCCTTTTATCTTCAGCTCCTTACCCAGTAACCTCTACCTAGGAAAAACTATGGCAAAGTTGTATCACTGAGTGAGCTTTCATGGTAGACTGGTGATTTGAACCGGGTCTCCAAGACCCTAATGTGAAGCTCTAATTGCTACACCATTCTGGATTTCATAGAGTGGCTGCTGTTGAAGAGTTAAAAGTAGCCAGGCATGGGGGAGTCATGCATGTTAGGTAGTATAAAGTCACCTAGTGTTTGCTGCCAGGCCTGACCCCAATAAGTACTCTTTCAAAGGTCAAATAAGCTATGTAAAGGGCCCTTTACTGACAGAAGCCAAACCAGGAATGCTATATTTACTTCTGTTTCACAAAGCTGCAGATGGTTATTTTATTTCTTTGAAGTATTTTTAAACCCACCAGATCTTTTTTCAGATTTGTAGGTTTTTCAGATTTAAGGTTTGTAGAAAGATCTGTCTTTTCTGTTCACAACTCCAGTTACCAGATTTGACTGACTTGGCTATTTGACTATACAAGTGGTGACCCACAATACTCACTAAGGGGAAATCCCTATCCCCCTCTTAACTCACCACCCTCACTGCTGGGACTTACGCAATTCCCAATATCACCTGTGGGTTTTAGAATTTAGAATTTGCCAGAGGCAGAGGGGTAGCTATATCAGAGAGGGGTGGAAACAAATGCCCCTGGTGGGCTGCCATTGGATCAGTGGGGGGGCAGAAAATTGCCCCCACACCTCTCCTCCTTCCACCCCTTGGCCTGGCCCCACCCCACCAGACTGCTCCTGAAGGAGCCACCTGTTGTGCCACCTAAAGTAAGTGGGGTGTGTGGATGGAGGTGTGGCCCAGGGACCTGGCAGAGGCCTTCCCCCACTTCTTGCCACTCTCTCTCACCCCTACTTACCCCTTGCTACCTCCCCCCACCCCTAACCTCCCCTAGTCGCTGTTTTTATGAGTTTTAAGCTATTTTATGGGATGGAGCTTATGTATTTATATTTGTATGACCGCTCCTGTTGATGTTCAAATAATGTTGTTCACCGCCCGGAGCCCTTCGGGGATCGAGCGGTATATAAATTTAATAAATAAAATAAATAAATAAATAAATAAATAAAAAATAGTCATACATTTTAACCACTACCCCACACTGATTTTCCCTATTAGTTGTTTCTTCTTAAATGTGAAAATGGGTTCCATTTTGAATTTGAAAGTGGTACCTGACTTCCTTTGTGCATGAGATCCTATGTCAAAAATTCATGTGACATCTTAAAGCCTAAAAAAAATGTATTGTAGCTCTGTAGTCGAACACTGCTAAATTAAAATAACCTAACATTTCTAATTTAATGATTATATTATATTTAATATAATATACTGTACAATCCTATGCAATTACTGTCAGTCTAAGTCCATTGTTAGAAAGGGACAGGAAGGGATAAATCTTGATAAGATTACACAGCAACTATTGTATACAGTGTAGAAGGGGAGTAATAAGATATACAATCCATGCAAAAGTAAGTATTTTCAATCCACCTTTATGTTTTACAATCAGAGATCCTCCCATTGTTCTGAAAAAGAAACATCATATGCTTTACTCTCTGAAGTCACTGGGAGAATTGCCACAGAAATATAGCCATGTTTACCCTAGTTTTCAATAAACATAGTGGTACTTACTTGCAGGTAATGTGCAGCCTTGTGCAGGGGATTTGCAGGTAATAGTGCACCCTTAAAATATATTTTAGCAATAAAACACCTGCAATCCCCAGGGATGCACAAAAGATTAAAAAAATGCAAAGTAAACTCCTTGTTCCACGCTCTGAGGGCCTGCCTCTGAATTCTCCAGCCTTTCCCCTCCATAACTCCCCAAGACCTCTTTTATACTTTTCTATAGAATATTTAATCATGACACCATTTACTCCCACAGTCCATTGGATCCAAAGTAGGAAACTAATTGGTCAGCTGCAAAAGTTTCTTGCTTTTCAATTTTCATCAGTTTAGCTGATAGGGGTTCCCCAGGAATGTCTTTCTTGGCCACTGAGTGGTGGATCTGTTTCTTTTCAAAGCTTGATGGCTGCAATGGAGAGCGAACAAATGGAGATGTCATCATTTTTTCAAGTTTCAGGGGAAAGAAAGAACACATGCATGGAACCTGGCCAAAGTAATTGCTGGCTTACATAATTTGAAAATCTGAGACATTTATTCAGTTTAATTACAGAATGACAAAAAAAAAATCAAAACTGGACATCTGACAAGTCTACCATTTCCAGATGCTAGAGAGTGATGCTATCAATTGCCTCTACAAGCCTAATAGTTCTAGATACCAGAAGAGTCACCATCTAGATTCTGAAAACCAACTAGACCATTTTGGAAACAATTCATCTCTGGTGGTGTATCATTTGTCTTGGTCCTCTACTTTTGTAGCAATGAACCAAGATTTCAACAGGTCATCTGACCAAATCTATCTTTCTAATCAAACCTTTACTATTTACTTTAATTAAGTTTTGCCTGTTAAAAGATTTTTAGATGTGGAGACAACGGTGCTTAACATCTGCCCTGTTTTAACATTAGATACAGTTGAACAACAGAAACAGCAGTTGAAGAGGAGAGAATGCCTTTTGCTATTCCCCAGTGGATTTAACCTGTAGAACTACAGTCAAATTCAGCAACATTAACAGATTCTAGTCTTACTGCTACTAGATGACATTGAACTCCATTGCAATTAAGTTCTTTGTGTCTGTGCTTCTAGTTCCCATAACAAAGGGTCATTATAATCATTGTGTAAGTTGTGGAGCATTAATCTGTATAAAACTTTGATAAAAAACATTTATTAATTCAAAAACATTTATGTCAGGATGAGCTCTTTCCAATTTTTTACTGATACAATTGAGACCACATTGTAGAATTAATGGTGGAAGAAATAAGATACCCATTGACTGGAAAATGAAAATTGTTTCTGATGCAGAGTTGAAGACCTTGATATACCTTTCACAATTTCCATGGGTACTAAATACTGAGTTACAGAGAGGGTAAGGAAATATTCAAAGAAGGCTGAAGCTATTCTTCACATGTTTCAGTAATTTTTGATACCTTTATGTGTTTTTTATTTGCGTGCCAAAGACTACAAGGCAGTTATTGCACACAGAGCATCTATGTGCACAGGAGTCCAAATATCAATGTCTGGAAACCATTCCAGGTGTGTAGTGGAGATGCATGCATGGAAATGTCTATGACGTTAAAGTCATTTAGAAAGCTTTCTTTGTATGGAAATTCTGCACACAAAATGAGCCCATATGGTTTTAAAGCTTTTGAGACCTTCTGTAGAACAATGCAGTGTTGTAGTGTGAAACAGTTAAACTGCTACATTATCTTACTATGAGTGAATGGAGGAAATGTTGACATGAAGTATAAAAGTGCAAGGGAAAAGTTTCCTAAATGCTTGGGTTTATCAATGACAAGGTTTATTCAAAGCAAATTCTACTTTGTCTGTGGTGAACATGAACCTGGTCTATTCTTATATTCCTTCAACAAACTGTTTTAATTCTTGCCTTCAAACTGGGATTCTTAATTAGAATTAAACCATTCTTTAGGATTCTGGTATGCAAGCAACAAACCACAATTTTTAAGGCACTCTCATTCAGACATCACTACAAAGTGGGGCTAAATTGCAAAATTCTAAAACCTTCCATCTCAGCCTGAGAATGAACCAATCTAATTTTTATCATGGACAAACTAGCATTCATTCATGACATTTTAATGCAGCCTAAAAAGGGACCTGACAAAACTGATACCATCAGTTTAGAGCCAGACACCTATTTTACTGTTTTAACATTTTATGCACGTAACGTTGTGCTCTCTGTGGTCTGTAATGTAGACCATCAAGACCCTGGCTCAATGGTAGAACATCTGCTTGGCATGTAGAAAGTCCCAGGTTTAGTCAATGGCATCTGCAGCTTAAAGAACTGGGTAGTAAGTGATGTAAAAGACATCTGCTTGAGATCCCAGAGCATCAGGATGGAGCCACTGCTGCTGTCAAGAAGCAATACTAATCTTGATGGACCAGGCTAACAGACTCAGTTTAGAAGCTGTAGGATATGGACAAAAATGAGGCTTGTTTCAAAGGTAAAACATGCTGACAAGTTGTATCCCCAAGGATATAACAGAAGCTTCTTATAGAATAAGCTATTGGAATCCAGGGCTTCCACATCACAAAGGGATGTTCTAGTTGGTCAGCCATCTTGCTTCTGTGAAAGACCATTTGTTAGAAGTATTGATCTGAACCAGATGGTTTGGAAGTGGAACGACTAAAGGAGAATTTTACGGCACTGTATGGGTTTAAAACCATAACTGTAATGCAAATTTTTAACTTTAACAAGCTTGATAAGGACTCACCCATGCCTCCGTTTGCATTTTGGGAGGAAAGGGAGGCAGGGAAGAAAGTATGGCCAGCTACCACATGTTGCCCACAGGCAGAACAGGAAGGGGAGATCAGAGCTCCCTCAGCCTGCCACATCAGGTTGGGGATGGGCAGGCAGGGAATGAGGCCAGGGAGCCTGCAGACTTATTTAAGCAAGCCTGCTGATATCATCAGCCTTCCCCTTTTTTTCTTCCTATGAATGGTAGCTTGATCACACACACACATGTGCGTGCATGCGCAACCTGCATTGATTGTTTGCCTTCACCTAATGCTGTTTGGACTGTGTGTTTGGGGGTTTGTTTGTTTCTGTCACAGTTTGGCAGATTGGGCATGGGGCAGAGACGTAATTATAAGGGGGCAGGGATGCACTTTGCACCAGGTGTGTACCAGTGGGGGGCATAAAATTGCCCCCAACCCCTTCCCCATCACCTCACCCCGCCTCACCAGGCCTGACTCCGTCCCACTACCCTGTCCTGTTTTCAGCTGGCACAAAGCTGTTTTCAGCAGGCACAAAAGGGTAAGTGGGGGGCAGGGCTGTGGGGGGGCACCTGGGCGTCATTTTGCTCTGGGTACCATTTTCTCCCCCTGCACCCCTGACATGAGGACAGATCCTTTCAGGGGGAGGCTGTGCCTGCATGCTTTCTCATTGTTGGGAGCCCCTATAAGGGACCTTGGGGTATAGCCGCTGGCTATACCTCCAGATGTCAAGGGGACCATGGAGAGGCCAGCACTTACATGGCTCCAAGTAGATTGCCATTTCAAGTATTTTCCCCAGCAGGCAGGCTGAGGGAGGGTGTTAATTGAGCAGCAGGCAGGTCGTCCAGATCCATCCCAATGCTGTGACTCTGCTCCTTTGTGTGGATTTAATTAAACAAGTTGTGGCCAAAAGTCTTACAAAAACAAATTGGAGTATGTATCTCTTCCTCCATGCCTAACCACCAACAGTCACTCTAACTGCAGTAGGAAACTGCATAGAAGTTCCCTAGCTGTGCACATAACTGAGCTGGCTGTGGGAACGGTGTCTGCGTGGCCACACAGCTTACAAGGAATGTTGCTCACCACATGTTCCTCCTCAAACCTGCAAAAAGCAACTTTCTTATTACAGGCTTGTAGTGCAATCCTAAGCATGTTTACCCTTAAGTAAATCCCATAGATATCTCAGTGTGCTGGTTATAACTGTTTCAACAAGGTATAACCTTGGACCCCACATGATTGCCATCAACAGTCATCTGTTACAGAGGCCATGCTCTGGGTGCCCTTTTATTTGGAGTACGATGGGTGATTTTGTCTCTGTTCCATTTCAGATAATTTTCTTTTTAATCCAATTTGCTTTCTGTGTTAGTTTTAAGGAATTTTTGCTTGTCTTTGAATAATTTATTACGAGGACATTTTTTTAAAAATTATTCTAATAGTTGCAGATTAAAAAATACTTCTGAGGTTTTGTTGAGGAATACAGGATATATGTATATTAAAGAATGAGGTAGGAAGCAACGCTGAACATTTTTCATTGCCTGGCATATTATGACTAAAAATCAGCTACAATTACAGTATTTCTTCAGTCATGTGTTAGAGGGGATATCATTATCTAGGTTACTGTTATCAAATGTGCCTAAGTGATGATGTGTACCATTTTTGAAACAGTGTTTCATGAAGTGAGAGAAACTGCAGGATGATTAAAAACTAAATTTTAAAAAATGGATAAGTAAAATTCTTAATACACTTTCTGGAAAGTAAAAAGCAATGAACTCAGTGAGACTTTTCAGCATTTACACTATTTTGGATCTGGCTGTAGGTAACATTCAAATGTGTTTCTAAATATTATGAAAACTACATGAATAAGGACACATGATCTGAATTCCAGTGGTGTTCTAAGCAATTTTTTTTGTTTTTTTGTAACCTAATTCAAACTAACCTTGATCAGGGAAAAATACCTCAAGGAATGAATGTGATGTTGATGATATATGACAACAGCATCTTCTATATCTGAAATATGAATGAAGGAAGGGATACACTTAAGGTCTATTCATTCATGTGGATTACATGATGTAGATGAGATTTTTGTCATCTGTCTCTTACCCACACACACGCATGTTCACATTTACTTTTGTTCTAGAATATATATTTTCTGTGTCCTACGAGGGCATATACACAATCAGACACAGAAATGAGTTTTAACACTTTGTCAACTGAATCAGAATTTACACTCTTAAACATGCTTGCTAGTATGACACTCTGTAGAAGAGGCATCATGCCAAGGTACTTGTTTGTTATTAACGTCTCCATCTGAATATGTTCTAGTGCAGGGGTAGGGAACCTGCGGCTCTCCAGATGTTCAGGAACTACAATTCCCATCAGCCCCTACTAGCATGGCCAATTGGCCATGCTGACAGAGGCTGATGGGAATTGTAGTTCCTGAACATCTGGAGAGTCGCAGGTTCCCTACCCCTGTTCTAGTGAAATAAGTACAAGAAGGAACTCTGATGACTATTACCATAACCACGAGTGCTGGATTTCTTTCTTTTCTTTTCCTGCCTTTGCATCTCTTTTACTAATGCCTATTGCCTATTGCTATGATACTTCATTAAAGTTGTACAAGAGAGGTACACACAAGGATGTGCAAGGAAAGAAAAATAGCATTCTCTTCCTGGGTGGCCATTGCTTCTTCTCCTCTTTCTTGACCCCCAGCTGCACCACCACCTCTGTTTTTTCCCTTTCCCCCAACTCTCTCATCATATTCATTCCTGCCACTGCTGTCGTATTCTTTTCCTCCCACCAGCCCTGTCACTGCTACTATCATCCTCCCATTCCCTTGTTCTCCTTTCCTCACCTGCTTTTCAATGCTGCTTCTCCATTTTCCCATCATTGTTTCCCCTTCCTCCATTTTATCTCTCACTTTCATCTTTTTTACATTAAAAAGCCTTACATAAGAACATAAGAACTAGCCTGCTGGATCAGACCAGAGTCCATCTAGTCCAGCACTCTGCTACTCGCAGTGGCCCACCAGGTGCCTTTGGGAGCTCACATGCAGGAGGTGAAAGCAACGGCCTGCTGCTGCTGCTGCTGCTGCTGCTGCTGCTCCTGAGCACCTGGTCTGCTAAGGCATTTGCAATCTCAGATCAAGGAGGATCAAGATTGGTAGCCATAGATTGACTTCTCCTCCATAAATCTGTCCAAGCCCTTTTTAAAGCTATCCAGGTTAGTGGCCATCACCACCTCCTGTGGCAGCATATTCCAAACACCAATCACACGTTGCGTGAAGAAGTGTTTCCTTTTATTAGTCCTAATTGTTCCCCCCAGCATTTTCAATGAATGCCCCCTGGTTCTAGTATTGTGAGAAAGAGAGAAAAATTTCTCTCTGTCAACATTTTCTACCCCATGCATAATTTTATAGACTTCAATCATATCCCCCCTCAGACGTCTCCTCTCCAAACTAAAGAGTCCCAAACGCTGCAGCCTCTTCTCATAAGGAAGGTGCTCCGATCCTTCAATCATCCTTGTTGCCCTTCTCTGCACTTTTTCTATCTCTTCGATATCCTTTTTGAGATGTGGTGACCAGAACTGTACTCCAAGTGCGGTCGCACCACTGCTTTATATAAGGGCATGACAATCCTTGCAGTTTTATTATCAACTCCTTTCCTAATTATCCCCAGCATAGACTTTGCCTTTTTCACAGCTGCCAGGCATTGAGTTGACATTCCCATGGAACTATCAACTATGACGCCCAAATCCCTTTCCTGGTCTGTGACTGATAGCACTTGTTTGTTATTAACGTCTCCATCTGAATATGTTCTAGTGCAGGGGTAGGGAACCTGCGGCTCTCCAGCATGTACGTGAAGTTTGGATTTTTTGCCCCTATGTGCATCACTTTGCATTTTGCTACATTGAACTGCATTTGCCATTTCTTAGCCCACTCACCTAATTTATCAAGGTCCGCTTGGAGCTCTTCGCAATCCTTTGTGGTTCTCACCACCCTACATAAGTTGGTATCATCTGCAAACTTGGCCACCATGTTACCCACCCCTACTTCCAGGTCATTTATGAGAGATGTCTTATGTAAGAGATGTCTGGGAAACTCTTGGATCTTGGTGACATCTTGTTGTTGTGATAAGCTGGGTTTCAAAGCCACTAATCTCTTGAGGTAGGTTTTTTTCTTCCTTTAGGTCTGGGCTATTTCTTCTTCTTTCCATACCTGTTTCCATTGTGCCAATTTTTGATCCACACTCTGGGACCAAATTCAGACTTAGATATGTGACTGAAATTAAAAGTGTCTATTCCTACCTGATCTGGATAAGCCCAGGCTAATCTGATCTCATCAGATCTCAGAAGCTAAGCAGGGTCTGGAGACCTCCAAGGAATACCAGAGACATGATGCAGAGGCAGGCAATGGCAAACCACCTCTGAATATCTCTGACTTTGAAAACTCAATGGAATAATCATAAGTCAGCTGTAGCTGGATGGCTCTCCCTCTCTCCCTCCTTCTCCCCCTAGCTAGGATAAGTTGTAACCCAGGTAAGGTTTTAAAACTGTTTTAAAACTGAAAGCTTAACCATGATTAATATTGGAGCAAGTATTACATCAAGTTAGACAGAAAGATGGAGTCCACTGTAGAAGTAAGAACTGGAAATGTGAACATGTAATCCTCTCTGCCATAATTATTGATATTTCAAACATTGTTTATTGTTGTTGTCACCTGACATCTGACTATTGTTGTTATGTTTATAATGTTGTTTTATTCTATCATGATTGCTGATGTTTGATATTTTGTAATACTGCTCATTGTTGCTTATATTTTGTGTGTTGTACACCGCCCTGAGCCCCCAGGGGAGGGCAGTATAGAAATTAAATTACCATTACCATCACCCATAAGTTTAAAAGTACATTTTTTTCCTTTTTTAGTCATCAGCATATTCTGATACATAGGATTTTATTGATCATAGGAAAAATATAGAAATATAAATATAAGGTATAATTTCAGTTTTGGAGGGAAGAACTGGAATATAAATCTGTAGTATGATTACTTCCATATGTTATTTGATGCATGGAGTCAAATGAGATGCATTTCAATTGGATATCAGTTTTATTTTAACTCTAGAGTAATTGTCTGTCCTAAGTTAACATGATATAAAATCCATAGATTTTTATCATATATTGAAATTATTTTGCCAGTACCCTGTTTCCCTGAAAATAAGACATCCCCTGAAAATAAGACGAAGTAGAGGTTTTGCTTAAGTGCTAAATATACAGCATCCCCTGAAAGTAAGACGTAGCAAAGTTTTTGTTTGGAAGCATGCCTGTCAAACAGAACACCAGAGCATGCAGCTGTGGCAGGGACGTAGGTATAGATTTTTTATGGGGGGGTCAGGGTGGGGCCACACCCACATCTGCCCCTAGGGCATGGCCACGCCTCCCCAAGCCCCGCCCCCGGCCTAGCACTTATAAAAGCAGCTCTCCAAGGCCAAGGACAGCAGACTCCCCCGCCCTGCCCTCCCCTGCCCCCCACCAGCTGGGCCGGCAGCCGGCAGTTCCTTCTGCCCTCCTCTCTGGGAAGAGGCGTAGAGGGAAAATGGAGCCCGGTGCAAAATCTGACTCCCCCCCCTTCCCCCCGGGCAGCCGCTGTGATGCTAGAATCCACCCCCAAACAGCATCACTTTCAATGGTGTTTAGAGAGCCCAAATTCTCCTTTTAAATCCACCTTAAAGGGAGAATCTGGGGTCCCCAGTTAAATAACATTGAAAGTGATGCTGTTTTGTGATGCTGTTTTGGATTATCCCCCATCGTGAAACAGCATCACTTTCACTGTGGCGTAGTGGTTAAGAGCAGGTGCTTTCTAATCTGGAGGAACCGGGTTTGATTCCCTGCTCTGCCGCTTGAGCTGTGGAGACTTATCTGGGGAAATCAGATTAGCCTGTACACTCCCACACACGCCAGTTGGGTGACCTTGAGCTAGTCACAGCTTTTCGGAGCTCTCTCAGCCCCACCCACCTCCCAGGGTGTTTGTTGTGAGGGGGGAAGGGCAAGGCGATTGTAAGCTCCTTTGAGTCTCCTACAGGAGAGAAAGGGATATAAATCTAAATTATTATTCTTCTTTTAAACTGAGGACCTCAGATTCTCCCTTTAAATCCATGCCGAAGAGGGTGGATTTAAAAGGAAATTTGGGGGGTGCCTGCTGTCAGGGGTGCAATTGTTAAGCTAGAAGCACCAAACATTTAGGGTATCTTTAGGAGACTCTCCTAATGATACCACCCAGTTTTGGTGAAGTTTGGTTCAGGGGGTCCCAAGTTATGGACCCTCAAAGGTGTAGCCCCATCTCCTATTACCTCCCATTAGAAACCATGGAGGATGGGGGCACCCCCTTTGGAAGTCTATAGCTTTGGACCCCCTGGACCAAACTTCACAAAACCTGGGTGGTATCAGTAAGAGACTCTCTTGATGTTACCTCCCAGGTTTGGTGAAATTTAGTTCAGGGTGTCCAAAGTTATGGACCCTCAAAGATGTAGCCCCCATCTTCTATTAGCTCCCATTGGAAACAATGGAGGATGGGGGCACCCCCTTTGGGAGTCCATAACTGGACCCCCTGAACTAAACCTCACCACACTTGGGTAGTAACATCAGGAGAGTCCACCAAACAATCCCTGAAAGTTTGGTGCTGCTAGCCCAAACAATGCGCCCCCTGCAGGCCAAAAACCAAAAAACACTAAAATGTTTTAAAAACCCACAAACGGGTGGGCGGAGCTTCGGACATGAAGGGGGGTTCAAACCCGAGAACCCCCCCTTACCTACATGCTTGAGCTGTGGAGCGGAAAAATAAGACATCCCCTGAAAATAAGACATAGCGCATCTTTGGGAGCAAAAATTAATATAAGACACTGTCTTATTTTCGGGGAAACACGGTATTTATGGCTACAAAACAGTCATGTGATGAAAAAATAGAATTGTACTGTCTAACATTGGTAGATGATGCATCACATGTTATCATCAAATAAATAATGGCTTAAATCCTTGTGTAGAAATAGGACCAATTTCCTAGCCAGTTATTCATTGTTGGTCTACATGTGGTTGCAGTGTATTCTTTAATTAGCATAAAGACAGTATAGTTACTAAAAATTGAATTGTATTAATTGTAATTTGACCATCTTAAAAAGGGATAGGATTTAATATAGTTAAGTTTTGTCAAACTGTGAAAATAAATTGTACTTCTGTACTTTCTTGGACTGATTTTTTCTCATCAGCTCATCAAATAAGTTACATTCGTGTTGTTTACTGTTGTTTCTTTCTCTTCCTCCACTCTTTTTTTTCTACCTGCCCTAAAGCTACTTAAGGAGATAGCACGGAAACGCAGAAGCATTCGTTTGGGGAGAGAAGCAGATTTAAAGCCATATATTGCAGCACACTTTGAAGTACTTCCTACTGAGTTCACCCTGGGGGATAAGAAACAGTATGGTGGCTTCGAGAACAAGCAGCTCCAAAACAGCCAAGAATATGTTGTCTTTATTTTAGCTGTTATGGAACATTCAGAATCTGTAAGTTGACCACAGATTTTAAACTGCTGATTTGTTCTTAAAATGTATTTCTTTGCCAATTCTTTTGCATGTTATTATACTTGTGTAAGTTTAATTATGTACTGTGTAAAGTGGTGCATTTAAAAAATCCGTACTTATTTTCAGTGCTTTCAACAGGTTAGGAGTCAACTTCTCTTGTTAAAAGTTCTTTTCTTAAATTCTTCTATCTTAACAGTCTTGTATAAGGATAAATACCAATATGTGTATATGCAACACACAAAACTTTCCCTATTTCTATTTCCCCTCTTTCTTTCCCTTCTCTTTTTTTCCCTCCTCCTTTACTGATTGGCCGATTATGCATGGCGAGGTTCCTGCAACTTCAAAGCGAATTGGCCAAGTAGTCTTTGTTTCGGGGCATGTTTGGCATTATTACCCCCACCACCCTGTTTGCAGTGTGGCAGGCGTTACCCATCAGCTGGCTTTTTACTTGCATCCAGAAGGGCAATGTTAAGCAGGTTCTCTATCACGCATGCATGCTTTAATTTTTAATATAATCTTTATTTGTTATCTTTAATCTTATTAATAGATTGATATATCAATCTATCGATAGATCAATATATCAAGATAAAAAGTTGAACTATTAAAGTCTTGAATATTGCATCTGTACACTTTGCCAAAACACTGATTGTTTTTAATGGCAGGAAGTTTGGGGGGGGGGAGTAATTGCACTGTGCAAACTGCAAAAGGACAATGAGGGCAAGGGGGAATCATGCAAAGCAGCATGAGGGAGCTGGGGAGGAGGGGGGAAAGATGAGGCAGACTGGCTGTGGGCAGAGGGAAGAGGTCTAGGGCAAAGCTGTGCCCACTGGAAAATCTGTCCTGATCTGGCAGCAAAGCAAAATTAAAATCATGCTATAAGTAGATTTACTTTCAGCGGAGAGAGTGAAAATTGAAAGTGGGGCTTTCCATACAAGTGGCAGTCCATACAAAAAGTCTTGCTGCAATGGATATTCACCTCCACCCCGCAACAAACTCCTTGTGCATAATCAACCATTGTTACTTCACTGGATTAAAATGACTGAATGCATAGGGATAGTTATACTGATGAAAAAGAGTTTAAATTAAGGAGTTGCATGACTTGCAGATTATTTTGTGCACTCAGGTAATATATTAGCTATCATGAATATCAGGGTGTTTTCAATTACTATTTAAACATTTTTATAAATATAGTGAAATATACATTTCAATACATTCTTGAATTAATATACATTAGGACATTGAGATTGCTTCCTGGCTGGATACTCCATATCTTTTGTTATTATCAGTTTCAAAGGGGATATGTACCCAGGTATACATGATCATTCCTGTATCTGCCAATTTTGAAAGAGTAAGAAAATTTTGAAATGTGAATTTGGAGAATATGTGTGCACTTTACCTTATGTATGTGTACATACATTGTCCTTACATACCATGGCAGTAAGATACCTAGGCTGATTCTCCCCCACCCCTAGGTCAGCTGGCATTTTTCTGGGAGGTGGTGATTTTGGGGTGACAGTGCAAAAATCATGAGGATTCATGGGGATCTGTGTTTTCCAAGCAGGTTTTTGCACCACTGCGGTGCCACGGAGCATGGGATGTGTGATTGTTGTGTTCAGGCACATTGCCAGGGGCATGAACAGTGATGTACTAGTGATTTTGGGGTGACCAAGTGCAAAAATCATGAGGATCCATGAGGATTTGTATTTTAATTACATTTTTGTGTCACTGCGGTGGCACAAATCATGGGATGCAGGATTATTGTGTTCGGACATGTGTCTAGGGCTATAAGCTCTGATGTGCAGGTGATTTTGGGGTGACCAAGTGGAAAAATCATGAGGATCCATGAGTATCCATGTTTTCAAGCAGGTTTTTGTGCCACTGTGGCACTACGAAGTGTGTGATTGTTGTGTGATTGTTGTGTTCAGACATGTGGCTAATGGCTGGAGTTATGATGTGCTGATGATTTTGGGATGACTTATTGCAAAAATCATGAGGATCCGTGTTTTTCAAGCAGTTTTTTTCATTAATATTTTAAAACTCTTATAACATATTCTAGTTTTGTGCACTTCATTTTATTTTCTTGTTTAAGTATTAAATGTATGAAATAATAAACTACCTTTCAGTATATCTTTTTTTAATACTTAAAGAGGTCATTAGGACAGCAAACTGGTCATTAAATTATTTGAATCCCACCACTGGAAGTTCGGAACCGGTTGTTAAATTATTTGAATCCCACCACAGGTTATTTCTTTCCTAGAGAAGTATTGCTCAGACAGTGGTATTCATTGCCAAACATCTTTGGGGGAAAAAAAGAGAACTTATCAAGGACATACTCAGTTAGCTTCTTTAGTTATAGTAATATGCCCCTGAATTTATCAGTGAAATGTATTAAAGTTGGAAAATAATTCCTGAGGTGATCTAAATAATGAATTGTGTTTTCCCTCTTATGTAATTCATCTCTTTCTTATGTGCCTTTATGCTTCAGTAGTTTTAACTACATGTAATATGGCTTAAGAAATAATTAAGTAGTCATGGAATGAGAATTGTAAGAAGGTGCAGCAGACATTCATGTTTTAACATACAAGAAGTCACTTGGTATCTTCCTAATTGGCCCTTAAACCTGACAAATATTTGTGCTGGTCTGAGCCTGTTGAGTTGAATTAATCCAAGTCAAAGTCTTAGTGGCTCTTCTTTCATGAGAGTTTTGTCTGATTGCAAAGACAACACTTTCTTTATTATACAGTTGTCACTATGGGTGCTGTGTGGTTTCCTGGCTGTATGGCTGTGTTCTAGCAGCATTCTCTCCTGCCGTTTCGCCTGCATCTGTGGCTGGCATCTTCAGAGGATCCTCTGAAGATGCCAGCCACAGATGCAGGTGAAACGGCAGGAGAGAATGCTGCTAGAACACGGCCATACAGCCCGGAAACCACACAGCACCCAAGTGATTCCGGCCGTGAAAGCCTTCGACAATACATTGAACATCTCTACGGGGAGAAATTGTTCCAAGTTGTCACTATGTTTTATAACCATCTTCTAGGCTATTCCTTTTCTCCATTTATATTGAAATTGTTGCAAAAATAATGGGAACAAAAACTATGAACCAAAAATAAGTTTAATATTCCCAGCTTTACTTCCATTTTAAAAAATCTTTGCTACTTTATCATTAAACAAGAATCTTATTTCCCTCTAGACCATGTATGCAACCAGCCCATATTCGGAAACTGTTGTGTCAGTGGATCTTAATCCCCAGCCAATTACAGATGAAGAAGAAGGATTGATTTGGGTTGTAGGACCAGTTCTAGCAGTTGTGTTTATTATCTGTATTGTTATAGCTATACTGCTTTATAAAAGGTAAGTTTACAAAATAGTTTTGAAAGAAAGACAACCTTTAAATATTTTGCATGTTATGAGACATTATGGGGGCAGGGAAAAAATGCAATAACTTGTAAAGGACTTTATAAGCAGTTTTAAAGTTACTTCATAACATATTGAATTCTTGATTTTTTCCCCATTACAGGCCTCTCTAAATTGGGCGATAAGATAAAGATAAGAATAGGCTTCTCTTAGGCCTCAAATTTTTTTTCCTAGATCTCTACCAAGAAATGCAAAAATAACGTTGGGGGTGGTGATTACTTTCTTTCTTCTAACTGCACTAGCTCCTAGTCTGGCCAGTTTAAGCCTGGAGACCCAGACTTACCTAGGCCCCATTTGTGGGTCCACAGGGAGAAGAAGAAGAAGAAGAAGAAGAAGAAGAAGAAGAAGAAGAGTTGGATTTATATCCCCCCTTTCTCTCCTGTAAGGAGACTCAATCTCCTTTCCCTTCCCCCCTCACAACAAACACCCTGTGAGGTAGGTGGGGCTGAGAGAGCTCAGAAGAACTGTGACTAGCCCAAGGTCACCCGACTGGCATGTATTGGAGGGAGGAGGAAGAGAAGGTGCCCTCCTCGTGTGGGTGGCCTACACAACATTCAGCTGGGCAGAGACACAGGCAGCTGTTTTCTGGCCACCTGGCCTTTCTTCCGGGTCGAGCAATGTTATTCTGGGCTGGGGACCTTCACAGTATGGCTGCTAACCTCCATCCTGCCTTACTGGCCAATCCGACACTACTTAGAAGCTTCTCAGGATGGCACCTGGGCCCTTGCAAGGCCCACTTTAGATGCCTCTTCCCTCCCTGGACCTCATTTGGCCTTGTGCTTTCTCCCACCAAGTCCTCCCTTTCTGTAGTGTATTTGGGGCATTGCATTTTGTCTTTTTGGTGGTAGCAGCATGGAGCTGAATTATTGGTGGGGGAAGCAGCTTGCGTGCTCCTTTCCCTCACTTCAGAAATTCCCTTAGGGATTGCTTTGGGGACATGTCAGGAGTACCCTCATCTTGAGTGGCAATGGGACCACTGAGTGCTCAGTGTCCATGTGGAACCCATCTAATTGCTATTCCAGATGTCCTCCTTCCTGGCTTAGCTGACTGGCTGGCATATAGCAGAGGGGAGATATCAACTGACAAATGGTTGCCTAATAACTAGATCCATGCCTCATGCCGTGCTAAGGCTCTGACAGCTGCTGTATAAGTTGTGGCCATTTCTCTCCAGATAAAGTTTAGTTACTCTGGTTACTCCAATGCTCTGCCTCTCTGTTCTTTCCTCCCTCCCTTAATTGATGGACCCGTAAGTACTGTGGAAAATATTTTCTACTCATACACCTGAAATGTAACAAAAATATAGTTTTCTCCAAAAAAAGGAACAATAACATGAAAATTGTGCTGGTTTGTTAAGCAGTAGTGTCCCATAACTATGCAGATGGTTTCCTTCAACAACAAAGTCCACAACTAAAATTATCCAAGAATTTCCTCCAACAACCAAGTCCACCAAGAATGCAGTTGATGCCAAATCCCTTGGGAATTTGGCTTCTGGAGAAGGTTTCAAGTTGATAATGTTACTCTTGACAGGAAACAAATGATCTGACTCATGCAGCACTTCAGCTGTGGGTGGTCTACCATTCTATCCTGAAAGTGATCATAGCAAAGGTGATGCAGAAGATATGTGCATAGTTGAACAGCTACTCTTGGTAAAGCAAAGATACAGCAATATAGAAGCAGTAGTTAATATGTTAAGTAAACAGTTCTGGAAAATAATCAGAAAAGGTAAGATCAGCAAAAGAGTTTTCAGCTCACAAACAGTCAACTTGCAATACTTTAACAGTTCTTGTATCTGCAGATGAAAGTTTCAACCAACCTTGGGAAGCTCCATAAAGGCATCCTTGCCCTTCAGAACCTTGTGTCTGTACTCCACAGTGCTATTTAAAATTAGGACATTCAGTGTCAGTACATTATATAATTTCTTCTTCTTACTGAACTAAATAATTATTAGAAGCATTATTAGTATTAGAAGTAGAATTTTCACCTAATCAATTTAATTGAGCAGTATCCACATTTCAAATACCGTATATACCGGCCTATAAGACGACTTTTTAACGCAGGAAAATCTTAACAAAAGCCGGGGGTCATCTTATAGGCCAGGCACCCCCCATCCCCTGCTCGGACTTGCCACCGCCTAGCCAAAGGCTCTTTCCTGCTTGCTATGTGGCTCTTGCCCGCCTGCCTGCCACCACCGCCGCCACCGGCCCCACACATCCCCCTCGGCTCAGGCTGGCTCCAGGTTGCCCTTCAGGCAGTCAGCCTGAGCCTCTGTCTATGATTTTCTTAAAAGGGCAATTTCCCAAAGACTGCTTAAAGGGGAAGTTTCCCCTTTAAGCAATCTTTGGGGAATTGCCCCTTTAAGAAATTCAGAGCCGGGAAGAGACTCCCCTCTTCCCCAGCCAGCCAGGCAGCCTCCGTGCAAGAGAGGAGCTCCAGCTAGCAGCTTCCATACGAGGACTGCAGGCTGGGGCACCCCTCGTTTCCATGGAGGCTGCCTGGCTGGATGGGGAAGAGGGGACATCTCCCCTCTTCCCCAGCCAGCCAGGCAGCCTCCGTGGAAACATCCGTGTCCCGTCCCCGCAACAATCGGCCGGCCTCCACCAAGGCCAAGGAAGGCCACCCAGGGTGCCGCCGCTGCTCTGTCCCGCCCCCGCGACGATCGGTTGGCCTCCGCTGAGGCCAAGGAAGGCCGCCTGGGGTACCGCCGCTTCTGCTCTGTCCCACCCCCAGGACAATCAGTCAGCCTCCGCCGAGGCCAAGGAAGGCCATCCGGGGTGCCGCTGCCGCCGGGGCTCTGTCCCGCCCCTGCAACTATCGGCCTGCCTCTCCTGAGGCCGAGGCCACACAGGGTGTCGCCGCTGCCTCTGCCACGGGGTAGTCTTATATGGCGAGTATGTGCCGAAATCTATATTTTAACTGGAAAAGTGGGGGGGTCGTCTTATACCCCCAGTCGTCTTGTACGCCGGTATATACAGTATCTTTACGATTAAACATGGATCTGGGCTTCACCTTGATATGCAGGTTAAATAGAAAGTCCTGGGTCTATGTCCCACAACTAGCTGGTACAATTCTGAAGTTATTGTGTGTGTGTTTGTGTGTATGAAGTACTGCCAAGTTGCAGCTGACTTATGGCAACCCAAGGCAAGACACGGAGTTGGTTTGCCGTTGCTTGTCCCCGTGCCGGAGGGCCGCAGGACAGGTAGGTTGCCCTGACGACGGCGCAGCTCTGCGCCATTGTCCCGGCCGGTTCTGGGACTGTTCATGCGAATGGTCCCAGAGGGGTCGGGTCGGCGTCATCTACGCCGACCCGACCCCTTCCGCCTCCGCGCAGAAACGGCCTAAGATACAATTTAGATTGAGTGATAAATAAATCAAGGTGTTTCAAAATAATATGAATACTTGTGCTTCTTTTCTTAGAAGGCTTCATTAGATATTCCAGTCTGTTTTTCCTTCATAGCCTCATAAGGACAGTCCTGTCTTGACCTCAGGCTGAATATGGTGAGATGGATTTGCTTCCAAATTCTGTCTCTCTGGCAGAAATTAAAAATCTACTCATTCGCTTTTATTTGGATCACCACTCTAATAAGTAATGTCTCCAGAGTGGGTCTTTTCCTGAGAACCTTAAACTTTCAATCCTGTGTAAGCATTTAAGTGTGTTGATGTCAAACCAGGGATAGAGTACAGAAGGCTTTATCTGCCTCTTCCAGCCCTCCTTCCCAGAGCTTCTTTGACTTAGCCAAAGTACTTCACTTTTTACAACAATTCTCTCAAATTCTCCCCAGCCAATCCCATGGAGTTCTATTTTAACCCTTTGGGCACTCAACTTTTTAATTGCCAGAATGTGCCTAAATATCTGTATTTATCACAGAACTGTAGAAATTGGCACTTCATTTTTGAACTATAAAAACATACATGACCCAACAGATGAAATGTTTAGAAGCTGGGTTGATTTTTCAAGAGATAAAAGGGGAAAGGGAAGTGAGACATGATGGATATCTCAAGAATTTCTGTTTGTTGTCCTAAGTAATATGATCACTCCATAGAACAGTAACATCTTTATAACACCCTATATAAACATTTAAAAGGAAAAAAACATCATATATGCTGATTTCTAGAATGTGGAAATAGTTTACACAACCTTCCCCTGTGAAGAGCAGAGGGACTTTTTCCCCTAATTGTATCCCATGTTCATAGTTTAAGCATATTTGAGCTATTTCTTTTACAGCCCCATCCAATGTGGGGGGAGAGCTTTAAGGAGTGCCAGCATGTTTGCCCCCCCCCCCAAGGACACTAACCCCAGTAGAGGTGGCAAATGTGCCAGTGGCTGCCCATCCATCAGCCCACACCACAAAACCAGGAAATCCAGGCTGCAGTGGGGCTGCACTGGCATCCTGAGCAGATGCCAGTGTTGGGTAATGGTATTGGGTGTTCTTGGGGATGGAGCTGATGTTAGTTGGCTCGCTATCGGGGTTTATGGACAGGAACAATGTGCCCCAGCCCTTGGACTGAACGCCAACCTTTTGAAAGCCCTCTTAGAGGTGGCAGGGTGGAGCCTCACAAGTGCCATTTCCCACCGCCTTTAGCTTTGGATGGGGCAGCCCATGTGGCAACTAAAAGTTATTGACTTTTGCTTTCTGCTGCTCAAATGGGTAAAATTAAAGAACCACTCATGAGTGGTGTGTAGTAGTTAGCATGTTCAACTAAAATTCATATCCCTCCTTGTCAAGGAAATTACAGTGTTACCTTGGCCCTTTCTTCTCTCTCATCCTAACTGACCTCACCAGATTATTGTAGGAGAAAATGAAGGAGAAAAGTGTGCTAGCCTAAACTCGTTGGGATTAAGGTGAAATAAAAATTCACTTAGCTCAGTGGAAAATGTAAGAGTTTTATAGCTTCATCTCAACTTTTACTGTAAACTTTTCTAAAGCATATGTTTGTTGGGTAATATTATATCCAAACATACAAAGAGCTTTTCTCCTGGCAATTTAATATCCAATATATATATATATATTCAGCCTGTCCAACCTTCTGTTATGAAATAGATTGAAACATTCTTTTTTTGCAAGATAGTCTAAAGAAAAATAAACTATTAAAATATAATTTCCCTCCCAGTCAAAATTCTGTCTTCAACCATACATGATTTTCTTTGGGTGTACATGGTATTCTCCATTTTTCTCTCATTATAGAATATCAGATGCTTTAATTGTCTGTTACTTTCCAGTTTGAATAAATTTCATATTGATAGGGATGAGTGTTTTAACTATTTTTATTGTATTATATTAATCTATATTTTACATAAAATATTAATATATCAAAATGTTATATTATATTGTATTACTGAATCATGCATATTATATTATGTTGGGAGCTGCCCTGAGTCATGTCTTTGGCTGGGATAGGGCAGGATAAAAATCACAATAAAGTACTTTTTTATTCTAAAACAGGTTTTCTTACTGTCATAGTTACTCTCTTGTCTTTGGCCAACTAACATTTAATCTCTTTCTTCCCTTCTTTGCTGCATAATAATGGAGTAGTAAACCTGACAGGTGAGAAGTAAAGAGCAATCATACTTTTTTCTCAGTAAAGAGGAAATGGGAGTACAAAAAATGGACTAGTCTAAGCCTGCAGTCCTCTGCATGCTAGCCTGGAAATAAATCCTACTGAACTCAGTGGCACTTTTAATTACGCAATCATATGATTGCACTACAGATGACCTCAGCTGACAGTGAGAATTCTGTAGCACAGAAGGGAAATTTCATATCTTTAGAATTCAAATACAGTATAAAATGTTTTTACTTTGGGGCTACCAGTGAAAAATATATCCAGTCTTTCAGATTTGTTTTCTTTAACATTTTTCAAGCTAACATGAAATCGATTTATAAGAGTAGATTAACTGAATCTCACTTGGAATGGTGTTAAAATCAGAAAAAGCAGCATAAGAGGAATTGGTCCATTATTGCATTAGGTTCCCACCACCTGGAATCCAAGATTCAACTGAGAAATGCTGTTAAAGAAAGCGTGTTTAAGTCTTCCCTTCACAATCCTGAGAAAATTCCAGATTTGTAAGAATGTTTTGCATGCTTTAGGATTGTAGTCACTGGCTTCATTCACCAAAAAGTTAAATTTAACTAAATCCCAAAGAAAACAATGAAACTGTAGCATTTAAAAGTAGGCTTGAATTCATTTCAATAGGATTTAGCCATGTATAATTATTTTGGACTGTGCCAGCTTTTTTCAAGCAAGCCCTTTATTATAAATGATGACTGTAGGCACTGACTGCGTGAAGATTTTCTTATTATTATTTCATATCAATTTCAAACACTTTGTGTTTATATAAACATTGTGCTTTTTTAATTGCATTGTTTTTTGTCATGGAGTTTACAGAATTTGGCGCTTCCATTCTCATTTCAAAAAGCTGTAGAAATCAATGACAAAATAGTACAAGTACTTAAATATATCTCCATTCATTAATTATTAATGTCTTGCTTAATCTTCTTAATGAGAGTGTTTGTTTTGTCCATGTAGGAAAAGGGCAGAGACGGATTCTAGAAAGAGCAGTATACCCAACAGCAAGGAAATTCCTTCTCATCATCCCACTGACCCAGTAGAACTACGACGCCTTAATTTTCAGACTCCAGGTAAGATGTCAAATGTTCTTGATGCCAAATATTCTTATAATTCTGTAAGTGACATATTGTCAGTTTCTGCCTTTAAAAGACTGTTTTGCAATGACAGAAGTCAGTCATAGAATGCTGATTTAATTAATTTCATTCACAAGAACACATAAGCTACCTAAAACCATGGGTCTATCATGATCAGTATTTTCTACTATGAGGGGTCAACTGGACATGGTGGCATCCTTGAGTTCACCATAGGAATGATGCTATTTTAGGGATGAAGTTCTCTGTGTCTAGAAAATCCATAGGGGCCTGATCTGATTGGGAACATTATGTGGGGGAAGGGGCTCCTGTTCCCTCTGCCTGTGTGCTGTTTTCAACAACCCAAATGCTGGGGGTGGATTGCTTTTCAAATCAGTAGCCCTTCTGCCTCCCATATGACAATCTCAATCGGGCCCCTGCAGCATTAGGAAATTTCATTCCTAAAATGGTAGCAGTGACCCTGTGGTAGACTTGAGATAGCCATCATATGTAGCTGAATCTAGGCTGGCAGCATCTCTCTGGGATCTCAGGCAGATTTATTTCACATCATTCTTTTCATTGGGGATGGTGGTGGTTAAACCTGGGATCTTCTGCATATAAAATAAACACTTTACCAGTGAGTCAGTTTCCCACTCCTAATTGAACTTAATGTGTTTCTTATTTGGGTTTACAGGAGAGACTTTAGTCTAAGAAAAACTTTTATGAAGTGAACATTATTCCATCTGGGTTCATTTTAGGGAGCTGCACAAAATTTATTATATTATACTAATATTTAATACATCTATAAACATAGACCAATGTAGAGATAATGCATCACTTTCTTTAATTATAATTCCATAGACTGGGGACAATTTGTGATCATGCTCTTCCTTCCAACTCCAGTCTGGTCAAGTGAGACTTGTCCTTTCAGCACTAGCTGGAACAAGGTTGCAACAGTACCACTATTAATCAAAGTTAATGCCTTTGAGTCTTCAGTCTTCAGTTCTGGTTAAGATGAAACCCTTGTTAGTATTTAGACATGACACCTTCAGACAGGAACAGCAACAAAAGAAGCATATGAAAGGCAGGGAAATTTAGCACTTGAGAGGGAAAGGATTGGGGGTGACTACATGTGATCAAGAAGTAAACCATGATACTCCTACACTGGCTTACTTTAATGATTTGTTGGTCACATCTTGTAAGTCAATCTTACTTTTACCTAATATTGTTTTTGAGAGACTGTGTATTTTGGTGTGTTCATTTCATGGCTGAAATATCAAGTGTGGACCAGGCAGAAGCAATTAAAGTTTGTAACTTCCCCTACTACACACAAGAACACATATAGTGTCCCATTCTATTCATGCAATCTCATGAACTATGAAAGGAGAAAAAAATCTGTTTTATTTCTCAAATGACCTAAATAGACCATATCACAGTAACAGATACAGTCTGGGCCAGAACTGTCTGGATTACCCAGATCATAGTAACGTATACCCAATTCCAATCTCCTTGCGATGCTTGAGCTCTGATGATGACTCACATTCATGAAACAACTATTAAAGAACAAATTGCGTAGGTTGGACTTTCAGATGAAACCCCTATGTCCCATCACCTATTTCACATCTTTTAAGGACCATCTACTCCCATGTAAACTTATCTGAACATTGTGGCATTTTGGGACACCATCTTTTGGATGCCCCCATCATCTGAGGCTAGAAGGGTAGCAACTGAAGAAAGGGCTTTCTGAATGGAAATTCCTCCCAGGGAGGTTCATCTGTCACTCCATATCATTGACTTCCCACCCATAAAGATCTTATTGTGTCACTTGGCTTTCCCTTATTCACCTTCTTTCCTATTTGTTTTAATAGCATGTGTGAGTGTGTATATCTACATTTTATGAGTGGATTTTAATGTTCACCACTTCAAGGGACCTATTTGGCTGGAAAGACAAGATACCAATAAACAAATTAATAAATAAAATATATTCTGAGATTGATATGGTTTTGTGAATTATTGCTACGTGCAGTAAGAATAGTTTACTACTGCCAACTCTGGGTTAGGAAATTCCTCCAGATTTGGGGATGGGGTTTGTGGAGAGGAAGGATCTCAGAGTCCACTCTCCAAAGCAGCCATTTGCTCCAGAGGAACTGATTTCTGTCATCTGGAAAAATTCAAGAGATCTCCAAGGCCCACTTGGAGGTTGGTATCCTTAAGCTACCTTTCAACAGATGCATTTAAAGATTCAGAAGCATCTTCTGAAAAAGTTGTTTGTATGTAAGTTTAGTTAGCTCCACATATCTCTATATAATTTCCTTTCTTTGATCTAGCATCATTAAAAAAAACACATCTCACTGCCCTATGTATTCTATAGGTAGTAGCATTACCTAGGAAACAAGGGAGAATTTGCATGTGTACCTTTAAAACATAGAGTCTGGCCCAAAATGTAGAATCTTTTAAACTTGTGTTTATGATTGTATGCTTGAGGAAAATGAAGGGGAGGAAATTCTATATCAGTAGTATGATTTTTATTGACATTGATTTATTGATATGTGAAAACCCAGGAAAGCCATTTAAATGGGACTCAGATGATAATTGCACTCATAGTATCAGCAGCAAAATCATCCATTTAAGACAAATCGAAAATAATATTTTGCAGTTACCAGTACATAGCATAGGGCTGCCAAGTTCCTGGTGAGTGCAGGGCCCCTGTCCCCATACCCTGTTGTCTGCTGCCACTGGATATGGTGGAGAACGTTTTAAAAAGAAAAATAATATATACTACTATATACTCATATACTTACAGGAAGTTCTTACCATGGAGTTACTGGCAATCCCAAGAGCTACCTGGAAATGACAAACAGTAGCTTTAGAAATCATCAGAAACTTCTTGGTAAGGACATCCAGTTTTACCATAGGTTCCAGCAATTCCTAGAGCTATGCTTTGTCACTTCTGAGTAGTTATAGCAATCTCCAGGAACTCTATGGTAAGACATTTATTTAAGTATACAAGGGTTACTTTTAATTTTAATGTTTCTGGGGTGCCTTCCATATCATCCCACTGCCTGGTACCTCTATACTATAATTTTTTTAAACACACTGTGTGCATGTAGATAATATATCCCATTGTGGACTGTAGGGGAAGAGTTAGAGATGATGAACACATTGTCTGTTCCTGCAGATTTGAACTGGATCTCAGTTGCTGCATGAAGATGGAAGTCAGTTTTTGGTGCAACATAGTGCAAGGTTTTCAGGTCCAGAGCTCTGTCTAGGGTTTCTAGGCTGCAATTTTGGGGCAGGACTGCAGTGCTGATGTAATTTTGGGCAAAAATTTGAAATAACTGCATAATGTTAGAGGAGTGTACTCTAGGAATTCCAAAAAACCTCAATGGATAGCAGAAAAACCCCTCAACCTTATTTTTATTGTGGCATACATGCAGTAGACTATCATTTTCTAGATTAATTGTCTTGAATAAGTACCAATCCTTTGTTCTTGTATCCATTTAACACTACTATGAATATTAAAGAGTTGGGGTGATTATATTTCTCTCCCTCCCCTCCCAATTTTAACAGAATTCCTCTAACACACATTCCTTTATCACACATGATAGAAGTACAAAATCTGGATAAAAACATCCAACATGAAATGGACTAGAAAAGGAAAATTAGTCACAATTGCAACAGATTTCTTTTCTACTGAAAAACATCATATGGTCTCAAGGTGGCTTCAAAGTAAACTAGAATGACTAGTTAGCTCTTGGGGTGGGTAGCTAGGAATGGGCAGCTGGCAAATTGTTTCCAGCATTATTTTAAAAGAATAGTAAATATTGTTTAGAAATTTTCCTAGAGTATTGTTTGGAGCACTTTTGAGTACACCCTTTAATTATTCAGTCCTTTAAGTTACTTACTAGAATTCTGTATGTTTCTCAAATTTGGTGTACAAAATGCTTCTTCTGAAGTATATGCAGGTTGCAGGTATCTTACATCTTAATTCACTGTGATTACTATGATTCAAAAGCCAAAGAAATTTGAAAAAGTGTCTTTTAAACAGTTATAGAATGAAAATATAATTTCAGAATTTGAAAACTCATTCTTCTTGGGATTTCACAGATATTGTGTTTAGCTTTGTTCACAGCATTAAGAAAATCTTTATAAGCACATTCCTTCAACTTGCTTATAGCTAATAAGCGTCTGAGTATTAGATAAAATTCCTTTTGCACCCAGATGTGCAGAGGTTTCATCTGGTGAATAACCACAGGACACGTCTTGGAATTAAAATGGGCCACAGCCCTTTTTATTATTAAGGCAGAAGCTGGGCACGCAAGAGGAGCCATCCGTTTAGCTGCCGGTCAGCACCCCTGGCTGACCCTGGCAACAACCCCAATCCTTATTGGGGAGGACACAGAGGTACTGGGCCACCGGGGCGCCCACCCTTTGTGGCCCCCTAACTGCTGGGGTGTCGGGCTCGAATTGCAGAAGCCTCCGTGGCATGCGCCATTAGCCCGCCCCACCCCAAGCCTCTTATGGAAGCCCCCAACCACAGGGATATCCGGCATGCAAGCTTGGCCTCCCCATCAGGATGCACTCCTCTGCCCAAACCGCCAAGGCTGTGACAAATAGAGCAGCAAACCCTTCCCTTTTTAAAATAGGGAGGGTGGGTTGGTCAGTTTGCTCCAGGTGTCAAAGAAGGCTGGAGCAACCACGTGCTGCCTAATATATAGGGAGCGTGCTCCACCCCTTAAACTTGTGCTCATTGCACGATCAGGCTGGGTGTGGCTTGGCATGCTCACTGCTCCAGAGCTCACCATGTGCCCTGCCCCCTGTCGCAATTACGGCCTAGTTGAATCTAGTGCCGTTATTTATGACAACAGCACAATAGCATATCTACGTTAAATATGTATATTTCTGGACTGTCAACCATATATAATCCAACTTTGTTTTCTCCATGTAATCCTGCTCAGTGCATGGGACCATTTGGAGAAACCCTGGTGTGAAACAGGTTAATTAGAGATATAGCTTGCAGAGTCAGCAGCAATAGCGGAGCTGCAAGGGGATAGAGGGGAGTACGTTCCACTGGGCACATGTCTAGGGGATGATAAATCACCCCTGACCCCTCCCCCTTCCCCCCGCAGCACCCTACCCCTTTATACTCTCCCACTTACCTTAGTTCAGGCTGAAAAAGTTCAGGTGAAAAGCAGCCTGAAAAGGGCCCTGGTGAGAACTACACTTGTGAGCCCCAAGGTCTTCTGGGTAGTGCAGTTCCCACCAAGGCTTTTACCAGCTTGAACTGAACAGACCTGAACTTTTTCAGCCTGAACTAAGGTAAGTGGGGGGCGGAGGGCCATGGAGGGGGGGCAGAAAACATAGAATTCACCCCAGGCATAGTTTGGCCCAGCTACGCCTCTGGTCAGCAGTGTTACCATGATAGTACCAGTTGAGAAAAGTATTTTTCCAGTCAAAGATACACATGATATCACTATAAATGTATACAGTCCACATCATACTAAGGTTTCTTTGTTATTCTGTGCATAGGAGAGGTTGCTTAGAGAAAAGGAGCAGATTCCACATACGTAAACAAGCCCATAGACTCATGCATTCTGGACAATTCATTGTTTTTAGGGGAGATGTTACTTACCTGAATACTAACAAGCTTTTCTAGGGATGTTACTATAAAAATTGACACCTTTTTGTTTCAGTTGAGTCTAAATAGTGATTCAACAAACAACCAAGTCGGAAACCTCGCTAATAAAAATTAGGTAATTGCATTCAAAAATAAATGTTTGTACACATTTTTTTCAGCTAGAGTGCTTGAAGAAACCAATGGAGATGTTTATTTATTTTATATTATACTGGGAAGAACCCATGTTAGAATCTGGGATTTTCAACCTGAAAATAAAATACAAATATATCTAAAAAATACCAAGCTAAATTAATTGTTTTAATAACACAAGAATACAACCAGTCTGTCACAACTACTAAGAAAGTGAAGAAATATGAATGGACAGTGTAGCCTTATCTATTACTAGTTTATGCAAAGGACAGAGTTGAAGATGGAGCTACTCCATTTGGCAGTATATGTTTTGCTGCTGAGAATTACATTTTGTTTCGACGTATATGTTCCTACCAATGCAGACTTCTTGGATCCAGAAAGGAAATTTTTGCAAAATTGTATGTTAGGGTAAATAAACCCATTTTAACCAAAAACTTATTCTGACCAATTGAATAGAAAAGCAGCAATGCTCCCACTGAACCAGCTTTGAGAAAAATGTTCCGTTCTCAGTCTGTATTTACTTAAGTCAAAGCCATCCAGGAAGTGTTTTCATTTAACCGATGTGGTACCAAGGCTGTCAACTTAAGAATCCACTCTGCTTCTCCTCTAAGAAGAATTTTACCATTCTGGCTGTCAGATCTCTATGTAGCCCCAAAGAAGAAATCAGTTCAAGCATGATTATGTTCTAAAAATGCTGTGTGAATGGTGCACCTGTTTTATAATGTAAGGTATTATGTTTATGCTCCCCGGTATGCATCTTAAGTTTCCTTTTTGTGTTACATAATCTGTTTGGCCAGAGAATGTAGTCTAAAGGCAGATGAGTAGCAGAAAACCATAATTGCTGGCTCCTTTCTCTTTACCAGGACTCAAGGTGCACAACAATGTTATTATTCAATCTATATCACTGAAGCAAAAGATTTTATCTGTAGCATAAAAACATGATTTTTGAGCACATAATCTGCTTTATCCATCTTATTAAAATTATTTATAGTTTCTTTGCATGTTTCAGATAAAAATAATATGTTATAAATGCCTTAAACTAGTATCTCACTAGTATCAGTTCAAACTGATGGGTGTCTTAAGTTGTGCCATAAAAATAAGAACCATGGGAATAAGTGTCTTGCTTCCAGTGACCATGAGTGTTAGTGTGAAGCTTACCTTAATGAGCTTCCTTTTGAAAACTGATGCTCTTGCTTTTTTGTTTCGTTTTATTTTTATTAATTTAGTTTTAAAATATAGACATTGATGCATTTATCACATATTGAGCATATGAAATTAACTGTGTGCTGAATGTATTAAATGCACAAGAATTCTTCAAATTGATGGAAGTAAGGAAATCTCAGCTACAGTCCCTTTTGAGTCACTTGAGTCTGTTAGGATAAACAATCTTCCCAGAGATTAAATGAGGGGGGAAATCATTTAAGCCCACTTTAACAATCTGAAATTGGAAACTGGTATGCATAGGATTGTACTTAAAATGTGAATATTCAGCTACAGAGTGATAGTGCAGAGGCAGAACTACCAGGGATGGGGGTGCGCCACGCACCAGGTGCATGGTTTTGGGTCACGTGGGGGTGCAAAATGCCCCGAACCCCTTCCCCTGACCCCCCCGCAGTGACCCCTTGCAGCACCCCCCCCCTCCTTCCCACACATACCTTAGTACCTTTACTTTTTCTAGAACTTTTTCAGGCTGAAAAAAAGGCCTGTTCACAGTACAGGCTAAAAATGGGCTGAGGAACTACAGTTCCCAGGAGACATTGGGGCTCACAAGGTCTCCTGGGGAGTATAGCTCCCATCAGGCTGTTTTTAATCCTAAACTGTGAATAGGCCTTTTTTCAGCCTGAAAAAGTTCTAGGAAAAGGAAAGGAACTGAGGTAAGTGTGGGAAGGGGGGGCACGGGGGGCCATGGGGGCTGAAAATATAGACTGCACACCGGGCGCAGTTTGGTTCAGCTATGCCTCTGTGACAGAGTATTATCTCTTTCTCTGGTAGCATGAATTTTACCAGCTTTCACTGTTGTGTTTTAATATTATTGCATGTAGCATAGTTTCTGTTATGTTAATAATGATACCAATTTCTATACTTTTTAGAAAAACTGTGAAGTAATGTTTAGTTTTTATGGAAATTAATATCACAGTTATTGTGTGCTGTCTCCTTGTTAAACTCAAGGACTAGTTACCACTGAAATCTGAGATAAACATGCATGTTCTTGTTGCTGTTTTACTTGAGTTAGATGTGCCTTACATTTCTATGTGTAATTTCTTTTTCCCCCTTTTTCATATAATGGAGGAAAAAGTAGTCATTAGCATGTTGTTCCTTATGAATTACTAGCATGTAGGAAGGCTTCACATCTACTCTGTCTATATGTGTTTACTTATGCATTTTCCTAGCATACCTAAAAGATGTGAATATGTATCAGCAAAAGTTTGCATTCTGCATTGGAGATCCATGAAATTAACTTTCTCACCATTTTGCGTAATACTTTGAGATGAAATAGGATGATGATTTCTGCAGAATGTTTCACTGTCAAATTTTGAGTTAAACTGGTGTGATGGTTAGTCAGGACTTCATGTATACACCGAGGGACAGTACACACCTAAAAAAATTAAACCCTGGTACCTATAAGCAATACTACTTATCTGAGGGTAGATGTGGTGTTTCTCAAATAGTCCATAGAAAATACTTTAAATGTAAAATTATCCGATGGACATAGAAGTGTAGAATTACAATTATTTCCTTTTATTAGAGTACTATGATGCATTATCAAAAGACACTCAATTAGAAATAAGAGTGCCACTGCAATATTGACCAAATGGTTACTTCTAGAATTTGTCTAATGTTTCCAGTTCTTCTAAAAATAAACATACCCCCAAAAATTTATTCCACATTCAGGTAAACTTCAAATGTTCAACCTCAGAAGGATGTTATTAGCAATAAATTATAGAAAAGTGACCAAATTGTTGGACTGGATACTTCTCTCAGTAGGGATCTATTAATAAGACGAACTAAGCCTAATGCTTGCTTAATTAAAAGGCAAAATTGTTTTTAATAATTTCTGTGAGATGGGATCTCTCTGTTAGTGGGGAGGGTTCCAGAAATGGAGAAAGACTTCTTTCCAACAGAAAGGCTTCTTCCAACAGACCCACAGTGGGTCCCTGGACCAACTCTTACAATTTAAGTAATAGTTAAACTCCACATTAAGGCTATTGCATTAAGGTCCTGTTCTAAAGTGTGATGGCCCATGAATTTAGCTGGATGCATTTAGCTATATGGGTCTCTAATGTCGGTATGTTAGGATGGTTGCATATTCCAACCTATTCTTCCCATATGGAGTGCAAAGAAAGATTGTGCATGCAATATTATACATTTGTCTTTGTGTAACTGACTGATTATGATGGTCTACTGCTTACTAATTTGTTTCCCATTTCCAATTGGCTTTACTTTTTACAGCTTTGAGCAGTAATTCAGTCCCCTACGCCTCCCTGATTGGCTCTGTGTCCTCCCTCTCTAGCCAAACTACCACTCAGTCCTTATATGATAATAACTCTCTCCCACGATTCGCTCGAAAAGGTCTAAACATCTTTGTCTCTATTATTTTCTCTGTTCAGTCACTGTTTTAGATGTTCCATCATTCAACTTCCATTTCTAAATATGCCTAGCATTTTCTTGTGCTTTATTTACTTTATAGATTTCACTGGGGTGCTCGATCTGGATCAGACAAATTTGATTTATATTAACAAAAAAAATAACCTTCAGTCAGCTTAAATGTTGCATGTGATCAAATGGGAGACAAAAATTATTTCACAAAACAAATGTTACTAGCTTGAATAACTTTTCCTTGCAAGAAATAGTTTCCACAATGTCTGTGTGCTTTCTCTGGTTCACTAGATCTTGCAATATAAATTTGTAGACCACACAATCAAAAGACTATTGTGTACATAATTATTTTGGCTACACAATAGTACAGAATAGTATTTTTATGCCATAAACAAGATTTGAATGATATGCTGCTGGTCCTTACTTATGGGCTTTTTCAAGCTAGGTAAAAAGCATTTGATGAATGAATCATATTGTCATTTCCAGGTCATGTGAAGCTGCGCTGCAGCAAATTGCAAGCTAGCTTTCTGAAAGCATGCCCTTCAAATTCATGGTGGTAAAATAAACTACACAGTGGAAAAATGTGGCTTCCAGTTTGAGCCCCCCTCCTTCCTTTTAGTGATGGTTTTGCTTTAGAATTTCAACACATCATGGGGTTCACTAGTTCAAAAAATTCCAGCCTTTTCTTTTTATTCTAGGCATAAACATAAATAATAAATGGAAAAACATTTTTGGTGGGTAGAAACCCATCCATATTGATTGGTTGACAAGAAAGCTCCATCAGGAGTGGACTTTCTAAAACCTGCAGCTGGCAGGTCATGCTAGTTGACCCCACATTTTTTCTTTCCTTTTCTTTTTCCTTCTGTCTCACCCTCTCCCTTGCCCTATCCTTTCCCCAACTCTTTCCCATCCCTTCTTCAAGCCTTGTCTGTATTCATTATTTTTTCATCAGTAGACAAAGATGTTTACACCTGAAGTAGATTGTAGGTGATTCCTGGGGGTTGATAAAGGGACTGGGGTTGAGATACTAGGATAAGCCAGATGTTGTTGTTCAGCTGAACTGACTCTGCACAACCCCTGCCTCTACAATCTGCTACTAGTGAAAACATTTTTGAAGTTCAAAATGTCTGATGTCTAATCTTGTCTTTACTGACTGTTGTCTGTAAGCAGCGTGCATGTTACTCTGGCAATCCATAATTGCATGTGAAATGTCTTAAAATTTGTAAAATCTTAAAATAATCATTAGTTTGCCCCCCTCATCTTATTTAGACAAAAACATACCTAGCACTTTTTAAGCTTTTCCATTTTTTGTTTTAATTTGCATATATTTCCTCCTCTTTTCTTCCTTTTTTATTTATTCTTACCATTTCCTTTTGCAGGTTCAAGTATCTCTGGTAGTTTTCATTCTTCAAGTTTGTTTTCCTCATTTCACTCTATTTTAGATCAATACTATTATTTCCTTTTTGGATTTTTTTCCCCAATGACTTCTGCCCCCACATCTTTTGTTCACCTAATTCCAGCACAGTTTCCATTTCATACAGCACAGGTCAAGGGGTTTGATACGACATTAAGAGTCATTAGTTAAAGCAGAGTTCAGCATCAAGGCTAACAGTCTCATTTTTCCCCACCTAGCTAACTTCATCTTACGTCTTGGCATAATAACTTTTTTTTCTTTTATACTAGGAATGTTAGCTTTGGAAATATGCTTGGTGATTTTTTTTTTAATTTTAAATGTTTTGGAAATTTGGCTTCAAAGCTCATCTCTCCAGAGCATGTCTTGCTTTGAGTGACTAAACTATCTGCCTGCTTTTTTCACCTTATGACATCTTTACTATTTACACATTTCTAGCCATTCTAACTGCTGTCTTTTCTAAGTCTGGGATTCAGGTCCCCTCTGTCATAATTTTAAAATTCTTTTCATATTTCTGTTCTTTAACAGGTATGGCTAGCCATCCACCCATACCTATTTTGGAACTCGCAGATCATATTGAAAGGCTGAAAGCTAATGACAATTTGAAGTTTTCCCAGGAATATGAGGTAATTTGTGCAAGTTTCTTCTACTTAGGAGTTGATTCATTGTAATGTTTTATGAATGGGTCTACTTTTAAAAAAAAGACCCTGTTGAGTTCAGCAGAATTTTATTGCGACAATACAAGTATGTTTAGGACTTAAGCATTCATGTTTGTATGGAATTCCAAAAAATATAAATTCAGATACTTTCTAGGTGAATCTCTTAAGGAACCAAAGTTTAATTAAAGCAAGGGAGAATTGTGAATCACTTCCATTTGGGTAAGTGGGTGAATAAGAGGGTCTGTTGGGGTGACAATTTCACTCACAATAATGTTTGGGCACAGAAGTCTTATGACCATTATTTATTTTATTAGATTTAATATCTTGCCCTGTCTCAAAACAAGGCTAGACTCAGAGTGTATAACAATTAAAATTGTTTAGTCCATATACAAAATTCATAATTCTAATAAATATGAATAAATACTTATTCATTGCTATGTAAGTAGGAAATAAGACCTTCTGCCTGAGTGGCTCACTGATATTGATTCAGTCTCTTGCTTAAGCACTGAAACTTATGATAGAGAAGCAGAAAGCTGTGTATTTTGCTAGTGGTGAGTTTGGCTGCACATTTATCACTGAGGGAACATGGCAAGATTAGCTGGACAGCTCCAAAGTACTCTAAGGCAAACTGCAAGCATGGCTTGCTAGGCATGATGGCCCTGAGGCCACTGCTGCTGATCCCTCCTTCAGTTCTGAAGCTCCTGTGGAAGTCAAATGATGAGGTGTGCCTTTTGTAAACACCAAACCTTGCCTTGAGGGCAGCTGCAAACATGGCACCATTCGGAATTCTGTGCAGCACAATGGAACCAATGAACTGTAAATGTGGCATACTGGGCAAGATAGCTGTACTTTTCCTGGTGTCTTCTGTCTAAAGAAGAAACCAAGGAGGAGGATCTAAAAAGCTTGTCAACACCCTCCACTTTCTGTGCAGATTCACAAAATGGCTGATTATGCACAAGATGTTTGCTGCATGGTGGAGATTTCTTGTATAGATGTATTTCCTCTAGCCCTGCTTTCACTTTCCACTCTCTTTGTGGCAAGCATATCCACTTAATTTTACTTTGCAGCCAGAGTGGTACAGATTTGCCAGTGAGCACAGCTTTGCCAGAATCTCTTCCCTCCACATACAGCCAGCTCACCTAGTCTTACCTCCCACTCCCTCATGCTGCTTTGCATGCTTCCCCCTTGCCCTCCTCCCTGTTGTTGACTACCCATTTCTTGGCCAGCTGTAAATTTTTGATTGCCAATGGCCTCCCCATTCCTAACCCTATTGATAGATTGATAAATCAATACTAACACTAAAAATGCAAAAATAATAAGAGTAGTTGATCAGTCCAAACACCCATTGATCAACAAACTGGGATCTCTCCAGCCGAATAGTTTGTACTCAAGAAATCAGTGATTCCAGACCACACCGAGAAAAGCCCATCAGTCTTGATACTTTGGTTTACAACACATCAGGAGACAGGCGATTGTGAACCATGGGGAGCTCAGCAGATGGCAGTTCATGTTGTCAGGAGTTTTGCAGTTTTGCAGTTTGCACACCTCCATTACTCCCTGCCACCCCCAGCATTACTTCCCTCCATAAAAGATTATCGGTGGTTGCACAAAGTGTACAGATGCTGTATTCAAGAGTTTTCTTTAATAGTTCGCCTTTTTAATGTAAATATATCAATCTATCAATAGATTGCTAGATTGATATATCAATCTATTTATAAGATTAAACATGAATATTAAAGATTATATAAAAAATTAAAGCATGCGTGCATGATAGAGAACCCACCAAACATCGCTCCTCCAGGCACAAAAAAAAATCTGATGTGTAATCCCTGCCCTGCTGCAAACAGAGTGGTGGATAATAATGCCAAACATGCTCCAAAACAAAGATCCCCCAGGCAATTCTTTTTGAAGTTGTGGGGGCCATGCCATGCATCATCAGCAGTTATGATTATCAATGTACCAATCAGCAAGCACAGAAAAGATAATATGTAATTTTGAAAATAACCTAGAAATTCCACTCCGAAAGAGGAGAAGACCAGAGTCAGTTGATGCATGACTTCAGCATTAGGCCCTCAACTGTCTTCAAAATTGACCTCTGTTAACAGGCACATTTGACTGATAATCATAACAAACATATAGTTAATTAGCACAAGTTACTTACAAATATTTTTTTATGGAACACTTGGTGTTGTGAGTATTTAATTTTAAAATAAATTGGAAGTTCATGAGCAAACGCAATAAGGCTTAAAAAAATTCTAAACCACACAGAATGAGAAAAACTGAAATTTCTCTCCTGTAACTCTGTAGTAAATTCAGCTCAATTTAATTCCCTTGAAATCTATGTTATTAATAATTTTAGGCAGAAAATTTTATAATACAAGATATATTTTTATATTAGTATTTTATTTACTCTTATATGAAGCTTGAATTTGGTGTCCAGTTGATTAAAGGATTAATTAAGGGATTAATTAATATGAAGTACTGACAGAAATCTATACTCTTTCCACTACTTCATATTATAATTGCTCTGGGAGATGTTTTGGGCTATTGGGAATATTTTTTCATAGATTAAGGATTCTGTTTGAGATTGTTGTTAGATAATGCAGCAGCATCTATCCATTATTATCTCTCCTGTCAATTATTCATAAATTGTGGAATATGATAGTATCGTAACAGGAGCCACTTATGAAATACCCTTTTAATAGCCCATATATTATAAGTCTCTAGATACACATTCACACTGTAGACAAAAATGGCTCTCATGTCAATGGACTGTGAATGAAGTGACTTGGACCACATATTTTAAACACCATAAACTATTACTGCTTTTAAAAAGGGACAATATGATTTATCGTGCAAACAAAATAGACAAAGCACTGTCAGTGATAAGTACAAGAAAAATTCCGCCACAATCATTATGGTTATTGGGCCAGTGATTGAAGACTTTTCAACAGGTTATTTAACATTATGCACTATTGTGATCAGTTATATTGATGGCTTTGATGTTTGTTCAATATAGTGGTATGGTAGAAGTTCATGATCATGAAGAAACCAATAAAGCCCTGTTACCCGACATGTTTCTAAGTTCTCTACATTTGACTGTGAAATTTGAATTGCTTATTTGTGGGGAAAATGCTTTGTCAGTAGCTGTGATAAATTTTATTTTCATAAGCCAAATTTGTATGACCTTTTATGCACATAGAACTTATAGTCAAGACAGGCAATTACAAATATCCAATGCATTTAAATATCTTAGGAAGGAGAGATTTAAATTGCAGATGCTCATATACCATTGCAGTACAGAATTGCAATTGTGTATCATATGATGCAGAAGGCCTTATATCTGATCTGAAGAATGATTTCATTGCTATCAAAGAAAAGTTATATACAATCTCTTCTTTTTTGCCATCTTTTTTTACTTATGGTGAACCCTGGTGGGATTTTCAAGGTAACAGATGTTTCGAGGTGGTTTGCCATTGCCTGGCTCCATATCATGACCCTGGTGTTCTTTGGTGTTCCTTGGAGGTCTCCCATCCAAGTACTTGCCAGGGTTGTCTCTGAGATCTGACAAGATCAGACTCAGCTGGGCTATCCAGGGCATAGCAGTTACTAAAAAGTGTTGACTTAAAGAGCACTTCAGATTTTTATTTAAAGATAAACTATATTAATAAATATTTTCTGCCTCATATTGATTTATATAGTGTTCACAGTCACAAAAAATCATGCTGTATAAACTGTGCATACCAGTATTTCATTATAGGTGCTCAATTTTTTGTTTAGGTGGATACAATAAATCTTTGATATAAAGTAGAATAGCGTGCAGGGCCAGTTCCTACCACCAGCCCAGACTCGGCGTTCGACCTGGTGCTCACCTCACCCCAGCTGGGCAGTGAATGGCGAACCCGCTGACCAGGAGAGGCTCTGAACCTCACCACCACATTGTAAATGCAGGAAACGGCAGTGGGGAACAGCACAAAAGCAGTGGGATGGCAGAGCCTGGGCAGTGGGGAACAGCAGACAATGCCAGCCTACTCACAGCAGGGTGAAGTCAGTGTGCAGTAGCTGAGAGGATGAGTTGGAGTAAGAGGCTCACTGGCTAAAGTGGTCAGCCAGGCCTCCACAGGCTGCTCAGCTGACAGACAACCCAACACCATGGCCTAGCCACCCATTTTCCCAATTACTGGCTCTTAAAAGGATGGGAGAATCCTTAGGCCGGGGGGGGGGGGGAATCCACAGATTGGCAGTGCTTGACTGATGGAACAAAAACTGACTGGTCCTACCCAGGGGGAGAAGGCAGAAGTGAGGGAGTGGCAGGAGGAGCTGGGAATGAGAGAGAGAAGAAGGAGGAGGAGGAGGAGGAGGAGGAGGAGGAGGAGGAGGAGGAGGAGGGAGAGAAAGGTAAAGCAAGTAGAAGGATAGTCTAGACAGAATAGAGGTGGAGAGGGGAGAGTGGGGATTGGCAGTGGCAGGCTCAATCCTGTCTTGTCACTGGCCCATGGCTGCAGCTCTGGACCCCTTAGGCATGAAGCCTAGATCCTGCAATTATTTATTTATTTATTTATTCCACTTTTATACCACCCTCCCCCAAAGGGCTCAGGGCGGTTTACAACATGAACAAAGGACACTCTGGCAACAGTAAGGGTGTGAAACCGTCCATGAAGGGAAGCAGGGATTACTCAGGGCCCCACCCCAGGGTTGGCACAGGGAGCGTACCACAAATAGCCTGTAAACTATTAAACTCAGTACTCCTTTACGGTGCAATCCTAAAGCCTAGGATTTATGCTGTGGCAACTGCTGCTCAGTTAAACTGCTCCCAATGGGGAAACTTACGTGGTGGCCAGAAGGAAAAAGGAGGGGGGTTAGCTTTTTAAAAAAACATTGCTGCTGCCATGCCAGTATGGATCAGTGGCACAGCAGGGATACACTGTGCTGGTGGTGGGGCAGTGACAGGGCCCTGATGGACAGGGCATCAACAGACTATCAGGGGACTGGAGACACAGGGGTGGAATGTCTCTGCTGAACCACCCAAGGGGAGAAAAAGGGCAGGGCTAGGCAGATAAGTTGCCAATCAGTGTTCTGTACCTCCACCCCTTCAAAGGGACCATGGAAGGGGTGGGAGTCTCCTGTTGAAACCTGGGGATTCCCTGTGATGACATCACATCTCCAGACTGCAGGGATTAGTTTGCCTGGAGACCATGGCTTCTTTGGAGGGTAGACTCCATGGAAAGGCATCCCATAGAGGTCCCTGTACTCTTAAGCCCCCATTCCTCAAATTTACATGGGTATGTACATCTGAGCTGGTAACTCTTTTCCCCTTCTCCCCCTTTCTGCCCCACTTTCATGGCTGGACACACATTGCACTCAGAATACTTGATGAGGGTCTCCACTGAAAAGGACATATAGACATATATTGCTCTACCCGAACCATCAGAGTGGCATCTGCACATCTGCCCATGTAAGGGGGAGATTGGCAGGGAGAGACAGGAGATGTGGCTTTTCCACTTCCAAACGTGTGATACTGGGTGGCCAGATGTCACCCTCAGGAAATGTCCATAAGAGCCCCTTGGAGGCAGAGAGAGTTACTTTGCAAGGCTCCCACTGGAGTGTGATGTTCTGTTTGTACACATCACTGTTGGTTTCCCTGAAAAGCGGAAGGGGCTTCAGTAATTTTAGAGCTAGCATTTCTCCAGATTAATAAAGACCAATTTTTTTAAAAAAGAGTGACCAGGTTCTCATTCCAGGAAGCTATGGGTCCTGGAAGTAACTTCATATTTGTACAGATGATTGTTCCTTCCTTGAAGCATTCTCTCAGTGATCTCACATCACTGTCACTGGGTTCTCATAGCTCTGAGGAAACTAGGTCCGTTTCCGCACAGCACAATTACACAGGGTAGACACAGGATCGTATATACCAGGGATATTTTAACCTGATTTCTGCCTCCGCATGGCTCTCGTTTCCAGGACCCGGGACAGGACCGGGACGTAATGCTCCAGTTTGTTCCACATGGTCCGGATCGTTTGTATTTACCCCATTGACAAAAGACAGAGGGAAATGGCTCCCCCCCCCCTGCTTTCTCACGATCCACGCATCACTGGCTCCAAAGGCAAGAGGGAACAACTGTCTCCCCCCACTCTGCTTTCCCCTGCATAATCCATGCATTGCTGGCTCCAAAGACAAGGGAGAACGGCTCTCCCACCCACCCCGCTTTTCTCTGCACGATCCAAGGCTCACCAGCTCCAAAGGCAAGAGGAATCCACTCTCCCCCACCACCCACTTGCCCCTGCACGATCCACGCACCACCAACTCCAAAGGCAAGAGGAAATGGCTCTCTCCCCCCACCCCGCTTGCCCCTGCACAATTCATGCATCATCAGCTCCAAAGACAAGAGAGAATGGCTCTCCCACCCACCCTGCTTTCCCCTCCACAATCCAAGGCTCGCCAGCTCCAAAGGCAAGAGGGATCAGCTCTCTTCCCTTAGCACATTTTTCCCTGCACAATCCATGAATCACTGGCTCCAAAGGCAAGAGGGAACAGGAAAAATATACCAGGTCTGCTACCATGGTGTTTGCACCCTGGGATCTTTTAAAAGAACTGCCAAACTGGCAATTTTTGAACGTCGCAGGGCAAATTGTGCTGCAACTCCGGGGCAGACACTGTGCAGCTTCAAGAACCAAGCAGAATTCCTGGCAGTGCAGGGATATTTTCCATGCTCACCCCAGGATATTTAGACTATGTAAAAATGGTTTCAATACCAGGAAAAAACAGAGGCAGCAGGAACTTGGGAGGCTATGTTCTTTGGGGCAGTGTTTTCTTAGGGTGGCATTTCAACCAGCAGGGCCAGGCAGATGTCTGACACACACAATCGGCATGACCCCGCTACTTTTGCAAATGCCCCCTACAAAGGTCATTCTCCACATCTTTATCTTATTTCAGTCTTTAATTAGTATACCCAAAGGGGGTTGAGCAGCCGGGATCCTCTAGGCTTCTGTACAACAGGACCTCCTAAAATGGATTAATTTTGCTTCTCAATATTCTGAAGCAGATTTCCCATGCTTTCAGCAACTGGTATCTGTTTCTGTCTCTCCACACCTTGCTCTTGATCCCTCATGCACATACTCTGTTCAGGGACCCTGATGTAGCTCCCATGATTCACATAAGCTGCTTTCCACTGTGCAGCCAATGTCTCAATCCATATAAGCTGCTTATCCTTCCTCAGAGGGATAACTGTTCTTTTGTGCAGCTGCCCCCCCCCTTTTCAAATGCAAGGATACCAATCTGCACCCTGCATGGGCTGCAGGCACTGTTTAGAACTGAAGGCTGTAGTCCCAAACTTATGTGGCAGAGAGGCTGGTGCCCCAAGACTTGTATATATAGAAAAACCACCATCATGTGGATGAAGAGCTTCCACATCTCCTCAGACAGCTTTCAGCATCTGTGGTGCTACCCAGGCTCCATCTTTTCTCCCTGCAAAGCTCCTCCCAGATACAGTCAAATAACCATTAGTGATCATTCAAAACACTTTGTTGGGTGTGCTGCAGAGGCAATGGTGTTCAGGGCTCTGTGTCTATCTCTTTAACTCCTGATGTAAGACAGATGTCAGTCTGTCAGTGCCACTTTCCATTAAGTTGGGAGACCACCAGGATCATCCATTTGCATGCTCCAGCTTCTTTCCAAGGATGAGCTTGTTCTGTAAGGAAGCCTCTGTGTGAAATGGAGGGTCAGCATTAGAATCCTGAGCAATTCCTGTTGGTTAGTCTCTTGCAGCAGTCATAATCTAGGGCTTCTTGTTGGCCACACAGCGATCCCTCTGGGATTTCCATATGATCTGGTTTGCAGCCCTTGGTTGGGGTGTGTGTGGTTTTAGCACCACAGATCCATCTCTATCATCAGACTTGCAAAGGCCAAGCCTCCATCATCTATTTGCAGCTCCTGTCAATGCCAGCAGTGACTGATGGATTTTCCTTGGCATGCATTCCATGAGTAGCAGGATCTTTACCTGCAATGGAATGTGTTTTAGGAGTCCTCAGTCATCCACTGCACTTGAATAATGGGGATCTGGTCAAGATCCTCACCCCTTATTCTTTATCTATCAAGGTGCCTGGAAACTGCAAGAGCTAAGAGACTGGGCATAGCCATGTCCTTGACCAACCCCCCTCCCCCCAATAGCTGTTTCTACTCCAGCTTTGAAATACCTCAACCCCTTGTGCATGGGAGCTTTGGGTGTGATGTGACAACCAAGAAAGCCTATTAAATTATGGACTGCATCAATAGGAATATAGTGTCTAGATCAAAGGATGTAATAGTACCACTCCATTCTGCATTGGTCAAACCTCACATGGAATACTGTGTACATTTCTGGGCACCACAAGTCAAGAAGGATATTGACAAGCTGGAACAGGTCCAGAGGTCTGGATTCCATGCTCTATGAGGAGTGGCTTAAGAAACTAGGTATGTTTAGTCAGGAGAAGATAAGGTTAAGGGGTGACGTGATAGCCATGTTTAAATATTTGAAAGGATGTCATGTTGAAGACAGAGCAAACTTGTTTTCTGCTGCCCCAGAAAATAGGACAAGGAGTAATGAATTCAAAGTATAGGAAAAGAGATTTCACCTAAACATTAGGAAGAGCATCCTGATGATAAGGGCTGTTAGATAGTGGAATGCACTGCTTTGGAGTGTAGTGGAATCTCCTTCTTTGGAGGTTTTTAACCAGGCTGGATGGCCATCTGTCAGGGTTGCTTCAGAGGTTTGGACTTGATAGCCCTTGTGGTCTCTTCCAACTCTATGATTCTATGATTCACATAGGCAGGGCTTCATTGGTAGGAGGACATTTTTAAAAACCATATAATGGCAGTTTCTGCTGTGCCACTATTTTTGGCAGTGTAACTTTTGAATCTGAAAATGGGACCCATAGTAGGACTCTGGGAGTAGATTAATAGATTAACTTTGTCTCCTCCCCTAAACCATTTCTGTTCATAGTGGTGTAGAGCAAGCAACTCACTTGAGATGGGTCTCTGTACCAGCATAAATAGCCCTTATGCTGGTGTATCTACCAGATATCCTGGTGTTAGGGTCAATCTGCCCCTATAGCCCTTTGTCACCTTAAGAATATGCTGTTAGTTGTGGATATTGGCCAGGATTTAAACATCTACTATAGATCTATTGTAAAAATCTACTACTATACTGCTGCCCGGAACTTGCCTGACCCCATGCCCCTCAACCAGGCAGCTCCCCACAACCACTGCCACTGAAGCAGGAAACATCTTTTGCTCCTCAGTTGCAGGGAATCAGCCTCAGAGGGAGAAATGGTGGCAAGTAGGTGGCACCAGCAGCAGCCAGACTAGTGGCAGGACACAATGGTCCAGTGCCAGGCAGGTGCATGCCTGGACTTCCAGACCCTGCTGGAGTGAGCCATACCACTGGCAGATGCTTGCAAAGTTTAACAGGTTGGTGGGGAAACAGAACAGGCAGGACTACCTTGATGCCATGAGCCAGGACTGGTGATGGGGCAGAGGCAGAGCCAAGGGGAAGTTTTAGGGGTGGGGTCAGCACAGGAATTGCAGGGCACGAAGCAGTAGGACCAAGGAAGGGCAAGCCCACTCCCGACTCCAAGACCTTGGTTGGGGTGAGCCAGTTTAAATGAGTGTGTTTGTCAGTTTAAAGGGGGGCAGGACAAAGGGCCGAGGACGAAGTGGCTGGTCAGTAGTTCCTAGAGCTCGGGAACTGCATGGATTGTGAAGGACAGGCAGCTGGTGAGATTTCCTCCCTCTTTTCTGAGGCCTCGGGGGAAACAGGAGTGCTGGAAGCCCCCATCAGGGAACAAGGGGGAAGAAGGCAACCCTGCCACTCAGAAGTGCCACAATAAGTATCAGATTTTTCTTAAAAAATCCAGATGAATGTCTAATCCAATATCACAAACTGCCTTTGAAACTCTAATCAAAAGGAGATTTCTGTTCAAGAAATTCCCTTAGATGTGTAAACAAACTTTCCAAAGTTTTTCACACTCCTGCCCCCTAGGCTTCCAGGCCACATCCCTAGTGCTCCCCCCTCCCCCCCACACACACAGACGTGGATATGAACTCGCACATCTTTATTGTTATTAGGTCTCCTGCAAATCCAAAACAATCACGAAGAGAATTCTGTTTTTCCTTTAAAAAAATATTGTCTTGCAAAAGAGCAGTGAGAGGACTCTTTGCCTTGTGTTCTTCTCCCAAGGCTACACAGTAGGGAGATTGCCTCTGCTTTTCCTTTAAAACTAATCAATTACCATACAGCAAAGTTGGAAGGACAAGACAATTTTTTTTCTCACTAGCTTACCCAGGAATATCTGCACTGCTCCCCCACAGTCCCAAAAGTCCTCACTGCCTCCCTTGATGTTTCTTCCCTCAGGGAAACAGTACTCTCCAATTTGGGAATCCCTACTCTATATTTACCTTTGTTTGCTAGTATGTCTTTTAAAAAAATAGGGTACCAATCTTCAAAAGTAGCCAGGGCAGTGTAAAAATTAAAATGAAAGCAATAACAATGAAATAATAGTGAGTTAAACATACAAACACTATTCATAAGACATTAATTGTGACTAAGGCCCAAATTAGGTGTTATATGTAACGTATAATTATAATTGGAATGGCAAGCTGTAACAACCTCTATTAGGAAGTTCTGCAGGTCCCCAATTCAGACTGGGACTTTCACATGAGGTGAGAAGAGGCTTCAGCCTTCCCTTGGACCACTTTCCTGATTCAGAATGGTCCTCAGATTTTTAGAAAAATGTGCAATATTTTTAAAAAATGAGCGGTTAACTGCTCCAAGAAATAATAGAAGCAGAGTGCCTTCAAGAAAGGAGATCCCAGTGGCCACTGTGAAGGTTTTTAGGCAATCAACAGTATTGCCAGTCTTCAAACCTTAGTTTGTATCAAAAAGGCAGTGCTCTTTCCAAGGCTGTTTTGACCTTTGAGGGAGAACTCGTTGAAGGCTGGTCAGGTTAGTCAGGCTCATCATGATGTGACTTACATGTCTCATGCAACCTCAGCTGCTTGCTACTGTTCCGTAGCAGTGACCCCATAAAAACCAATGGGCTGAAGGGAATAGATTTTCAGACTATAACCTGGAAGTCCCAGGCTTGAATCTCCATTTTGCAGTGGAAACTCATTGTGTGACTTTAGACTAATTACACATTTTCAGTCTAACTTACCTCATAGGGTTGTTGTGACCTGTTTTGGACAAAACCACATAACAGGGATCAGCCTGACAGCTGGCATAGCATAACTTTGCCAGACTGTTCCTAGGGAGAGGCTACAGGATGAAGCAAGAAAGGCAAGATGAAGACAGGGGAAAACATAAAGGTAGGTGGACTGGTGGATGGAAAGTACAGGAAATGGGGAGAACCTCTACAGGAAGCAGGAAATGGGGAGAACCTGTGGGGACTTTCAGGGAAGGAAATGACAGAGGAATAGGGAGGGAAAGAGAAGGTGCCCCCTGCAAGTCCTTTGTTACCTAACTTAACAGTATGAGAACCTTTAAAAAGTAACAATGGGGAATATAACTCAGCTTGGCAGTGCAAGCGGCAGGCTAGGTGGGATCTTAAAGACAACTATACCAGAATTTGCTTTGAAACGTTCTACAGAGAATACAAAAGAGACCAAATTGTAGTTTTAAATATATAAGTTTTTGGCAAAAACATTCATACAAGGAGACATGGAGAAGCTTACACACAGTTCCTAAGATATAAAATGAGTAGAAAAATAGGTTTGGATGATAGATTGGGAAGGGAAGCAGGGGACTTATATGTTACCTAAGTTCAGCTGAGAAGTTCTGGAAGAAGGCAAGGATTCCTATGCCAGCATGGAGATTGGGGGGCAGAAGCAGCTGTAGCCAGCAGCAGCTGAAGTCAGCCTGGAGAGCCAGCCTAGAGAGCCAGCTTGTAGAGCTTGGAATGCCAGCTTGGAGAGTCAGCATTGAGAACTTGGAGAGCCAGCTTGTAGAGCTAGCTGGGCGAACGTGGAACTTGGGGTGCGCTGTATTTGTATACCCCTTAGCATAGTTTGGGGCAGGAGTACGTAAGTTTCTATTCCTGGATTTTTAAGTAAGTTTCTATTCCTGGATTTTTAAGTAAGTTTCTATTCCTGGATTTTCTGAGTTTCCATGCAGGGATTTCTGGGCTGAGCTAATCAATAGTTCATCTGTTGTCTTCTAAATGTTGGGACAGTAGAGCCAATTGTTTCTTGATTGGATCAAGGAAGCTCTGAATGGCTTTATGCAGAGTAACTTCTTGAAGTCTCTGCCCAGGTATTCAAATTTGGCTGAGACTTTGAGTGAATCAGGGAGGGAATGATTGTTAAGGAAATAGTTCTAAAAGGCAGAGGAAATGTAAAGTCTGGTATCAGGGAGTTCTCCAGGTTCTTTGCGTTAGCAACTTCTTCAGCGGGGTTTGGTAATCAAGATACAGTCCATGAGACTTCCAGCCTTATTATCTGGAATAACTCAATCAGTGTTTTAATTCTGCCAGCAGACATTTCTGCACTTGGTCTGTTTTTGGTTTGGACTTCTGCTACACACACACACAAATATGAGAGTTGGCATCTGCCAGTACATATTGCAAGAATAATAATATGAAATCCATATTTAAATAAGTCAGGGTATAAAGGGTAGGGCAACACCTTGCATGTCTTCTGCTTGTTATTAACTAATTTCATTGGGTTTTTTTAATCTGCATTTCTCACACAGGTTCAGTGTACAGTGCAAATATGTGGATTTGACGTTGATAAAAACTCTAAGGGTTATTTATTTGGAAACATGTTGATCAGAATTAAGCAATGCTTTGATAATATGAAGTGAGCCTGTGTCCACTACTCAGTGAATAAAGAATGCCAAATACAATCTGAAGCAGATTTTTCCAGCATGTAGCATGCAAAGCACAGCTTTATATCAGATACTCACTAGATTCTTAATTGTTGCTTGAGTGCTTTCCTCTGAGACTTTTAGACTTATAATTTTAATCATCAGTTGTTTGACAGTTAACTGCCTCAGTGCTTTAAGATATCTGATGTAGGCAGAAAATATTGTGAAAGAGTAGGCTTTTGTTTTGAAGATGAGCACCTGCTGTGTAACACAGATTAATAACAAATATTAATAGCATTGCCATGTCAGTTCAACTCATTGTCAGCTTGCTGACATGACTAGCTATGAAAATGTGACCACAGCATGTAGTAAAAGGGCAGATACCTTGGGGGATCTTCCTGGATTGTTCTTCTCTCAGTATTTGAATCTTGACTGTGTCCTTGCTCCTGCTTCCAAGCCAAGCAATGTGATGCAGGTGTGCAGATTCAGCTTCAGAAAAGGGGATTTTTTTTGTTTCATATGCTCACCTGGCCTTCATGGGACAGATACATATGAAGTAATATGTTATTCATGCATAAGTGATATGCATGAGTGCTGATTCACACAATTCTTTCTTTTCATAAAGGAATCCAATACCTGTGCTCCTGCCATATATAGACCAAATGAGTTAACAAAACTGACAGATAAAGATTCAGAGACACAAGGAAAGAACATGTGCATTAACCTAGCCTGCCAAACTGACTGTACATCATTTTAATTGTTCTTCATATTAAGCTTTTATTGTACATTAAAGGCAATCCTTTTTGTTAACATTTAATATTAGTGAAGGTGAAGTCATGTTCTGGTGCCTTGCCAAACCACTATATTAGTAACTTTACAAGACTTTGCCAGTGTCATTGAACAATCAGGTTTGTGATGGAATAATTTACTAATGTAAGACCTTTTCCACATAAGTTGTTTACAACAAATCTTGCTGCCAATTGCCATGTGTTTTTACTTGAATTCCACATGTTTTTTTCCTCCTTCGTTTGATTCTGGAAACATTTTCTCTTTTTTTCCCTCTGTTCTTTTCCTAAACACATTTACCATGATTTTTTATCCATTTCCAAGCTAGTTTCCCTTGAGTGTGCACTCTTGTTGAAATGTTTTAATTTCTCTGCCCTACCAAATACCTGGTCCTAACCCATTCAAGCTCCCTTTCAGCCGTTTTCTCCTCCCCCATCCTCCATTTTTAAAGGATTTTTAAAAAAAAATTCTCTTTGTCATATCATTGGGACAGAGAAGCAGGAGCAATTCGATCAGCTTTGTCAATTTCATATTAGGATGTTCAGGCACAGATACACAGAAGCAGGGGTGATTAAATCAACTTTGTCAATTTCACATAGATTTTGCAATGTTAATGTTCAGGCAAAGATACACAGAAGCAGGGGCAATTGGATAAGCTTTGTCAGTTTCATACATAGCTTGCCATATTAACATTCAGGCACAGACACCCAAAAGCAGAGACAATTGGGTCTACTTTATCAGTTTCACATAGAACTTGCTCTGCTAACATCCAGGCACAGATACACAGAAGCAAGGGTGATTAGATCAGCTTTGTCATTTCGTAACAAGTTTGTGTTACTAATTTTCAGGCACAGATACAAAGAAGCAGGGGCAATTGGATCAGCTTTGTCAATTTCATATTAAATTAGTGATTAACGCTAAAGTCAAGATACAGTGTGTCCACAAAACAAGAAAAAAGGGAAGAAGTGTTGCTCTTCTATGTCATGTACGACACCATACCACAATTTGGAATAATACATTTTCATTGGTAGTGTGTGTAACAAGTGCAACTGAAGAAAGAGGAATGGAGGTGTGTGAAGTGATTTCACAGAAAACATTTCCGAGACACATGGTTTAACCACTGGGGAAATCTGTGGTGAACTGTGCATGCAGACAAGGCCTAAATTTAATCTGTAGAATGTTAAGTACTAACTAAAGAAACAGCATAAGCTAAAATCCATACAGTATCAAATTGTTACACAAGGTAATTAAAAAATCCTACTATTGGTAGTCTATTCTCACCTTCAGTAACAGACTTAAAACAAGATATTGTTTTAAAAAACACCTCCAACATCAACAATATATGACTCAGAGCCTTCCATTCTCAGACAGGAACCCAAACCAATATTTATCGCAAAATTCAGCAGAATTTTAAAAAAGCCTTCTATAATACTGCAGTGGAGGATATGCTACAGTGATTAAGAAACAGTTTAGTCAGTGAACAGTGGGCTGCTGTCTGCTTTTTTAATTATGTTGTAGAATACATGAAAGTTTTGTAGGTTCTCTTTTGCTTAGAAGCAACATTTTGACCCATAGTAAAATCAAAGTGATAATAATGTCTTGTAGTTTCAGTTTTAGTTACAAAACCCCTCAAAACTCTTAGTAATAAGTATATATACTGTCAGGTTGGCAACTTGTCGCTGGGGTCATATAGAACGTTGATTCCTTGGTTGTGTTTTCCATGGTCTGTATATATGTATAAGAATAACAAAGTAGTCTCATTGATCTAAAATGCCAATACCAATTGAGTACCAATAGAAATGTTAGACTTTTTTTCTCAGAAGATCAATAACCTTTGTTCAAGGGCCACCCATAGTCAGTATATGTCAATATCAATAAAGGTTTCATGGAAAGGTTGGGGGGGGGGGGGTTAATGTCCTTGCCTACACCACTCATGAATCCCAGGTCTCTAATTGGAATAGTTATGCAAATATATCTTTTTATTTACTTGCATGTGTCTTATCTTGAAGTGGTTAGACATGAGATCCTTGAGAAATATCATATCAGGTAGGCGGGAAGGAGCACACACTTCAGATTTCCAGAAACAGAAATCTGAAATGATCATCTAACACTTCCAGATATCCCAGTGAACTGAGCCGAAATGCAGGTAACCTCCATTTCCCAGTCTCACATTTTTACAGTGCTTTACAGGACAAACTGCTGCAGAGCTCATACCTAATATTAAAATGCTTTTATTCTACCATTCTGCTCAGAAAAGTTTGAAATCTTTCTTCAGGCTCAGTAGCCTTTTCTTCCAAAGAGCTACTTCCATAGGAAGAAGTCTGCCAAGGCTATAGGAAACCATAATGTTTTTCTGAACTGAGTGGTAGAAATAGAATCCAGTTTCTCAGCTAATTGGAAAGAGTCATTCTCCTATATACTTACACCTCAAGAGTTCAGGATAGAACTTCCTGCCTGCCTGCCATTATTTGCGTGTTTTCCTCAGTAGGCTAAGAGGTAGAAAGGAATCACATCAAAATCTGTTGTAGCCAATATGAATTGCATTCATATCCTTTTGAGCTATCAATATGGAGATGTGAAATTTCCAACCTTTTGCTGGAATTTACATAAGTGAATTTTCTATTCCAAAAGTTAAGGTGGGGTTTCTGTTTGCCTCCAACTTCATTTTCCATTTCTTTTCAAGTCTTCATCCCTTTCTGTGAGTGTTAAAAGGATTCTTCCCCCAGTCTCTGGCAGAAATGGAAGGGGGAAATTATACTTCTCACCAAAGCATATCCAGTTTCAATCAAGTATGATGTGGTGAGAAAATTCCTTAAAACTGCTCATGGGCCTTCAGCTAAAGAACACTGTAATAACCAATGATACCATTTCCTTATTACTTCCTTTGTAAAAATTTGTAGCATGAAAAACCAGTCTCTGCCAAATGAGGCATTTTTTACTTCCTGGCACTCAAGTTCCTAATGCTGCAGGATAATATAATTTGCTGGCAACTTGCCATTACGATGCATTAGCATTCATGTATTAAGCGTTCATGTTTTGCTAATGCGCTATGTAAATCTCATTCTATTGGCAAGTTTCCTGCATAATAAAATAGCATCTTATTATGGATTATTGTTGTTATTATGGATTTCTCTGAAGAATGAAATTCTCATAGCAAAGGCTGACATTGGTAGAAAAGGGTCAAATTGTTTATTTTCAAGGGTAGTTCACTGTAGTTAGTTTTCATGTTATATAAGTGGCCGTAACTTACCACAGCTGCCATTGCTGCTGGGGAAAAGGCAGCACATGCACGCGCTGCTCCCCTCCCCAAATCTCACGGCGCTTTATTCCAGCCTGCAAGCCAGCCCACTGGGCATGAGTGGGTCAATCTGGGCAATTTTGAATTACATTGGGGTCACACCCAACATCAGAGGGGGGTGGGTCAGCTGGGCCTTTATAAGGCTAGGCTCAGCCTCGCCCAGGCCAGCCTCTCCAGAGCCGGACACATTCCCGTCCTCCTCTCCCTATTGTTAATGTTGTTGTTTTATGTCTTTTAATTTTGTCATAGCCAGGTGGCAGGTTGCACATGGGGGACTGATCTCTTAGAGTGGGTGAGCCGGTGAGCTACGCACTTTGATGGAACCTCTCTAACAGGTTTCAGGTGGAGCAAGCCAATGGGTAGGGTTCCCAGACATGAGTGACTATGGCTTGCGCCCCTAGCAGCAAAGGGACTCTTCTGGCAGTGACCCACCACCCGTCTGGAATCTCCCATCACTGCTCTAGCATGTTGTGGTTTTCTTCAGGAGGCAGGCTTGAGGAAATTTGTGGGTGCTAGGGGACAGCACTTGGGATACCCAGCATACAGATCAGACCCCCATGCTGTGCCTTTCACTTCTGTTAACCTTGAACCAATAAATAAATAAAAGGCTATGGCCAATATGTTTTCCTACAAAGAAATGTCTGTTTTGTTTGGTGCTAATGGTTTAATACTTTGGGGCTGTCAGTTACTTCCCTCAAGCTGCAATTACTTCTATTATTCTTTCTACACATCAATTCTTAAATATTTTGCCCTTGCTCATTTGGGGGAGAGAACTGAAATACTTATATAGTTGTGTTTCATATATGAGACATTCAAAGTACAAGCTTTATCGTTCTTTGGACACCATCTATCTGAGGCCTCCCCCTCATCTCCTCCATCATAGTTCTTCTGCCCCCCCCTTCCCCATCAGGCTTATGCTGGAGGGAAAGAAGCTTGCCTCCTTAAGCCCTGCTAAGTACTAATGATTTCAAGTTGCACAAAAACTTGGGGTTCTGTGTACTCTAGTGAGACTTTCTGCAGATAATTGAGATTTTCAGAGGTTTTTGTAATGTCCCAAGCACCTCTGGAGTTAATTTCTTTTTCCTAGAGGAGACAGCAAAGCACTTGTCCTTATACTCTGTTTTGTCAACAAACACTAGGCATTTCCCACTGAGAAACATACATTAATCTGGTATTTTTTGTCTGCTGTAGATTCTCTTCCATACTATGGGTTGCAGCAGCTACCCATCTTACTCCTGCTATTACTGCTGTCAACAAGCGGTTGAATCCTCCCTTCTGTATCCCTGGTATTCTCTCCCCAGGAAAAGCTGACTAAATTTTGTGGTGACCACCACTGATGAACTTGGTCAAATTGCACAGTGGCTGCTAATGGGTCAGGCCCGTTAAAAATGGCTGCTTTGGAAGGTGGAATCTGATATTATACCCCATTGAAGTACCTCCTCTCCCCAAACCTCGACCTCCTCAGGTACTTCCCCCAATAGCTTCAGGTATTTCCCAACCTAGAGCTGGCAACAGTCATTCAAATCCACCACAGCTCCCCCCTCCCAATGACCACGCTTTACAGCCCTCCCAACGCTTTACATCCACTCCCAATTACCACAGCTCCCCCCTCCCAATGACCATGCTTCACAAAAATGAAGGCCTGGCAATACTGTTGTGGTTTCCTAGTAGTCTCCAAAGTGGTGACTGAGAGTATAGTAGGCATTCTTTTCTTAAAACTGCAGCCATTATTTCTTTTATTTTGTGTAATTTTATCCCCTTCCCTTTGAGATTTAACATTTTTCTGAAAATCTGGAACTTTGGGTTAGTAGAGAAATCCCCACCCTTATTTCTAGTTATAATTTTGTGGATATGTGTGAAATTCAGTTTACATTGGGTTAATAGCTCTTAATTATTCTTCTTTCCATGTATTTTTATTAAATAAGCATACATAGCATGGTTTATTTCCTTGAACTAGCTGAGCTTACCTTCTTCAATAAGCAATTTCATGACAATTTGGTACTTTACGGTCTATTGTGGTTAATTCCCTCCTGGATTAACATAGTATGTCACCTTGTATTGTATGGATAAATAAATGAGGAATCCTAGCTTAGTGCACAACTGTGACAGGAACTTTTCTAAAGTGCATTCCTGCCCTACAATTCAGAGTTGCCAGTAATACAAATTAAATACCACCTATTGCAGCTTTAAATACCACACCTGCTTCTTTCAGATATTCTTTTTTTGTGTATGAAAATGCACCCAAAATAGTTTAGTGAGAAAATGCAAACACTGCCACATCAGTGTTTACATCCTCAAAATTGTTTATAATAGTTCAGTATGCTGCTCATGAATTTGCTATAAAGGAATCCAGTTGCTCTGCCAGTGACAGCTTTATTGTATACAAGCTTTCAGAATGAATCTACTAGGAATCCGATTTAAGTGTCATCCATTAAACCATTAAAGCACTCATTAAAACTGTTAGCACAGAGTTGTTATTCATGAGTTATTGGTCTTTCACACTTCCATGATGTTTCTGCCAATATCCTTCTATTCATTGTTCCAGTTATTAGCTATTCAGATCCAGGAAATGTAGATTAGTTTTTTCTCTCAAGGCAGTCCTTTGTTGGATTATGATGAGGCTGAGTGTTTGAGAATTCAAGGCAAAAGATTAAAATGAAGGTCTGGTTTCCTGGATTTCAGAGAATTGTAGTAAGAGTATGCACGTGCAACATTAAATATTATTTGATTGATTCACGTCCTCATTCAAAGAGGGGGCAAATCTGCCCATGCAACTGATCTGATGCATTTGCCCTGCCCAGGGTACTTACACTGGTAGAGGGGCGAAACCACTAGTGCACAGCCACCACTGCTATCTCCCTGGTGGTGGGAAGAAGTACAGGATCGTGCAGCAGCATTCCTGCACCACCAGTGATGGCACAGTGAGGGCATGGCTGTGGAGGAGCCAACTTATGCTGGCGGTGATTAGTTTGGACTTAAGCCATCAACAAGGTGGCATAAGTCCATCGAGCCCCATAGAAGCTTCTGGGCAGCAGGTATTTGGATTGTGACTTCAAAAGAGCTTGAGAGTGGACATTGTCAGCCCTTTTATGGGCTTGCAGTATAATTTTCCAAGGGTAGCACTGGTTCAACAGCTTTACTGTTATGGATTTGGCTTCTTTCTTATAATCATGACTGAAGATGCTGTTTCTCTTTAAAAAAAAGACCATAAGGCAAATTGTTTTTGAGATGCCATGGATGAAAAGATGAGTAATGCAAATAAGAGTTCCTGTCAGTTTGTTTCTGGTAAAGAGAAACTGACAAGGAGTGGTCCTGGGTAATAGAGACCACCAAGTCCAAAAAGGGCAAACTATCAGAATACTTTACACTGGTGAATTTGATAGTGTCATGTAAAGAACTGAACCAATTAAGTAGGGTGTTTACTATTGCGTGATCCTTTACCACCATAAATATATCATCTATGAAGTGTTTGTAAAAAAGAATCTCCTGCTGGAATGAATTTACACTTAGGTTCCTTATGTTTTCCAATGATGTCATGAATAAATTGACAATTGAAGGACCCAAAGGTGATCCCATAGCGACCCCTCAAATTTGCAAAGAAAAAAATCACTGCCAAATCTGAAATAATTATAATCCAGCACTACATCCAGTAATTCTAGAAGGAAATGAGTGGTGGGGAGCAGGGTTGAGCAGTAGCAAAAATATTTGGTAAATATTTGGATTTGGGCTTATTCAGGCATAAAATTATCTGTATGCCCGAACAAGACAAATACCATATTCGGTATACTCAAATATATTAAAATATCTGAGTATATTCAGGTCTGATTTTTGGGGAATTTTTGGTGTTTTTGTCATGTTTTGGCCTGCAGGTGGCCCATTATGAAGCTAGCAGCACCAACAATTCAGGGTATCATCCGGAGACTCTCCTGATAATACTACCCAAGTTTAATGATGTTTGGTTCAGGGGGTCCAAAGTTATGGACCCCCAAAAGGGATGTCCCCATCCCCCATTGTTTCCAATCGAAGCTAACAAGAGATGGGGCTAACCCTTTGAAATAAGCCCCTGACAAGCACCCCAAGAAATTTCCCCAGATTCTCTGCTCTGAAGTGCCTTGGCTCCATTGCAGCCAATTGGGAATTTCCGTGTGTGTAAGGAGGCTGCACATTTTTCAAGGCAGAGGCACAAAACTTTCAGGATATCTTCAGGAGACTATCTTGATGACACCACCCAGGTTTGGTGACCTTTGCTTCTGGAGGTTCACTTTTATTGACCCCGAAAAAGGTAAGGCCCATCTCTCACCTCCCCCTGAGTTTTGTTAATAGTTGGTAATAGTTTTGTTAATAGCCCATCTCCCACCTCCCCCTAAAGTTTTGTTAATAGTTGGTAGATCTGGATAAGACAATTGAAACTTGGGGAGCCTCTTTTTGTTGAAACTCGAAGTTTAACTCAAGGGACTGATGATCACTGTCTATTCGGGTTCAATCATAAAAGGAATGGATGTTATTGAGAAGCAATGGCAAGCAAATGCCACAATCCATCATGCTCTGACCTTTAGTAGAAATGAAAATGAGAAGTTAAATTTGGGATGACCATTTAATAGAAGTTTATTAGTAGAAATACAAAATTCTTCAAGGTGTATGCCAGCCTGATTGATTTTAAACATTCTAGGAGTACAAAGTAGTTCAGGTAGGGAATCCAAGATATTAAAACATAACATCAGATTATTTTTCCTATTCTTGCATTAAGATCCCCCCCCCAAATTAATATTTCAACCAATGAGTGTGACTTCTCTATGTCCATCATGTATTTGAAGAATCTTGACCATATTAAATGTAATTCTGTCAGTTCTTCCGTAGATGATAAATATGTGTTAATTTGGATTTTTACACCTTTAATTTCAATTAAGATGGCAAAGGGAGAAGAGATTCAAGAAATATATATTTGTCTGTAAGTTGTGTTTTTTAAAAAAAGTACTGAGGCTCACTTTATGGTGACCTTTGATACTAGTTTTGGTAGCCGGTAATTAATAAGTAATATAACCTTTTAAATTGATTCTGGTCATTGATCAGGTCTCTTGAAATAGTACACAGTCAAATAAGCAGGGGCTTAATGCCCTAATCCCCTAAACCAAATGTCACCAAACCTGGGTGGTATCATTAGAAGAGTCTCTTAAAGATACCCTGAAAGTTTGGTGCTGCTAGCTTAACAATTGCACCCCTGACAGCAGGCACCCCCCAAATTTCCCCAGATTTTCCTTTTAAATCCCCCCATTTGGTATGGTTTTAAAGGGAGAATCTGAGGTCCCCAGTTTAAACATTGAAAGTGATGCTGTTTCAGGGTGGGGGAGAATCAACCCCAAAATAGCATCACTTTCAATGTTTAAACTGGGAACCCCAGATTCTCCCTTTTAAGGTGGATTTAAAAGGAGAATCTGGGCTCCCTTGTTTAAACACCATTGAAAATGATGCTGTTTGGGGGTGGATTCCAGCATCACTTGTTTAAATTAGGGAGCCCAGATTCTCCTTTTAAATCCACTTTAAAGGGAGAATCTGGGGTTCCCAGTTTAAATAACATTGAAAGTAATACTGTTTCCCCCAAATGGGGGGACTGGATAAAACACCATAAAATGTTTTCATAGCAGTAATATAACATTTTGAAAGCATTTTGAAAATGTTTTCAAAAAATTTCTGCTGTGTGGCATGGCCTATTGCTGTGTTCAGATGTGTGAGTTGGGGCATGTTCTATAATGTGATAGTGACTTTGAAACAACCTGGTGTAAAAGATCAGTGCTTGGTCACGGTGGGGGAAGGTGGCTGCCCATTGGTGGGCCGCCAAACTCCAGTTTGCCTAGATACGCCACTGGGCATAGCTACAAGGGGGCCGCGGGGTGCACGTTGCACTGGGCATGCGCCTGGGGGGGGCATCAAACTCCAGGCTCCAGTTTGCCTAGTCACGCCACTGCAAATAAGGAAAGAAAACCAAGCAAGTCACGGTCACCAGTCTTGTTATTCCAGCCAGCTACATTCCAGGCGATAATTGTAACTAGTTGGCAAGTACATGAAGAATCTAGTGAATCTATTTCTAGTAATTTGTCCAATACTCCTTTATGATCAAAGAACTCACTGCCATTTCCACTGATTGAAGTCTAACATTGTTGTAATCCTAAGAAATGGTGCTGAGGTGAAGATAATTGTCAGAAGGAATCGGATCTACCCCACCTTGTGCAGCTGCACAAACTAATCAGCTTCCTCCCATCAATCTACAGTGCAGTAATTATGACAAAATAACAACTGTGACCAATTCTGCACAATACACAGCTACATTTAGTTTCACACAATCAAAGTCTTTGTTGTTTCAGCTGCCCAATTTCTTGCTTCTCAAGGTGGGTCCCAGATTTGCTCATCTTTTGGGAATGCTTTCAGGTAAATCCTATCAGAAATGCTGTGTTATACAACTGCCCTTCTAATCTGATAGGAGGATATTCTATGTCATAAGATTTGTGTTTGTGCTTATTATATGCCCCTATATGTGATTAATGCTCTGTCCTTCAATAGTTGTTCCCTTTACCCAAGTAATAGGAGTGTGGGTGCTGCCTGATGTCAACTATGTCTCACTCTCAATGGATGTCTGGTACAGCACTGTTGGGATCCTGCTGTGGAGTTGGTGACTAGGAGACTATTGACAATTTTGTTAAACTGACTGATTGCTCAGAGCAGGATGGTTCTGTAGTGCAAGCTTTTCCAATCTTTTTGAGCCTGTGAGTATGTTTGGAATTCAATCTGCACTGTCAATCAGAGGCTCTGCTGGGTAAAAGCCCCACCTAGTCCTATCCACTTTCTAAAGCACTTGGTAAGTGCTAAGAAAGGTGTCAGTGAGCACTATGGCTTCCACAGGAACCACATGGGGACCACTGCTATAATGTATACAGGAATAAGTGAATCCCTATAGATTTCTATTTCAGTTCTTTTTTATTTTCATCTGTTTTTTATCAGCTGTTTTCATTATCTACTTTGAGTCAGCTGTGTAGATTTGGCTGTATTATGTAGTTTTTATATCGAATATATACGGTATCAGCAGAATATATCATTTATACATGTACTATGTATACAATATATAATGTTAATTTATTAATCCACAATGGATGTTAAAAATGCCTACTTTTTTGGGGGAAAAAATGGTGTGAGGAGACCAAAAATGGTACAAATCAAGAGTCATAAGTTTTGTACATGAAACAGAAAATGAGATTGGCAGGTGAAACAACAGGGATAAGACATTCAAAGCCATCACTAATAGTGTAGCATTAGATTGTCATTTGTTGGTCATGTTTTGTGGGTATCCTGCTGTTCTAGATATTTTCTGGAGTCCTTGGGCCATAAAAAGAATTCTAAGCAATCAACCATGCTATCTTTACCCAGTTTTGAATGTACACCAGACAGCTGGCATAAACATTGTGCTATTTCCTTTGCTACATGTTCTTTAAGTGCCCACACTCAAAGAAAAAGGGGGACATAAGCTTTGAATAAAGGATGGATAGTGTGTAAGTTATCTTATTTGTTATCTTATTTGTTATTCATCAAAGAATGGATAGCGTGTAAGTTATCTTAAAAGTCTCTTATTTGGAAACTTATAAATGAGATAAATAGAAATCACTTTTACTTGGACATTTGATTCAACAGACAAGAGCAAGATGTAAATGAACAGCAATGATTCATTTAATTGAAAATAAAATAGTTAATAATATTATGTATGGTTGACTTCAATATATATAGTAAAACTGACTTCCAAATAAAGAAAATCACCCCAGGAAATAAATTTGATTCCTTCTTTTTTGTCAGGTTACCTCAGCAGGTTCAAGCCTTCCCTTTTCTCACCCATATCACCTTTCCACAGAAGTTACACACACCAGTTGAAATTATGAACCCTTAATTAGTCACCTTAAAATAAGCTTTCTACGCTGAGCAGACCCCCCCAAACCCTAACTAAAAGCCAAATAAAAATTTGTCCGAAACGTTCCTTTCCAGAACACAAACTCTAGACAAAAGAACAAAGGTTTCCCTCCCCTTTCTTTAAGGCTCCTTCCACACATGCAGAATAATTCTCTTTCAGTCCATTTTCACAATTGCAAGTGGATTTTGCTATTCCACATGGTAAAATCCATCTGCAAAGTGCAGTGAAAGTAGATTGAATGTGCATTATTCTGCATGTGCGGAAGGGGCCTCTTCTATGAGGCTTGCTGGCCCTCTGCCATTTTGTAGAGTTCCATGGGCTCCAACTGGCTGACAATCATTTGGATTTGCATGAACCCTAAGTCACAAGGCCCTGGAAGAGAGGCAGGAATTTATGGATGATTGCTAGATGTGTCGATACAATAGGAAAGGACTGGTGCTAGCTACCCTTGATTCAATAATTGTAGCCTGATTAATTTAATTTGGCACACATTTCTTGTTGAATTGTAACCAAAAGGAAAATTGCTTAATGAGGACTAGAATAACTACTTTTAAAGGTAGTGAAGATTTTTAAAAATAAATTTGTAGTTCGCTAACTATCAGTAACACTGGAGTTCAACCAAAGAGTGCAACCAAAAAAAGTCATCATTTTGTTTATTTCTTATGGAAATCTGTAATGTCCAGATCATAAATATTTGACTTTTGGCATTATGCATCATTAATATTATGCACATTTCTTTTGAACTGAGATTTGTTGCGATCAGTTGGACTTCCCTTTTGAATAACTATATTAAGTTCAGCATATTTCAGGGCTTGTATAGCTATAAATTTTTGCAATGCAGGCCAGAATCAGTTCCAGAATTCACCATATTAAACATGTAAACAGGGTAGTTCACTCATGTTTTTCTGTTTTAATATGTCACAAATTTGCTTATAAATACATTGTGTTAAATTTTTGCAAAAGATGAGTTGTTGAGTGCCAAATCTGATCAATCGTTGAGAGCCAAATTTGACTGTTCGACTGTGTTCTTTCCACTTGTTGGTCAGTGGTATGGGGAACTGCTTCTCCCAATGTAAAACATTCTTTAACCTGGACCTATCTGTTGCTTAAATATAATTACTAACCTTATACCCCTCCCCCAAAATATAGTAGATTTCTGGCAATAGAAATCTCTCTCTCTCTCTCTCTCTCTCTCTGTCTCGAATTGCTTCTTCACTCCTTTTGATTTTCATAACTTATCTATGAAACGTGGGCAAGAAACCAATGTATTATGCTTACCCTAGGACTTACCAGCTTGGACTCTATCAATTTATTCTACACTTCCCTTTCTTCTACAAACACATACGCTTTTCTTTCATGGAAAAAAATGAAGTATCTCCTACATTGATTTTTGTCTCATTTTGTATAAGGAAAAAAAGAGAGATCTGAACAAGGCAGGTGACTAAATGTGTTAGTCAATAAGTGTCGGAATGACTAACTGCAGTGAAATGCAGCCCATGGCTGAGTGCTTTAAGCTGTACTGTGGCATATAAATAATTTTTAGATTTACACATTTTATAAAACACAAATATAAAACACAGAATAAAAATGCAGCCAATGACAACTGTTCACTTCTAATTTTCTTTTTTTTTTAAGTCAATTGATCCAGGCCAGCAATTCACATGGGAGCACTCTAATCTGGAAGTAAATAAACCAAAGAATAGATATGCGAATGTTATTGCTTATGACCATTCTCGAGTCCTCCTGTCGGCTATAGAAGGTAAGCCAAAGAAACCAAACAAAATTTAACAGAAGTTTTTAAAAGTTTTTTGATCTTCCAATTTTTCAGTATCAAAAATTTATGTGATGCATAACATGTAACTGACCTAGGATCAAAAGAACTAAGAGACTTTGGAAGTCCATGTCTCATTTTGTTTTTCAATGAGCAGTGCCAATTCAAACCTGAGATGCTACTTTCTTCTTGTTGATAATATGTGAACTAGATATAATTCTTTTACTTTCCACACTTTATCAAAAGCATTATATCTATCTAAAAGCATTATGTAATGAAACTGAGCAAATGTCCCTTACAAGGTACTAATAGATTTTAGATGAACTGTAGCTGTTTGTGTTATATATTATGGGATTATTTTGTGATAGATTGCTTTCTGGTACAGGGAGCTATCTGTTTGCTTTGTAAAATGTACTTGTTTATGAACTGCTAGAACACAGATTCAGTACATTGCTATTTAATGCGTACCTGATTGTAGAAAGATCCTGAAAGACTAGGTATCTCAAAAAATAACTGTGGTTGTTTATTTGAAACACTGATCCACCTCCACGTAAAGTATCTTTGATGTCCATAATTTTCATGAAGGATCCAGAGACTTTCTTTTGTGAGGTGCTCATAGCTCAGTCTATATTTCTGTATCTAGGAAATCTGAGGTTTGATTTCTGAAATCAGAAGGTAAGAGATTTCATGGGAAAAAAGCTATAGAAAGCCACTGTGTGTAATTTGAGGAAGATAGGTTCAAAATCACTTAGTAGCACTGGCCTAAATACAATGGCATATCTTGGAGGGTAGTGGTGGGGTATTTAACCCAGGTGCCATTTGCCTGGGTCACAAGGGGGGCCATTTTGGCCACCCACCTCATCCCTTTTCCCTCACAGGCCAGGAAGACCCTTGTGTGGGCAAAGGGAATTTAGCAGCAAGGTGAGGGAGGGGTGTGTGCATGTGCCCATCACACACACTGCTGGCTCCTCTCAGTGCCACCTCCCTGGTGCCTGCTTGCCTGCCACCTTCTGCAAACTGGGCACTCTGGCAGGCACAATAAGCTGGGGAGCTTCTGAGATCTGCCACTCTGCCCTGCTTCTCCCCATCAAAGTGTAAAGGTGCTTTTGGGGAGATGTCAGGATGAAAATTTGGGCTGGCAGGGGCTGATGGGAATTGTAGTTCATGAACATTTGGAGTGCCATAGGTTTGCCACCACTGCCCTAGGGGGCAGAAGGAAAGGGGAGGGGATGCCTGTGCCTGTTATGGAAGCACCCCTCTGGCCCATCCCCAGATAGCCTCACTCTCTCCTCACCCTTTTCCACCTACCTAGTACTGTGCACTGTCTGGGAATCAGGGATAGTCCAGGCTGAACACAGCCATGGTAACATGCTGTATTTGGGTGCTGTGTGGTTTCCGGGCTGTATGGCCGTGTTCTAGCAGGAGAGAATGCTGCTAGAACACGGCCATACAGCCCGGAAACCACACAGCACCCAAGTGATTCCGGCCATGAAAGCCTTCGACAATACATTGAACATGCTGTATGTTTCACATGGGGGGGTGTTGGCCACCCCCTCCCTTTCCCCCCAGTAGTGCACCCCCACCCACCAGCCTTGGCCACCCATCACCTTGGCGCGCAGTTCCAGCAGCCTCCCCAGTTCCCTCATGGCCAGTGGTGGGAAGGAATTTGGTGTACCCACCTCCCCCCTTTTTGCCTCAGCAACTTGGGGGGAAGACCCAAAAGCCAACCACTGAGGTCTGGACCAGCAGCAGCTTGGTTCGCTGCTGCGCCCAGCTGCCTCCCACTCTCAGTGCCTCTGCTTTGCAGGCTGCAGTCCCAACTCACCACCTCCCTCTTCCCCCCTCAGTAACTTGGAGTTGGGGCGCTTCCAGACCGCGGCTTGCACCAGGTCCGAGGGCAGAAACCTTTGCAGCCCAAGCCTGGCACCAGCCTGTCCCGAGAAGCCACACTACATGCAGGTGAGCAAGGCAGTGCTGCCTCTGATCTGCTCTCTTGTCCTACTGCCAAGTAGGCTCAGCTGTGTTATCAGGCTCTCACAAGCACAACTTGTGCTTGGCCAGCACCAATGTTGAGCTTTGGGAGTAAGGGGGGGCAAGTTCAGTGCTGTCCTCAGGCACCATTTTCTCTAGATATGCCCCTGCCTAAATATACTGGTCTGATAACTGCCAATTATACCATACAGTTTTGCTGTAAGACCTGCATTAAGCTCAATATGTACGTTACATGTGATGTGATATGTGTCCCATTCATCATTCACCTATCCCAAATTTACCAGATGGAGAATTATTGCTTCCACTGTAGAAAACATTTCCAAAGAAAACCTTGTGCAGCATTTAATTATAAATCAAACAGTTCTTTCAAAACCCACCAGACTATTAGCTTCTCACTGAGATAAAGGGGGCAGCTTTTGGCATAGTTCCTTGTAAGAAGATCCTTTAAAGTGGCTTAGCTACTTGCGCAGAAGACCATCATTTCTCCCTCCCTCATAAACTGCATGTTAGATTGTGCAGCATTTAATCTGCAGTTATATAAACAACATCTTATCTGGGACTACCCAAAACAAGCAGGCATGGGCTAGTGAACTGACTGTGTTTATAGGCATAATCAGTTCTCTGCACTATACAGAGCTAAATAAATGCTTACTGAAGGAAAACACAACCCCACTGCTTGAGCCTTACATCTCTATCTAATTTATTGCAGCTGCGTATCAGGGACTTTGATAACAGACACAGATTTTTCAAATGTATTAGAGAATGTAAACAATCGCCTTGAAAAATTTGCATGTAATAATCAGCTTACATTTGTTCCACCTGTAATGCTCACTGAAATGATACTGACTGGATTTTAGCAGTGTCGCTTATATTCCCTTGCATCAAACTGTCAAGCCCAAATGCTATCCCATGTGCATACATTAGAGCTTCAGTTATCCACAAAGAAAATGACATTTCTGCAGTGGCAGGCCTTGATGAGATAACTGAGCTTTGCACTTTTAGCACCCACGTGGCAGTAGAAAGTTCTCTTGTTAGGAAATTTAGGGATATTGATAGTTTTATGTTAGTCTTCCAAATTATTTATCACTTGGGGAGTATTTGGACATTAAAAGGATCTTCTGTATTAAAATAATAATTTGCCCTGCATGTTATCCATGAAAATCTGAGTAAAACAGAAAGGCATGTTTTTTAAAGTTGCATTCTGTATATGTGACCCAAAAAACTTTTTTTGACGGAAAAGCAATTAAGTATGGCCAAACTTTCCCCAGATAAATTCAGAATTATGTTCAGCTGAACTTAGTTATTTTTCTTCATAATTGGAAAATGCATAGTTGTTACTTTGTTTTGTTTTTTCCAAGGCCAGATCTGAAAATTGGAAATGCTGTTATATTCCCAATGTCATAGGAAATACAAAGCTGTTTCCAGCTCTTTTTTCCCCAGCCCCACCTCCAATTTAATTTAATAATTTAATAATCCAGATAATTTAAGCAAACTGTCTCACTCCCTGCCACTGTTGTCATGGTGGCAACAGAGTGGAAGACAGTATGTGTGCAGGAACTAGGAGACATCACAATGTAGTGCTCAAGGTGAATGGCATTCCTATACATCAGCCATCTTTGCAGGAACTCTGTTTCCCAGGATTTTCTAACATATATATTTATAAGGGAAGAATAAAAGAAGCTCCATATAACACTCACCTTGTAGCCCTCTTTTTAGCAACAGCTGGTTAAGTAAGTGGGTGGGCAAAAGATAAGGAGGAGCAGGAATTCTTTGACACAGATTATAGTCCCAGTTGAGAAGAAGCCTTAGAGCCTAAAATCCATATCAGATTGGATGCAAGCATAAACAGTCACCAACGTTCATACTCTGAACGTAGAAATTACAAATTTGATAACAGCACTAGAATGAATGTTTTACATTAAAAGCAAACAATAAACAATGAGATGAGCTTTCACTGGAGGAGCTGTTGTTATCTTCAGTTTGCTCATTCATTTGTTATCAGAGATTCATTAAAGAAGTTGCACTGATTTATTTCACTGCACTTCTGCTTTGGCGATAATATTTGTGTCAGAATTAAAGTGGTTATTAAAGGGTGATTTCTGCTAAACCATTTTTATTTGGTGATGCCATTATTTGTTGACTTCCAGTGTGTGGTGACTAATTTTGTCAATATTTTGTCAGTATTTTGACACACACTGAGATGTACATAGGACTGCCTCCTGGAACAACTTTTGAATATAATGTGCCAGGAAGGGATGAATCAAGATTTCAACACATGGTTTTGTTTGGCCACTCATAAGAGCAATTCCAGAGGCAAAAATTCATATGGAAATCAAATTTTTAAATGAATATATGAGTTGGTCCATATATATAAAACTGCACAACAAAGCAGCTGCAATGGACTTTATTTGAATTATTCACTGTTAATCTACACTGAAATATTCCATGGTGAAGGTTAAAAGGAAGGAAGTATTCCGATAGGCCAGAAAGTCTGACAGAAGATTCTGCACAACTCAGTTGCCATCACCATATATAGAGGGGTTCCCTCTTCCCAAAACAAACAATGGACTTGAGTAGGTGGCAGGATTTAAATCACTCATTGAACCCAAAGCTTTCAAAAGCCCTTCCCTAAAATACCAAGCATTTAACTTTGATACCTGAATAAACTTTCTTCCAACTGAATCTCAAAATGCTTGTTTGAAGTTAATTATGGCCCCTATTCGACTTGGTGTAGATGCCATACAAATCATAGTTGAAAGGCAAAGCAAAGTGGAACTTTGAGAGAGGAGGAAAAGGCTGTATTTTCTCCTTAGTTCTGTTGGCTATAAGCTGTTTTTATGTTAGTTATGGACCATTAACAAATCTAGTGGAGAGTCATAATCTGTTTCCACCATAGTGTCATTTGCTTACAGATCTGGGAATGTTTGTTCATGAATTTAGGGACTGGGTTTAGATCCCACCTTAGCCACAATGGTCACATATTTTTCAGCTTAAATCGGCTAACAGGGCTGGTGTCAACATAAAATGATCCTATGTGCCCTGATGGCAGGATGCAGATAGGAAAGTTACAGGAAATGCCAACTTTTATTTTTTCTTCTAGGAGGAGAACACAATATTTATCAGATTATTTATAATGTTGACCCTGATGGGTTAGCTCTTTTCAGGCAACAGCAAGGACATGTATGCATGTTCATCACTCAGTGATTTCATATTATCTGATGCCATGCCTATACGAAAAAGCCAGTTCAGATCAAAGCACTGCCAGAAAAGTTTTCATTTCAAATGACATCACCTCCAGCAGAATCCATTTTCAGTGGAAGCAGTTCACTCATTCTCCTGCAAGGCACTGAATGGCTGCTGAATAACTGGGGACACTTAATAGATGCAACCCTGTCAGCCTGTGACAGGCATGCTTTCTGTTCTGCCTGGGCTGACAGTGAGCTCAGCTGCTATAGACGGATCTAGTCATAACAACACAAATTGGCTTTTCACACTGGATTGCAAACAGTTACATGTATGTCAATTCCCTTTAGATTTGAGCGTTTGCAAGAATTTTGTATGCAATATGTCAGCATCCCTTTTACATTTATAAGATACTAAATTTTAAAACACAAGGATGCAGTGTGGTATTAAGCTGAATTCTTTTTCTCCGCCAAGTTTGGAGACTTGCTTGTGCTATATTGTCAGCCTGTGAAAAAACAGTAAACATTCCAAATATGAAAATATATAGGCTGCCTAGCATTACATACGTTTCACAGCTGCGTTTGTTTCGGGGTTACCATGGAAATATGTCTTTGAAGCTGTTAAAGAAAAAAATGTAAGAAGTAAAGCTAAATATTCTAAGCCCAGAATGTGTATTTCAGGACTTTTGTTTTATCCTTCTAGGGATTTTCCACTGAAATAAATAGGCTTGGGGTCAACATCTGGGTCTTTTTAAATTCTCAATTAAGCAGTGATTAGAACATGACCCTGCCTGAAATACATTGTAGTATAGTAGGCCCCTTCCGCACACACAAAACAATGTGTTTTCAAACCACTTTCACAACTGTTTGCAAGTGGATTTTGCCATTCCGCACAGCTTCAAAGAGCACTGAAAGCAGTTTGAAAGTGCATTATTCTGCATGTGCGGAATGAGCCGTAGATAGAGTACTGTTCTAGACCCACATAGACCTGAGCTCAAATTTGTACTCAGTCATACAGTTTAATAGGTGGACCTGAGCAAGCCACTCTCTCTCAATCTGATGTAACCTTACAAGGATGTTATTTCATGGATACAAGGGGCCATATGCCTTATAAGCATTGTTCTGAGCTTTAGGGTGGAGGTGTGAGATACAAATATAAATAATTCATGTTTACAATCAGATAATTTATGGAACTTCATGAGTTTCATTCAGATAATCCCTCAGTATTTTCCATACAATAAATGTGGCTTTCCTAAGAAAAAATTCTCAAAATTCTATACCCTTTCTCCATGTAAGTTTAAACTGTGCATGTCTACCATACATTTCCTCACAACCATGTACAATCAGACTGATTGTTTATTATTACTCTTGCTCACTTCATCTGTACATTGTATTAAAAAGCATTGTTTCCCACTAGCATTACAGCTTCATTTTCTTTGTGCATGCATCATATTTTCTGAAGGTAATTGTTTACAAGCGCTATGGAGCTTAATCCTATTACTTCAAACTCTCTTTTAAAATATACTTTAATTGCACATTTCCTAAGAAAGCATTGCTGAAACAAAGGTTTATGGTTTAATTTGTCTTAAATAGGGAGATTGTGCCGTACTTAGCCTTTGCCGAGACTTGAAACAATTTCATGATGTGATTTCAGTCTGCAAATAAAGTGTGAAGTCTAATTAAAGCTATTTAAGATGACAACTTTTCCCCAGTAAATCAAAAGAAGAATGCTGAGGTCTGCATTACCAGTCTCTTTGTGTGACTGTTGTTTCATTTACCTTTGTACACACAAAATGTTCAGCTTGTTGTAGAGTCTTTTTAGTACAGTTCATTAAAGCAGTCTTGCAGTAAATCAGAAGCCACAGAAAAAGGAATTCTTATGCACATCTTGTTGTAACAACAGTAGATGAAGCATTTTGCATTTTTAGATTGTGTATGAGGACATGTGAATAAGAGATGTTGGAAAATAAAACAGGCAAGTCCTGATAAGAAGAGTAGTTGGGAAACCCCTGGAAGAACAAAAATGTGCAATCATGTGCAATCATGTGCAATATTGTGCAATCATGATTGAAATTATGACCTAACAAACATGGGATCTACAAGCCCTTGTGGAAGGATTGTTTTTCTGCCTTTCCCACTGTTTCCCATGTCCCTTCCTTGTAGCCCCCACAGTCACTCCCCTTTTCCTGCTTTTCTCCTTCCCACCAATCAGCCAACCTATCTTTACATTTTTTTTCCTGAGTTCAACGCCCCCTCCCACCTGCCTCTTATTGTTGTCAACTCATGGTTGTGAAATTCCTGTAGACTGTGGTGGTGGAGACCAGGGAGGGTAGATTTTAAGGAGAGCTTTGTGGGCCACAGAATCCATATTCCTGAATAGATCTCTGTGGCCTAGAGATCTGTGGTAATTGCCTTCCAGATTCTGTCTGGAAGCTGGCAACCCTACAGCCTTCTGGCAGCCTCTCTCCAGTAAAGTATGACCAAGTTGTGCAGTGGCCACTGTTCTTGGGTTCCAACCAAGTTACGTGAGTGATGAGTCTCCAGTGTTGTCACCAGATCCATCCCTTGCAAGGCCTTTTCCATGACATGACAAGGGAGCAATCTGGGACCTTTTCTACAGTTGTTTTGCCTCCAAGTCCATCCCTACTCCTTATCCTATAACTTGGCTTTACAAAACCAAGTCTTGGGAAGCTGGACAATATTATTGTAATTCCCCAGGAATCCCTAAAATGTCTCAGAGAGTCTCAGTTGGCATTCTTTCCTTAAAGCTACAACTGTTATGTTATCTGTTACCCCTTTTTTACATTTCAGATGTTTCTGCAAACTGGGGTGGGGGTGGGGGTAGTTCAGGTTTGTAGTGAAATCTCTTTTCTGTCCCCTGCTCCATTTTTTATTTTGACTTTACTTTTATTTTTTGTTTATTTGTTCCACATTTTCTGTTCAGGATGAGATATGTGATGTTTCGGGAGGTTTTTGTTTCCTTCCATGACCAAGAGGAAAAGAGCTGATATGTGAATGATTAATAGCTACATTATTGTTGTGTAATTAGATGTCTGTTCTTTAAAGTAGATCACACCAATGTCCCATCTGGATCATGCTTTTATACTATGTACAAATGATAGCCAGATTCAATGGCTGGTTTCACCACTGCTGTAGAGTTCCACCAGTCAAACTCATTAGTGTTAACCTGAGAGGAAATTTCATCTATTGTCCCCTCCTGACCTATATCTTTACAAAGAAAAACGCATACTAGAATGACTGACATCTCTGACTGTTATTCCCAAATTTTAGTAATGATGGCAATTGTTGTGCTTGTGGGTAAAGATGCCTTCAAGATACGGGAGCTAACAAAGGTTTGCAGAATTTACTCAAACTGCCTACACCATCTCATTATTTTTGTGCTATGAGATGTGACAGTGTTGCCCAGAGATTTTTTCCCACTCACTTAGCATGGGGCAGAGATAAGAGAAACACCCCTATAAAATGATATCACCTCTGTATTTAAAATCATTTAGTAGCTGGCTGTGTTTCCCTCAGGTTGCTTTGTTTTTTGTCACATCAAATTATTTTAAAGGGAGTTAAAATAACCTTCACAAAAGAATTTTCCTTTCCTCAAGAGGGTGGACAATAAACATGGGCATCTCTAGGAGTAAGGCAGAAGTAAGACATATGATTTACTATCATTTTCTTAAACATGTGCCCATTAGCAACACTCCCCACTAACTACCTTCTCTAAGCCAGTGTAGTAACTGAGAGGGAGAATGGTATTAGTGTGTAACACCTAAAGGCCCAGTGATGGTCCCCATCTGCAGACCTTGTGCCAAAATCACTTCACTATTAAATAAAAGCATTTGAAAACTAGTTTGGTATGCAGTTAGACTTGGGCTGCAAAGATTTGCACAAAAGACCCTTTAAGCCCACTAGGCAGCCCTGGACTATCACTGTCTTCCAGCTGGATATAACTTATCTTACAGGAAGAAATGGAACTGTGAAGGCTGACCAGAGCTCCTTGAAGGAAGATTGAGGTACAAATGGAATAAACCAGTAACAGTGCTTATGTGGCTGCCTGGATCCTAGGGTTGTCAACTTTGGGTCTAAACAAACCAAAAGATTTGAGGGTTGAGCCTAGAAGTGTGGGGTTAGGGAGGGGAAGGGCCTCTGCAGGGTATAATGCATTCCGCCATCCAAAACATCCATTTTCTCCAGGAGCTGTAGAACATACATTTTAAATCAATAAATAAGTGATTTATATGGCCTAGAGATAGGCTGTAATTCTTGGAAGTATCCAGCCACTTCCCAGAGGTTACTGGACACCTAATCATTAATGTCACATCTGTGATTCTGTTAGTTTGGACTAGCAACATAGACTGAATGTAAGTGCATTCATGAATTGAATCAATGGATTAAATACTCTGGCAGTCTGTCTTTACCTGTAGCCAACTGTGCATGGCTTTGGTAAGACTTTCAAATAACTCCACTGGAAAGCACAATAAGCCTGTCCATATTTCCAGTATTTCAAGTTTAATCCTAAGGATGCTGGTTTGAGACATGATGTAATGTGATGCTAAATCCCTGAGAGACTTTGTCATCATGTTTGGCACATGAAAGTATCTGTAGTCATTGCACTGAGAATATTTATAGGGCTTCAATTTCAGTTGGTTCTTTATCATTTTTTTAAATTACCATAGGAGTGCAACCCTCATATTTTCCAGCTCTATTTAAAACAGAAAAAATAGCATCCAAGGGGGATCTTCTGTTTCTTATAGCAGTAGCATGGGGTCAGCAGGGAGATTCAGAGACACCAACTTCAGTTGTTTCATTGGCAAAGTTCTTCTCTTTGATAGTCTTAGGATTTTGGCTCTTGTAGCTATAGACCAGTCTTCCAAAAAGATATTTACCACATTGTGTACACACATTGAAAAAGGATTTTTTTCTTTGCATTTGTTACTCTGTGTGATATTTTCAGGTCTTTTATGTTTGAAATAACATGTACTTCAAAGAACACTACCAGACACTTGTAACATTATTATAATCTATGTAGAAAAATGTTCCTTTTATACATTCTTGGCCCACATCTTTCAGTTATAATACCCACTAGGTGTAGCTTTAACTTGTTGGTCTCATTTTCCTTCTCAGCTGCTTATTTTAGAAATGTTTCATCATCTTTGATAAACGGAGGATGTGTGGCACTGTGCCTGGATGATTTTTTAAAATGAATCATTAACTCGTATTTCCACATTGAGGGAATTCAGGAAAAGCTACCCATATACCTAGAATGGGAACCGCCAATTCTTTCCATTAAAATAACTGTTCTTTGGAAATGTGTAGCACTGTGTTTAAACAGAACATTATTCTACTTCTAATGCAGTTGTGCACTGCAGCCACTAGGAACACAGAAAAATGGTTGTTCTGACTCTGCTGGTCAGGCTTTTCTGCAACATTTACTACAAGGAAACAAACTTTTGTGATGGTTGTTGTGGGTTTCTGGGCCACACAACCAGTTGAATCCAGCCATGAAAGCCTTCGACAAAACTTTTGTGTATTTGGCTGAACCCTTCAACCAAGCCAACACTGGAGCAAGACAAGACCATCCAAAACAGCTCATGGTTGTTAAAGACATTGGCAGACTGCATATTCCTAACAAGATTATTCCCAGAATTATGCTTCCTTCCTTTTTCCTTCCACTCATTTCCATAGTTTTCTCTGCTCATCCAGATCTTCCTTGTTAGTTTGTTGCAGAAACCTTTCTTCTTTTCTTTCATTCTCTTTCCACATTTCTTCATTTTGCTCTCTTTTTATTATAGGACTTTATTTCTCTCTCCCCTCTTCTAATTGCTCCTCTTCTTTATTTGTCAGTCTCAATCTCAACTTCTCATTCCTGGTTGGCAACGTAGAATATGCCTAATACTAATAAAGTGGCAACCCCTTGTCAATATTATGAACAGAAGTGGGGCAGGGGAGTTAATATTCTCCAAGGTGCTTAACCCTCCCCCTCCCCAATGCATGGTAATATAATGTTAATGTAAAACAGAAGTTAGAATTCCTCCCCTGGTTAATTAAACTACGCTTTAAACACAGTTCAGGTAGTTGCTGTTGTATTGGTGGGATGTCTAATGATCCTTGTAAATGCTGTTTTGCTACTGTAGAAATTAAGCTTCATGTTATATGACAAATGCCATAATCTTTTTAGAAAATGTGTCAGCAAATCACTTTCAATGATCCTAGTATTTCTCATCCAGCAAAACATGACCAATTTGCCCCTATTTTTGTGCTACATAAACTTAGATTTCTTACCAATTTACTTGGGGGTAGAAAGTGCCATCAAGTTGCAGCTAACTTAGGGAGACCCTATACAGTTTTCAGGACAAAAGATATTCAAAGGTGGTTTGCTTCTGCCTACCTCTATATATCAAAACTGGACTTCCTTGGTGGTCTCCGATCTAAATACTAACCAGGACTGACTGTGCTAACTTGGGCAATGTCATGTTCTTATTTTGGATTGTTTCATCTTACAGTTTTTGAGGTAAGAGATGAGCACAAGCGATGAGCGTCTTTGACTTCTTCTGTTTAGTATTAACCAGGGTTAGCTGAAGTGGCACTGCCATCTGTGATAAATCCTCTGCTAGTGTCATCTTCCACTACTGCTGCTGCACATCGTCTATTCTTCAAGGATTATTCTGCCCAATCTACTCTAAATAAATTCAAGCCTCCAGGGCCTGATGAACTATGTCCAATGGGATTAAAAGAACTGGCAGAAGCAATCTCAGAACAACTGGCAATAATCTTTGAGAATTCTTAGAGAACCGGAGAAGTCCTAACAGACTGGAGGAGGGCAAATTTGGTCTCCATCTTCAAAAGGGTGGATGCCAAATAATTACCACCCAGTCAACCTGAAATCAATACCAAGAAAGATTCTAGAGCAGATAATTAAACAGGTAGTCTGTAAGCACTTAGAAGGGAATGCCGTGATCACTAAAAGTCAACACAGGTTTCTCAAAAACAAATCATGCAAAACTAGTGTTCTTTCTTTTTTGATGGAATGACAAGCTTGGTAGATGAAGGGAATACTGTAGGTATAGCATACCTTGAATTTAGTAAGGCCTTTTACAAGGTCCCCCGTTATATTCTTGCAAAAAAAGCTAGTATAATGTGGACTAGATAATGCTACTATTAGGAGGATTTGTAATTGATTGACTGACCGAACCCAAGGGTGCTTACCAGTGGCTCATGTTCATCCTGCAGGGAAGTGACTAGTGGGGTGTCTCAGAGTTCTGTCCTGGGCCCAGTGCTATTCAATATTTTTATCAATGACTTGGATAATGAAATAGAGGGCATGTTAATCAAATTTGCAGATGATACCAAGTTAGGAAAAGTAGCTAATACCCTGGAGGACAGGGACAGGATACAAAATGATCTGGACAGATTAGAGAGCTGGGCCAAAACTAACAAAATGAATTTCATCAGAGATAAATGTAAGATTCTACACTTAGACAGAAAAAAATGAAATGCACAGATATAGGATGGGTGACACCTGACTTAACAACAGTACATGTGCATTTTTGTACACTAAGCACAACAAGAGGGAGATAATAATGTGGGAGACATGAACTCAAGTACAAGTCACTTCAGAAAACTAGAAAGAATTATCTTATCATGACTTTCCCTACCAGATTAAAAGCCATCCAAATTCCAATTGTAGTTAGACGTTGCTTATACAGATTTTAGAAGTCTTTCTGGTTTTCAGGGTCACTAAGGATGATATTGCAGGTCAAAGCAAACTTCATAAATAATCCATACAATTTTGAAAAATCCTTTCCAAAGTGTATTGGAATTTACATAGGGTCACAGTAGGTCGGTAGTCTCCTTCAAAGATAATTGAGTGGTAGAATGAAAGATTAGGCACATGGGAAAATAATATTTTTTTTAGCAAAAGTAAAGTTCTGTTAATGAGATTATTCTATCATGACTTCAGATTTTCCATTTACTTTGAATGGTTCATTTATTGAGCCAACTGACTGAAATAGCTACACTGTCCACCTCTATGCACTTTGCTAGTGATTCATAATAACACAAGACACTCATGGTAACCACCTTTTTGGTTTACTCCTAAATTACTATTGCTCTGCCATTGGGATCCTCTGAATCTGGAGTGCAGGAGAGTAAGAATGAGACTGGATTTCAAAGTTGTCCTTTTTAATTGGAATGTATCCATGTTGGTGTGTTTTCTTCCTTATAAAAAATAAATCCACGAGGGCTGGTTCCAATTTCCCTTTCCTTATACCAATTTTTTCTCATTAACATTGATGCATATTCCATCATTATTTTTGTAACAATTTTATATAAATGCACTAAAAGCAATGAAAAATCAACAACAAAAACAATGAAAATCCAAATATTTGAAATTTTAAAAGAAATGAAATAACTACTAAAGAAGATTGGTGTCACCAATCTATTTGGGTTTTTCCCCCCTCATTAAAGTTTGATTTAAAGTAGATGAAAGAAGATCTTGAACAGCAGGGGGAATCCACGAATAAGTTAAGCTCCCTTCACGTGAACACATAAATATGCCTTACAGTGTCGTATAGGGCAGCCAAGGCCCTGGTGTGGACAGAGCATTGTCCTCTCCAGGTCACATTGCCTGGAAGTGGCAGCAGAAGAAAAATTAAAAAGAAACTTCTGGTTTCATCCAATCACAAGGAACAATATGGCAAAAATTTCCTTTAAGTAGACAAGGTCTTATTTTTCATTTGAAATTTTGTCCCAGGACGCTGCTTCTATAACCCTCCTACCAGTTGCCAGGTACTGTCTGGTACTTGTCAGTATTTTCTCTGACTAGTCAGTATTGTCTAGTCAGTATTTTCTCTGACCACCACCAGCAGCTCTCCAGGATTCCAGACAAAGGTCTTTCCTATCACCAACTCCTGGATCATTTCAACCAAAGGTTCTAGGAGTTGAACCTAGGATACTGTGCATACAGAACAGATGCTTTGCTGCTCAGTCATGACCATTCCAGGCCATGTATTTGCTGCTTTTCTTTCCTTATGTAAGTAACTCCTTCATTTCTTTGCGCTCTTTACTGAACTGGGGGCATAGTTGTAATAAGAGGAAGCTTTCCCCCCAACTCAAATACCTGACACTGCATGACCTCATCTCCATTGAAGAGAAGCTGACAGGGAGGAAAGACAGAGAGCAGTGGTATATCTTGTGGATGAGGTGATCTCATGACCCAGGCACCACTAACCTTAGTCACGTGGAGGCACATTAAGCTGTCCCTTCCCCCTGCATCTCCAGTCTCTGCTTTCCTGCCACCTTTCAGAGCAAAGCCTGCTCCCCTTCTCTCCTGTGGCCAGTCCCTGACTGAACTCCCCCTCCCCACGCCCTGCTGCACTCACCCAGTCCCAGTTTGCCTGGATCACTGACTCACCTGGCCAGCTGCCTCACTCAGTCCCAGCTAGTGCAGCCTGCTGCCTCCCTTCCCCCACCACACTCACACGGCCCCAGCTTGCTGCCTTGTCCACCCAGGGCCTTGTCCATCCCCAGCTCACAACAGTCTGCTGCCTCCCTGTCTCCCTCTGTCACACTCTCATGGCCCCAGCTCACCACCTTGACTGCTTGATATGCAGTCATGCAGTCACCACCTTGACTGCATGACCCCAACTTGCCCTGAACCACCACATCCCTCTCTTCCCTTTCTGCACTCGCACTGCCCTGGCTCACTGACTGACCGACCATCTTGCATGACCTGTCCCCTCACTCTCTTCCCCCTTGCCCAGGACCTGGCCAAACTCCCTCACCTACCCACCCTCCACCGAACTCCCTCACCCCCAGCAGTGGGGAACTGGCAGTAGTGTGGGCAACTGGCAGCAGTAAGCCCTGGGCACCATTTTGCAGTGGTACACCACTGGCAGGGGGTACCTATGTCTGTTGATCTCATGAAAAAATACTGTGTCCTTTAGCAGATCACTGTGCTATACAAGTATTTCCTCTGGTCCATTCTGTAACGCGTTTCATTAAATGTTGCTGAACTTTGCCACTTTGTATCTCAAAATTAATCTCTACTATGCTCATTATCCCCATAAACATTATGAAGGGAACTTCATTTGCTCAAAACCTTTTCTTTTGTAACTTTCAAGTAGTCCTCTTACCTGAGAGAGATTGCATTTACCTAGGAATAAGTACTATTTCACTTAATGAGACTTCTGACTAGAAATACATGGATCAGCCTATTAGAAGAAGGCCTTTTTCACCCTCGAATTCTGCCTCACAGAGAACTTACCTTTCTGTTACCATTGACCTTCCTTTATGTATTTTTTCACCCTTTCCAAAGACACCGTGGGGTTGAGCAAAGAAACTGCAATGTTTCCAAATGCTGGCGAAACATGACCTTTCCTGTTGTTTCATTTTTCCCTTGAAGCAAAACCACTAAACAAGAAGCATAATTCTTTATCCAGATTTTGATGCTCCTTCCCCAGTTCACCCATAAAAGTTTCCCCTTTCTTCTGGTCACCATTTTAAAAGGATCTGAAGGGCTTTAAGTTGCTTGCATGTGTGTTTGCCTTCCTTGAAAGTAAATGCAGTTGTTTTTGGACTAGCTCTGCTGAATGGATCTGAGAACTGAGTGAATACGGCCCAATCTCTTATGTAATCTGTGGGGGAAAGTTCACTGTGAGGCAGAGAGCCTCAAGGCAAGTAGTAAGCTCACAAAAGCCAAATAGTTGCTTTTTACTTCACTTCCATTATTTTTAAAAGCCCTTCAGATCACTGTGGAGTATAAAAGTGAAACTGGTGTGACTACTTCTTGTGGACTGCTTCCCTCTTTCCTTTCCCTGCTACCTCTTGTTAGTTTTCTTATTGGCTTTTTCCAGCATCACTTTACTTTATTTATTTATTTTTATTTTATTCATAATTGGTTTTATATACCGCCCCTCCCCCGAAGGGCTCTGGGCGGTGAATAACACAATAAAACAATAGTTACAATAAAACCCCATTAAAACAGAAATCAATAATGACTGTTCTTTGCTCCACTGATGGATCCCTAGTCTTCATACAAAAAAACCCCTTCTGATATGTGAAATGGTGGAAATTAGGTGAGGGAAGGTGGGGTGGAACAAAAAAAACCCACCACTCTTTTTTTCCCTGTAGAGGCAAGGGAAACCACAGGGATAGTGAGCGTTTTCCCACTTCTGCTGTGCACTACTGTAGGCAAGTAGTGCGGGGTCCCCCGGCACTCCCCACTACAGGGGCAGTGACAACGCAGCCGCCCCGACACTGCCGCTGTCGCGTCCCCTCAGCACGTGTCATTCCTGGTGCTCTTCAAAACGGCGCCTTTTGATGACCCCGCACAGAGCGTGGGGTCGTGGGGAAGCCCGGGCACGCGGCAGAAATGACGCTCGCTGAGAGTAGCGCACGGCATAGGGGGCTCATGGTAAGTGGGAAAACGCTCAGTGTCAGTTCAGGAGCGGGGAAAATGTGTGCACAATTTTATAGAAGGCTTTCTGGTGGCAGAGTTTTAAAAAAGAAATTCAGTCTCCCCACACCACCAGAAAGCTTTCTGGAGGAAGCAGGACAGTATGGCAGTGGCATTGTCACCGGATACCTCAGGCTGTCAGTTGGGCTGCCTGTGTAACATTTGTTCCAGGTATATGGTTTAAAAATGTTCTTAAAGCAAGAATTATTAAATGCAAAGAAAAAGAAGCCTTGCTGAAGAATAATTTGTGTGGCATATGCAAGGAGGAGTTTTGCCAATCCACTTTTTTAAATATTTTGGAATTATTTGAGAGTGTCAGAAGAAATGAAGATGGACATAATTGGATAGGCATAGGCTCAGTTCAGACATTACACAAAATTGTGATTTGGTGAACCAGCTGTTGTTAGTGTACTTACCTTAACCCAGACTATTCTACAAATTATGATTAGCTAACCAAGATCTGAGGATGGTTTGCTAACTAACCCTTAACCAAGTTTGTGTGGTGTCTGCACTCTCCCAGGCACAGAGAGAAGAATGTAATGCCAGAATTTTCTGAGCCAACCCACATTTGAGTGACTGATTGTGATTTGAATCCTGATTTCACGAACTTGCCATAGTTAAAACCGACTACGCTTTTGCGTTATGTCTAAACCAAGCAATTATTACTTGGACTTCCAGAGATCTTTTGATAGTCCCTCAGCATAGATTCCTGAAAAATCTTATTAGTCATGGGATAAGATGAAAGCTTTTCTTATGAATTGGTAACTAGTTCAATAAAAGGAAAAAGTAAATGGACAGTTTTCATGATGGAAGAAAGCCACAGAGATCTGTGCTATGGGTGGGAGTTCTACAAAGTATTCTTAAACAATAATTAAACCCTATATTATTTAGTGACATGAGATTTTGTTTTGGTAATAAAGGTTATTGAAGCCACGGCTATTAGATAACTTATTTCATTTTAAAATCTATTTCATTATTCATATTAATGTAGTAATTCAGTAAAGTTGTCCAAACAAATGACAATTTTTACAACTCCACAAATGTAAAGAATAGTGTGACTACTGTGATTAGTTTAAGCATAGATTATATCCAGCCATCTTAGTACTCAGATGCAAAGAATAAATTGTTTTCAGTTGCCAGTGAAAAAGAATGTATATGAAATTGGAGATTACTAAATGTTACAGTGTTTTGCATCTTATCCACAAAATTAAAGTGATATTATGTGAACTTTCAGGAGTATGCTCTATTTTGCTTTTTAGGCATACCAGGCAGTGATTATATCAACTCTAACTACATAGATGGTTATAGAAAGCAGAATGCCTACATTGCAACACAAGGAGCCCTCCCTGAAACCTTTGGAGATTTCTGGAGAATGATGTGGGAACAAAGGGGCGCAACTGTCGTCATGATGACCAAACTGGAAGAAAGGTCCAGGGTAAGATTATTGCATATTTGTATATTTAGTAGCCCCTTTGAAATGGTTTATCCATAAAACTGATTTTAAACTGTGAAGTCAGTAAGTTGTCATTTATTACAAATTTCTTTGAAGCTACATTGTGCTGTTATGTTTTTTAAGCTGTTAACACACACACCCCCCATTACCTTCATGATTAATTTTTATGCACAATTCTTATTTTTATGCAAAATTCTACTTGGTATAGGAAGCACAATCCAACCTACTCATATTTTTGAAATATTTGTATCTGTATTCTGTCCTGTTAATGATACCTTTTTATATATGAGCTCTTTTTATTTTAATGGATCATTGTTATTTTAATGTGCGGACTGTGAATTAGCCATGTTTTATATACTTTTATTCCAGACACAAATTAAATATGTTACAAAAACTTATGCCGTCTTTGACTTAATGATCAAGCTGAGTAGTACAGTTGCATTGATCTTGAAATACATGCTCTGGCTTTGCTTCAGAATTCTAAGGCTAATTAATAGAATCCACCTATGTGATAACATTTCCTAGTTTTCATAGCTATCAACCCCAAGGAAAAAATAGACTGCTTATTTAACAGTTATCATGCTTCTAGAGCATATCAATCTTTCTTATCATGTTGGCTTATCACTTAACAAGGGAAGGCACCTGAGATGTGAAATGAAAAGACAATCTGTGATATCGAATCTGGGGTGATGGCTTAAAAGAATCACTTGATATTTCCAATTGAAAAACCACTGAAATCTGTTATCAAAACCAGTTACATTTTGCATATGCATCCTGAAATATTATCCTATTCCAGCTTTTTATATTGCTAAGAGACTGTATTTTGTAACTACAGTAAGTTTCTTTTTTGCTTGCCTGCATATTCAGGCTTTATTGTCTGTTCTTTCAAATATCTATTGATAATGATCACTGTAGGATTAATTTTCATCAATATATTATATTTTAGCAGTCTTTGGTTGGACCCAGTGTGGAATGTGGTTTGAGTTAAACAAATATAACTCTGCCTCTTTCTCATTATCTGCTTTAATAATAAAGGAAATTTCTGAATGGTATTGGGCTATTGCTCATTTTGATGGGAACAAACAGTCCTTTGCAGAAGGCTTTGGTACTTAATGTTCACAGTTTTTCATGACATTGGAATCCACTTCTATCCCATTCACAAATATATGTTTTGAAATGTCCAAATAAATTTTTGCTTTTTCTACTAATGAATTGCTTTTTTCAGTTTCTAGTTAACTTTATTGTCTGCTTGCTCTGTCAAGTGTTAGTCATAATCACAGTGTTTATAGTGTGTGGTTTTGTACAGCTGTAGCACAGGCTGTGAGTTCAGTTCAGCTAGCTGGCATATTTTATATACTGGAGTTTGTTACTTCAGCCCTGTTCCTGCCGCCCTAACAATGCTTTCCTGGGAGTAAGCTTCACTGAATAAAACAGGACTTTCTTCCAAGTAGATTTGGGTAGGATTGCTTCCTGTATTCCAGTAAAAATAGGTTTTTAGTAAATTAAAATCATATTTTTTTGCTATCTAATCAATGACAATTTACATACTTATTGGCATTGCTATCATTGGGACCATCTCCTGTGATGAAAACATATATTATTCCAATTATCTCACTTCCTCTTCAGTCTATATAAGATAAGCCTGGTCGATGTTGAGCAGCTAAACTGAATGCACCCTGACCTGGATAGCCTCAGGCTAGCCTGATCTCATCGGATCTGAACAGCTTCATCAGGGTTGGCCGTGGTTAGTATTTGGATGGGACACCTCTAAGCAATACCAGGGTCCTGACCTGGAAGCAGGCAATAGAAAAGCACCTCTATATATCTCTTGCCTTGGGGTTGCCATAAGTCAGCTGTGATTTGATAGAAAAAAACAAAGGTGAATACAGCTAACAAGTCATGAATGGCAGTCAGTGGGTGATAACTGTTTTTTTAGTTGAACTACCTTATACTGAGTTAGGCCACTGATGCATGTACTTTTATCCTATGACTTGACATGGATTCTTGAAGGCATCAGGCAGGGAAAGATCTATCAACATCTGCTATCTGAGATGGTTTAGTTCAGGGGTCTGCAACCTGTGGCTCTCCCATCAGCCCCTGCAAGCATGGCCAATTGGGATTTGTAGTCCATGAACATCTGGAGATCCACAGGTTGCAGACCCCTGGTTTAGTTGGAGATGCCAGGAATTAAGCCTTGGTACTTCTGCAGGGATGAGCTGGTGATGAAACGACTGAGCCATGATTCTTCCCCAAAATCAGTTGGTTGTCTTTAATCTATCATTGTATAGAGAAATCATAGATCCCCTACTAGTAGTATGTGAATCCTTTTTCTAGATTTGGTGCTTATTTGCTTTACAGTTGAATCCAGAGCCGCAGGTGGTGGAACTCAGTGCTGTTTTGGTGCCACGTCACCACCTCCAAGAAGGCTGCTTGATGGCATCACCCAAGCCCTTGGTGCTGGCGTTCTGGCAGGCAAAGATCAGATGAAAGCAAACTAATGTTTGCTCCATCCATAACCATGCCTCCAGAATGCCTCGCTATACTGGTGGAGTTGCCAGGAGCACAGGAGTGCCGATGCAGCACAAAGGAGGGCCACAGTGGCTACCTGCTGGTGGATTTGTCCACCAAAGTAAGTGCTTTGGGGAAGGCAAATCTGCCCGCCTTCAGAGAGGGAGTCAACCAGTCTGTGTAATGAGAAGGATGTGGACAGAGTAGTATAACTGTTACCTGAAATGCTGAGGTCTGTAATTTTTAGAGTGGGGAATTAGCTGGGTTAGACCTTGCTGTGCAAGAAGGAGCAACCATAAGATCTTTGCCGCTAGAGTTTACGGAGGTGGGTTTCCACAAAAATCTTCTACTGAAGTCAGAAGTAAAAAGTTAACAGTTTTAATGATGGGATAATAATAATAAACTTACGCATGCAAATGTAAAACAGGCACACAAAGAGTTCACACAGTCCTAGGATATTGATAGAAGTGAAGGGATAGCTCTGGAATAGATCAGAGTTTTGTGGGGAAAAGTAATAATTACCTTATCTAGATGAGGAATGGTCCAAGAGAAGTAGAGTTCAATCATTGCGTTGAGCTCCAAAGAAACAGGGTAAAAGGCTGCACTGGGAGCAGTATAACCAGACATGAACATAGTCCAGGAAATACTGAAAACCAGCCTCAAGGTGGCCAGTCTAGTTACAGGGGAAATCATGCTAAAAGAGCTTATGCTAAAAGAGCTAATCTTCCCAGGACAAAGCTCTTGTTTTCCAGAGGAGAGCAAGAGGTGGACACTTTGGCTAATGACTCAAGTGCAGGGAGCAACTAAAATTATTAGATTTTAGGGCGAGTTGAATCACAGCTCAGGGACTTTTCCAAAATTCCAATTCAAGTGAAGGTGGTATTTCCCAGAAGTTAGTCAGGAAAAAAAGATAGAATGCATGCAATGGAGAGTAACTGAAAGGAAACCTTGCTGATATTAGTTAACATATCCTTTGTTGAACTGGAGACAGGTGTGATGCAGTCCTGAGACAGGGACTGATTCCCCAGGCGTAGGTTTTGTATTTCCTGATTACTTTATGAAAGATAAGATGGCTATTATGCATTTCAATGACTGATAGGGAGATATGCCCAGTCAGATTTTTCCCTGTTGGTTCCACTGAGTCAGCACAGGAGATGAAATCTATCTTTGACCTACACCACTAGGGCACTTTATAGGGGAGTTGTGATGGGTAAAAACAGCCCCCCCCCATCCGACCTCAGGTCTGGCTGGTAACATAATTGGAACATAGATTGATATTTGGGGATACAGCTCTGTAGATATGTGGATTCCAGATTGTAAAATCTTCCAAATAAATAAAGATAAACCAGCATCTTAACACACACAGAGAAGCAAATATTTATTTAATTCATTTGTAACCTGCTTTTCTCCCCAATGGGGATGCAAAGTAGCTTATATCATTTCCCTCTCCCACATTTTATCCTCACAACAGCCCAGTGAGATAAGTTAGGCTGAAAGAGTGTGATTGGTCCACGATCACCATGACAAGAAGGAAGCTATTCCTCCCCCCTGCTCTATGGTGTGATATTGCTCCAACATTCAGTCATCTTTCAAAAGAGGGATGGAATGATGGATGGGAGCATAGTAAGTGATAGTTCAATTCAGGTCTGCCTCAGGGAGAGTGCAGTGATAGCCAGTAACAGAGCAGTCTGGTTGAAGGGTAGCTCTGCCTGTTAGTGCAGCAGAACAATTTAAGTCTACCTCAGAAAGAATACAATATCCCATTGTTAGGCCTCTCTCTGCTGATGAGCAGACATTATACCCAGTCGTGGGATTCTAAAAATTCAATAACTGGTTCACCCCATCCCCCACTGCACACCCTGCTTACCTTAACCAGTGGAGGAAGGTGGCGGTGGTCTCGAGCAGCCTGGTGGGGCTGGGCCGGCTGTGGGCCACCCCTCAGCCCAGCCCTTTAGCCAGAGCACCTGGTGGGGCCAGGCCAAGGGGTGGCCAGGGAGCCTGCCGTGGGCCGCCCCTCGGCTCAGCTATGCCAGTCTGCTCTGGCTGAAGAGCTAGACCAAGTGGATGGGAATGGGTGGGTGCTACAGTGCCTGCCCAATCAACCCCCATCCCCCCAGCCTTCCTTCAGGACCTGGGGAGGGCAGGAGGTGGCCTGAAGGAAGACTGGCAGCAGGTGCCGGGGTAGCAGGCTGGCTCCAGGAGAGCTGAGCCAGGCAGTGTTGGGAGGGGTGGAGCAAAGGGCTCCAGGAGCCTCCGGCTTGGCTCGGCTCTCCTCCCCACCCTGTGCTCCTGGGTCAGGGAGGAGAGCTGAGCTGGGCAGCACTGGGGGGTGGAGCAGAGGGCTCCTGGAGCCTCTGGCTCAGCTCAACTCTCCTCCCCACCCTGGGCTTCCAGGGCAGGGAGGAGAGCGGTGCTGGGCAATGCGGGGAAAGGGGAAAGCAGAGGGGGGGTTAACAACCGGTTCACCTGAACCCGGGCTGAACCAGCTGAATCCCACCACTAATTGTACCATATAGTCTGGCTCTTGGGAAAGGGCAAACTGGTAAGAATGGATATCCTGTGCATGGTTATAAATCCAAACTAGCATCTAGTCAGTAAAAGCCTGTTTATTGTTGAAAGTATTAAAGGCAACTCATACTACATTCTGAAGTCATACCTAGCTTAAATTTATGTTCCCCAGCCCATTTTCTCCTTTGACTATCTGTGCTGTTGATTTGTTCCTTGAAACCAACCTGTAAATAAATAAATCTTTTTTATTGTTTATATACAAATCCTGCCTCAGTGGTCTGCATATTTTATTTGTGCACCACAAAACGTACCTCACAGCAGTGAACTCAAAGACTATATATACACTTGCTACCTTGTTAACTGAGAGGAAGGTTTATAGTTTAAAACAAGCTTACTTCCCCATATCCTAGGAGCAGTGGCGTAACTAGGCAAACTGGAGCCCTGGGCAAAACCTGAGTTTGATGTCCCCCCCCAGGCGTGTGACCAATGCAACGTGCACCCCCCCCCTTGTAGCTACGCCCAGTGGCATATCTAGGCAAACTGGAGTTTGGCGCCCCCCATGGGCAGCCACCCTCCCCCACTGTGACCAAGCAATGATTTGTTACACCAGGTTGTTTCAAAGTCACCATCACATTATAGAACATGCCCCAACTCACAAATCTGAACACAGCAATGGGCCATGCCACACAGCAGAAATAATATTTGGAAAACATTTTCAAAATGCTTTCAAAATGTTTTATTACTGCTATGAAAACATTTTATGGTGTTGTATCCAGTCCCCCCCGATTGGGGGAAACAGCATCACTTCATTGTTTCAAAGGAGAATCTGGGCTCCTTAGTTTAAACAAGTGATGCTGGAATCCACCCCTCAAACAGCATCATTTTCTAATGGTGTTTTAAATCCAGGGGAGCCTCCAGATTCTGCTTTTAAATCCAACCTTTAAAGGGAGAATCTAGTTCCTATGCTTTTCTAAACAAACATTGGAAGTGATGCTATTTTGGGGGTTGATTCTCCCTCACCCCTGAAACAGCATCACTTTCAATGCTTTAAATCAGGGGGGACCTCAGATTCTCCCCAAATCACATGTCGAAGGCGGGGGGATTAAAAAGGAAAATCTGGGGAAATTTGGGAGGTGCCTGCTGTCAGGGTGCATTGTTGGGCAGCACCCAAACTTTCAGGGTATCTTTAGGGAGATCTCCCTCTCTATCGATAACATTCCAGGGTTTGGTGAAGTTTATTCAGGGGGTCCAAAGTTATGGACCCTCAAAGGTGTAGCCCCCATCTTCTGTTAGCTCCCATTGGAAACAATGGATGATGGAGCACCCCTTTGGGAATCCATAGCTTTGGACCCCCTGGACCAAACTTCACAAAACCTGGGTGATATCAGAAAAAAATTCTCCTGATGATACCTCCCAGGTTTGGTGAAGTTTGGTTCAGGGGGTCCAAAGTTATCAACCCTCAAAAGTGTAGCCTTATCTCCTATTAGATCCCATTGAAAACAATGGGGGATGGGGCACCCCTTTGGGAGTCCATAACTTTGGACTCCCAGAACCAAAGCTCACCAAACCTGGGAGATAGCATCAGGAGAGTCTCCCGAAACATCCCTGAAAATTTGGTGCTGCTAGCCTAAATACTGCGCCCTCTGCAGGCCAAAAATGGAAAAACACTGAAAATACAAAAAATCCCACAAACGAGCCTGCAGTTTTTGTGCCCCCCACAGGGCTGCGCCCAGGGCAACTGCCCACTTTGCCCTATGGGAGGAATGCCTCTGCCTAGGAGACTGTGTGAGTCCCCGCCCCAGTTGTTAGAAAAGGCCAGTTCAATCACCTAGCAAGCTTCCAGCTCTCCCAAATACTAGGCTAGCTCCCATTACACCATACTAGCTCTCCAGTGGAGATGTTTCAGAAATATTATATGTTCAAAGTGGCTGGCCCAAACCAATGATAGGCTGCTGCATTTTGCATTAATTAAAGCTTCCAAATAATTTTAAGTGTAGTCCCACATAGAGCACATTAGGGTATGCCAGTTTCGATGTTACAGTAGCATGTATCAGTGTAGCTAGCTCAGATGAGTCAAGATAAGGAGACCAACTTTTTGGTAAGATGTAGCCAACCTGATTTTCCATTACCTAGGTGGGGTCCAATAGAATTATCTATTGGCCATGCTGACAGAGGCTGATGGGAATTGTAGTTCCTGAACATCTGGAGAGCCGCAGGTTCCCTACCCCTGATCTAGCCTCTTCACATGATCTTACAGAGATAAACTCATCCTATCCAAAGTTGGCAGATCACTCCCTACCAGGACATCATCCTTTCCCCATAGCATCACTTCTGCCTCACCTGAATTGTGTTTACCCTTAGTTAAGGGTAAACTAAATCGGATCTCATCAGTTTCTTGAATGTTAGACAGAAAAAATAGAACTGGGTATCATAGCAGGAATAATATTTATTGAAAATACGGGACAACAGTATATGGCTTGTGAGATGCCTTTAGGGAGCTGGGCCACAGTTTGTGCAAAGCCTCAAAACAGGAAGATGTTCTAATCTGCCACTTTTTAAAATGTTTGGTATCATGAACAAACAAAATAGTCCAAATGAAATCAGCAAATTCTAAACAACTATTTAAAAAGCAACTGGTATTCTAGTAATGTTATTATTCTTTTGGTTTTTGTATTTTGCTCTGCTTGAGGGACAGAGAACAAGGGAGATGAGAGTTTTTCCATATACTGGCAGCCTTGATAATTATTTTATCTTGAAGGCAAGAGCATTCTGCTGTGGGACTTCATCTCCTTTCTATCTTCTATCACATTTTTGTTTACTTGCCTTCCTGTGCTCAGTCCTGCAGCTTTGCTTCAGCAATTCTAACCTGTGCTGCATAGATAAAGGGATTTTTGGAGAAGGAAGAGCATCAGCAGAAACAAACTTAGCTGGCTCATTAGCATGTGTTAGATGTCTGACTAACCCCAGCTTTGAGAAGTTACATATTCATCAGCTGACTACAATGAATGAAGATGTTACAGTGAATTAGTTATTCATTTGCTTGCCTATAGGGAAGCTGTAGGATATAGAGAGCTTTTTTATTTACCACCCTTCATACTTTATTGTTTTCACATTAAATGTTGTCTTCTGCATCTCACCTGACCTAACCAGCCCTCAGAGAGAAATTCAGCCACATTACCATGCTATCACACATATCCTATATGTTAAAAAGGATTATAGACATCACGGTGCATGGAAGAATGCTGATAACATATTTATTACATGCATAAGTCTCATTTGTATGAAAGGAAAGGAAAATAGTAAGGGATGAAAACTAGAAATAAAAAAAACACAGAGATATACAAGGCAAGAATACATAAAGCCATTTGAAATGTTAGAATTCCTTCCTGTTATGTTTAACATTTTGGCTTGTTTCTTTCTGCTTGTATACCCACTACAACCCCAAGTAGTTTCTGTGCTGCATTATTTAATCAATCAAAAATGTAAATTGCTGCAGGAAAACAGCTGAGGGTGAAGGGGGTTTGGAACAAAATTAAAATATACTATAGAAATAATATTTTATTATCTATTTTGTAACCACCTAAATAAATTGCAAGCCCATCGGTAAAGAGGGGAGTAGGAAATAGGGATGGCAAAAACCATCATGAAAACCCTGAATCGCAACGTAAGAGACTAACTACCTTTTGGAATAAAATTGGCCACAACTTCATTGATTTCAGCAGCTGTCAGAGCCTTGGCATTGCATGGAGCAATGGATTCAACTATCAGGCAGCCATCCTGTCAGCCGATATGCTGCATCACCTAGCCACAGTCTACCTGCTACGCAGGGGGAGAACATGCGAGATGGCAGGTTGTAAGATTCCACTTGGGTGGGAAAAAGTCATGAGGCAAAGTGAGCCCTTTGCAGGCAGGCCATGGCTTAACTAGTGTTGGGGCAGGGGCAGGGAGTAAGCCCCACCCTGTGAGGCCTCCAACCTGCTTCTTGCCCCTGGCCTGGCCCCAGGAAGCTTCTGATAGGCTGGCCAGGTGGAAGAAGATTGCCCAGTCAGAGGAAGTAGAGCAAACAGCCAGGGCCGAGACCTCTCGTGCTTGCATCAAGGCCCATCTGGCCACTGGCTGCTGCAAGGGTCATGTCCTGCTGCCTCCCTTCATCCACAAATGAGGGCTCAAATAAGTCTGAGCCCCTCTCTTACTGGAGGAAGAAATGTTGTGAATTCATCAGTAATAGATTAGACACTGTAATTTGTTCAACAGCTTTAGTACGACATTCGACAGTTTATATGGAGGACTCTTTGATGTTAACAATGCTTTCCTTACCTTGGTATTATTTTTCTTAGAGCCAGACACCCCGACCTAGCTATGCACTGTACATACATGGAAGCAAGCTTCCATGCATGTATCCCCAGCTGGATAGGATATTATAAACAAACTTCCCTAGCCACCTCCAATAACCAAAAATAGATCCCCACTGATAACTGTTATGAAGGAGAAGAAGTAGAAGACTGAATGTAGTCTTCCCCTCACTGACTGATGGAATCCTAGTTTGCTTGCTTGTTTGTGTGTGTGTGTATGTGGGTATGTTTGTGTGTGTGTGTTTTGGTTTTGCTCCCCAATGAGATTGCAGCACTGACTTCTAGACACACATCCTGTTAGGGCCAGAATCTTTTAACACAAAAGTCTTGGCTGTCAGTATAGCAACACATGCTTCAGTTACTAGTTTTAAACTCCTGTACAGACCTAAATCAATTCATTAACTGCCAGTATGACTTGGTCTCTGGTTTCTCCCATCAGCAATCTCAGTGGACCCTGAAAATATATTACATTTTTATCCTATCCCTCGTCCAAAGATCTTATGATATCGTGCATGGTTCTGCCTTCTTTCATTTTATCCTCACAGCAACCCTGTGTGGTAGGTTAGGTTAGGCTGTGTGGTAGGTTAGGCTGGAAGGGAATGACTGACCCAGAGTCAGCCAGGAGGTTATATGGTGCCCAGGAGTTTGAGCCAGCTCTCCGCAGGCTCTCCCCAGTCCAACACAATACCACATTAGTTCATTGAAAAATCATTCTGAAAGGTCCCCCAGTTTTCAGGAAGTAGTTTCTTCTTCCACATAAGGGTATATTTCAGTACAAGCCATTGTAAGCAGTATTTTATTCTTTTTGGCTGGGATTAGCTTCTATTTTTATGTGAATTAAGCTGACAGTTCTTTGTCATATAGGAGAGAATGTCGGAATGATTAATGGGACAATAGGCAAATAAGGTATATCACTATTTCTTTACTCTTTAATGTTCTTGATACACTGAGTTACAACTAAGATAAAAATGACTGAATGATGGAGCTGTCTCCAGAAAAATGCAATTCTGTCAACCTGATTGATATATTGTATGTTTAGATGGGAGGAGAGCTTTCAGAATCAGTATTAGGACTAAAGCATATGGATATCTGGTATAGTATTATTGATATATTGATTGTGGATTCATTGTATTTTGTATCAAATCTTTTAAAAGTGGCACTTCATAAACAAAAACTAGACTATCTCCCCCCCTCCAATATATATGTATATACCGGTATATATCCTAGTGCTCTGCCCTGCAGTAAACCTATGGTTCCAACAGGGCAGAGATTCTTGTACTGACGCAATTAAACTTGTGTCACGAGAGATCCCTGTTGCCCCGCAGTTTGCAAGTGTGGGTAAACTGCAAGGTTTTTGTCTTGCTGCAAGGCTTCTCTCCTTCCAGATGGCTCTAGAAGACAAAAGGTTGGTTGCTTTTTAAAAGCCCTTTAAGGGTAGTATCAATATTGCTTATATTGATATTGTGGAGGCTGCTTTCGTGCCTTTGCATTTTAAGGGGAAAGTCTGCTGTGATCACTGAGAGCAGGTCAGGGAGATTTCGCTCCCCCCACACCGCCTTGGGATTGACAGCAGTCTTTCCCCTTAAAATGCAAAAGGCATGAGTGCAGCTTCCACAATATACCTTTACAGTTTTTTACCTCTTTGTTGTCCCTTCTGGAGTCGGCCAGTCTGGGGTGGATGAGGGTATGTGGGTAGATAGTTCATCTACTTCTGACTGGGTTTTTTGAGAGGTGAAAGAAGGACCTCAACACTGTGCTCATGCAAAGTGGTGTCAAGTCACAACTGACCTGGTCACCTCAGCAAGGGACTTTCAAGGCAAGTGATTAAACAGAGGTAGTTTTCCATTACCTTCTGCAGAGTCTTCCATGGTGGTCTCCCAACCAAGTACCAATCCAGGTTAGCTTCTGAAACCTGATGAGATCAGGCTGTACTATATCATTGATTCATTATACATCCCTCTGGATGATTATGCTCCATTCTGTGCTTTGTCACCACAGATGAAGGCACAGGGTCTCAGACTTGCAGCCAAAAACTGAAACTGTCCTTGAATGCAGGAGCTCCTGATCCATCTGAACCTGTGGTCTCCGGCTCTTGAATGGGCGTTTGATAAGACAGACAGAGCAGATCTTCCCTTGAGTACCATATTACAGATCATTGCACTAAACTGCAACTAGGTCATCTTTGGATTTTTGTACACACACACTGTCTAATTGTTTTTATGATGCAGACAACTTTGTTTTTTATCATATTTATATGTGTTGAAAATCACCTCAATCAATTGCTTCAGAATAACAAGATACAAATATTTTACATAATAAATATAATCCAACGAATCTACACATTAGGTTTCATTCAAAGGACCACAAGGAAAGCTGTTATAAACACATGTAACTGCCTGATCCTGAATCAGACTGTTGGTCCCTCAAGGTCAGTGTTGTCTGGTCAGACTGGCAACAACTCTCCAGGATTTCTGATCCTTCTTTTTTTTAACTGGAGAAGCCAGGGATTGAACCCGGGACCTTTTGCTTGCCAAGCAGATGCTATACCACTGAGTCACAACCCCTCCCCATATTACGCTCTGCTTGCCTAACAGCTCTTTCCCACCTCACCTTCATGCTACAATTCACTGCACTCCCCCAAATTACGTTTCTAGGGGAACATAAACTGTCATAAACATTTTTGCTGAGCAAGGCTTTGGATCCAACCCAATATTTCTCCGTTACATTTTTATCTTTGCAAATGGAAATGTAATTCTTGCTTCCCACATGTTTTCTCATTGATGTAGATGAGACTGAATAATCTACTTGCTGGGAATTTAGTACAAGGCCTTGGCATATATAGCCTAGATCTAAAACTACAGTTTAAATGGAAAAGTAAAAAAAAATACAACTTCTGTTGAAGGGAACTGTGACTCTCAGAAGCTTTATACCTCAAAAAATTGATGGTCTCTAAAGTGCTCTGGACTCAAATTTAGCTCTCTTTTTTGCAGATCAACATGGGTACACTTTGAAACTAGTTGTATAAATCTCAAGCAACCATTATTTGGACTGTTTGGTGTTTCCAAACTACTTTGTCTTAATTGATATTTATATCTTTGTGTGAATACCTATCTTCATTTATGACTGGCCAGAATCAGAAAATACTTTAATAAACTGGAAGTTATTATAGGCTTATTTTCAGCAGCAATTTATCATAGCAATTTGATCAGTACATCACATGGTTGTACTGAAATTGCCAGATCTCCTAAATCAAATTCATATGTTGAAGCACAATTCTGTCCAGTGTAGAAGCAGCTTGTATTTATATGTTGCAAAGTTCTTGCTGTGTAACTAACTTACAGGCAAGATAGCACAATTGCTTCAACCTAACACCTCCCTTGTGCAGCCATGCACATGAAAAAATACTGTGGCTTAATTTTCTACTCATGTACTGATAGTACATTCTAGCAATTAATTAATAAGCATGTATTGAAAAGCATGAAGCCACATTCTCAAAATAAATGGCAAATTCCTCAGTGGAAATTAAAGATGCTTGCAAAAGAATTTTTTGTTAATTCATTCTTATATTATTAAACCAGCAGGGTTGTAAGAATGGTTTTGATATTCAAGATGGTCTCAAGCCATTCTTGAAGTGAGAAATGAGCTGCTCAGTGTCCATATTGTTAGGACCTTCTCCAAGGTGCTGAAGAAAAAAAGCCAAATAAAAGTCTCACTTGCCCTCCCCTTGAAGTCCCCCCCCCCCGACTTAGAGTAGCTCTTTCTATCAGAAAATTGTCTCTCTATCTTTGAATGTCAGGGATTATTTCATCTTTTTTTTATTTTTACATATGGAAATTTTCCTCCTTTAGCACCATTGATGCAAGGCAGAGCCATCTTTTGGCATCTGTGGCTTGCTGGAGTGTGAAGGCTCATGAATATTCTTTGGTAATACATGCAGATTTTTAAACACCGCAGGTATGAAACAGTGTCAGCCTTCACTCTTATTGGAAAATGGATCCAGTCATTGTTCACTCTCCTTACAGTTTTTGTTGCAGGCTGTTATATATCTGGGCCAAAAAATTGGTGGTAGCTCTGTGTAAGAACTGTCCATTATGTGTTTATCAGCATTCAGAAGTTTTCAATTATGGCTTTTACAAATTAAGAAGAGCTATGAGAGGGGCCTTACATGCATTGTGTTTGGAAACTTTGTCTAATATCATCTTTGACCTCAACTTTGCTGCTGTTTTGTTAGGACGATAAACTTATTCCAAAGTAGTAAAACTATTAATATGGGTTATGACGGGTTTCTGACGCTGTTGCTAAGCCATACTGCTGTATTATTCACACTGTTATCTTATTCAGTACTGTAGTGAGCAGGTGAGAAAATGAAACTCTTTCCAACCAAAGAATGAATTACAACCTCTTCCTACCATAAGCATGACACCAGTCAGGGTAGCTCCTCAGTTTTTCCTGATAATGCCCTGTTGAGATTCTTTCTCCCACTCCAGTACAGACACACACCACTGTTCTGTCAGCACTGGTGCCCAAGATAGGTTGTGAAGGTGTACAAACTTTTAAAAAAATACAATTAGCAAAAAAAACCTCCACAAGCAACTGCTCTTAAGCTTTTCAGAACTGCAGGAGGACTTCGAAGACGAATGTTCTCACCCCCCTCTCAAATGATTCTACTTCTATCCATGGCCTCTCTGGGGGGTGTAATATGCCCAATATATTTACTGAGCAGTAAATGCAGAAACTGTCTTCCAGTCTGTCTTACTATATCTGGTTGGCAGTGACACGCACTCACTTAAAAAAACAATTCTGCTGCTTTACTGGCATCTGGACCATGCATACAGTGTGGTTTGGTGCTTCCTGAAACACCACACAACACCTGAATTAGTCTAGTAATGCCCCAAAACATCCAGCCAGTATCTGACAATAAGGTGCCTCCTGAACTTGGAAACCATCAAACTTAATTAGCGGTTCTCCACTACAATTTAGAATGTATCAAATAATAGGGTGGCTCTGCTGGACAAGATCTACATTAGCTCAGAGAGACTCTACTAAATCTCATCTGCCCTGTAAGCTGTTAAATTGCCAAAGAGTGGAAGGGGATATTTTTTGGAAAAGCAGCCAGTTAAGAGTGTGTATTCATATATTTCCAAGCTGAAGCATCACTTGAAATGTGCTGTTTCATTTTGGCTCAGAAACACCCCAAATGACCAAATTCAAGATCTCCCTTGTAAGAACTAGAGGTAGTGGGAGCAGTCAGGAAGGAAGGAAAAAGAGACCTCACGAAGGCTGGGCCACTGCATGGCACATGCTGCCACACCTGAATGTTTACTTTAAATGCCATCACTCAAGCCGGCAAGCAGCAGCGACAAGCAAGCATTCTGCTTGCTCGCAGCCTCATGAAGAGGCCGAGCCAAGCTGGGCACCGGCTTATATAGCCTGCCCGGCTCCCTTGTCACATGATGGTTCCAACCATCACATGACCACCCTCCGAGGCATAAGAGGAAGGAGAGCAGCTGCTCCATCCTCCCCTGCCGCAATGGCACCCCGGGTGAGTCCAGGTGCGCTTTTTACTGTATATACTCGAATATGTCGACTTTTTCAGCACATTTTTTGTGCTGAAAAAGCCCTCCTCATCTTATACTCAAGTCAAGGCTTTGACAGCTCTGACAGCCCCCTCTCTTCCCACCATGGCAGCGAGAGAGGAGAGACTTTGAAGGACCTACCCCCACCCCCTGCAGCAAGAGAGGGGAGGCTCCGCTCCAGTGGCATAGCTATCAGGCACGTGGGGGGGCACAAGATGGCCCAACATAGCCACACACCCCTACCAGGCTGAGCATGAGTGCAAGTGCTCCAGAAGCCCTGGCTACACAGAGCCAGTATATGTTAATAAAGGTGGGGGGGGGGTTTGCAGACAGGTCCTTCCTTTGGGCTATCTTTAAAGTTATGGTGAGTATTTTTAAAATTATAATTTTTACCTGTAATGTAAGTTTAACATGTTGTTGCTGCCCTGAGCCCTTTAGGGATGGGCAAGGTATAAAACTAAAATTAAAAATGAATTTTAAGGTTTTTTTACAGCATACCAGTGGGCGGAGCTTCGGACATGTAACGAGGAGGTTTGAACCCAAGAACCCACCCTTACCTACGTCCCTGAGTGGTATAGTGGTTAAGAGCAGGTGTACTCTAATCTGGAGAAACCTGGTTTGATTCCCTGCTCTGCCACCTGAGCTGTGGAGGCTTATCTGGGGAATTCAGATTAGCCTGTGCACTCCAACACACGCCGGTGGGTGACCTTGGGCTAGTCATAGTTCTTCTGAGCTCTCTTAGCCCCACCTATCTCAGAGGGTGTTTGTTGTGAGGGAGAAGTGTTTTAATGGTGTGTTTTGTTTTATTTTAATAACTTTATGTAAGTCTTTAATATAATAGCTGGCTTAGTGGTCCTGATCAGGGCAAAACAGCAGGATATAAATTTTGTAAACATCAAATACATCATGGGAACCTACCATTCAGAGAGCAAAAAAAAAAAAATCCACCAGGCACCACCCGGGGTGTTCTGTGTATGTAAAGTAATCTTTGGATCTCATTGAACATAAGTTCTTTATAAAGCATAGTAGTGTATCATCAGTTTTAAAATAAGATGATTTAAGCTGTTTTGAAACTTTATATCTTCTTTGGGATTGTATAGCCTGTCACATTATACACTAGAAGATACTTTCAACCAAATGTAATTTTTTTTAGCTGTGGAAGTGATAAGCATACGCTTGTATTATTTATCAGTTGGTGTGCAGGATGATTTTGCTTGCTAACACAGGCAATATTTTGAAGTAGAAATTTCTCGAGATGAAATATCCTTTAAAATCTGTCGTATGAACACTTTCTACTAATTCATGTATTTTAAAGACCCATTAATGTAATGTCATCATTTGTTTCATAACAGAGGACTAAGCAGAAAATTATATTTTTCTGTAATACTTTTCATAGGTTGTGGCATATTTTTTAAAAATATTCCCTGCCAAAGCAATCCATTCTTTCCTTGCAGCCCTGTTCTATTTGCAGTAAAACTGTAGCCTTCAAATTGCTTAACCCAGAAGCCAATGATGCTGTTTGGAAGTACAAGATTACAATTTAATTTAATATGTTTTATAGCACTGCCGTATGAGTCTGAATGGGCGCAGTACAAGAGCTGGATCTAAAATTATAACATTCTAGCAGACCAATGTATTTTGCAACTGTTTGAACCAGTACAGATCTCTTTGTAAGGTGTTGCATGCATTGATTCCTGTATGAACAAAAAGAGGCATCAGGTAGCCACTATAAACACAAGCATTGCTGTTTTCTGGCCCTTCCTCAATATACAACTGTATTAGGAGACAAGAACCACCATTACTGACTTCCCTAACAACAATCTTGGTAATTCTTTTAGAAGAAACAAAAAAGTACTATGGGAACAGGAAAATAGGTTTGAATATTATATTTGATATAAAAGAATAAGGGATCTATATAAACTGAAAATCAAGGAGTCTTTCTCTCAGTAGTAAAAGTAACTGGTCAGCAAGTTACAAAGCAGGGAAGATCTTATGTTACTAAGAAATTTATAGCATCCCAGTATAGGACTAAAGATGTGAGATAGAGCATATCTTATAAACCTAAAGGCATCCTCAGCTAGATAAGAGGGACTAAGTTAATAAACACAGAAATGAAGATGTCAAAGGTTAGATAAATCTGATGAGATAATTAAAATATGTTTTTCTACATTTTAATGAACTCTGAAATGATAGTGAAATATATGAAAGGTATGCATAGACTGTATTCTAGGGAAACCACAAATCATAAATAATTTTTACAATCATTTTCACCTTTTTAGTAAATAAGATGTATGTGAAATTGTGTTATCCTGGAGAAGTTTCTCTAACATTGGGATGTGACTTTTATAGTAAATACATTAATAATTCAGATGTTTGTTTCAGGTCAAGTGTGATCAGTACTGGCCTAGCAGAGGAACAGAAACATATGGACTGATCCAAGTGACTTTGCTGGACACTGTGGAGTTAGCAACATACTGTGTTAGGACATTTGCACTTTATAAGGTACTTCTCCGCTATATATATTATATATATATTATATATATATATATATATATATATTGTATTTGTGGGGGGAGGGATTTAATGGGACAGCACATGTTTTAGAGAATCATAACATTTCTAAGGAAGGAAACGTTAGCTGCATCACAAGCATGTATTATCTCACTTTAAAAGGGAGGGAGTTCTCTTAACATAGATGCATTCAACTGGCAAACAGTCTACATGCATATAGTCCACCAGTCAGCAACAGTAACATTCTCAAAAGGATCCTGCCTAACATTTCTACAGGAATTGTGTGTGTGTGTGCGGGGGGGTATTTTAATTGATTCTCCCTCCTGATGGAGTCCTCTGTTTTCTCCCTCAAGCTGTTTTGATGGGGTCTCCCATTTCCCAAGAGCAGCATTTCTAGTAGCATTTGGACTGCAGTGTGAGGGGGGGATGTTAAAATGTGGGGTAAAATGTGGTGTAAAATGTAAAATGTAAAACAGCAGAGTAAATAATCATAGACACTGCTGGTTAGCTTAGGTAAACTTTACTAAGAAAAAAAGAAGGGAAGGGTAATAATAAAGCAGTCCGCTCTAACGAGCTACATGCTGCTTCTACATGGTGAGAAGGTATGACTCCAACTGACTTAGAACAAGGAAGTTTTCAACTTCCTCTCAAATGTGGATGTGCTTCGAAATACATCGTTTATGGCAATATATTGATTAGCCAATGACAGTCAGTGGATCATTTCATTAATGCAGGTATCTAGTTAATCAAACCCCATTGGCTATGCTAATCCAACCAATGCTTACTTACAAATAGTTTAATTAACTCTTTCATAATTGAAGGACTTGACACTTGCATATACCAAAGGAGGCAAGAAAGCCAAGGTTCACTGTCAGAACTCCTTCCTTCAACATTAACTTCCAGTGGGATCTTTGTTATTTCCACCATCTTTATTTAATTTCTTGATATGTAAGCTAAATCAGTTTTGTTGTATATTCTTCTGTACATTGCTTCACGTTCATTCTTCTAAAATATTCTATTCCTTACATTAGCCTTTTAGCTATTTGAATATTTTCATTTTGTTCTCCTTCATCTAAGCTGATTAACAGCCATTTTTAATAGCATTTTTTTGCATTTACACAGGTTTCTGAACCAAATAGTGGGTAGCAGACATACCAAGTGCCAGTGTTGTGCATATGCCATCCAGCATCATCTTGGCTAATGTCATTAGTATAATTAATCAGTAACAGCTATCTATTGAAAATGGGCTGGATGTCAAGATGAATAACAGATTAGGTTTGCGTGGCAAGACAATTTATTGCAGCATCTTATCATAAAGTTGTTTGTGTTGTTTTTATCAGATGGAATATTGCATAAGTTTCACAATCCTTTTCTTGCCTTTTCATTCTTGTGGAATTAAGCAGTCATTTCAATCAAGGCTTTTTGTCCTGTAGAATGGGTCAAGTGAAAAAAGAGAAGTAAGACAGTTCCAGTTTACCGCCTGGCCTGACCATGGAGTTCCAGAACACCCTACACCATTCCTAGCTTTCTTACGACGAGTCAAAACCTGTAATCCTCCTGATGCTGGACCAATGGTTGTTCACTGCAGGTAAGGGAAAGCTTTGCTTTAAAAAAAAAATGAAACCCTCCATATTCAGCATTATGAAAATGTTATACCAAATCAGTTCATTATTAGGACTGCAAATACTATAGCATAACAACACAAAGCCATTATATCTAGTTATCTCACAGTTCTAGTTATGAAACTACATAATGGTTGTAATCATGCACCTAGATATAGACAACTAACAAATTAGCTGTCTGAGGACAAACTTTCGATTTTTAAAATTTTTAGTACTATATGGTGACCTGCTTCTAAAACCAAGAGGAGTTTCAAAAGCAATTTGAATAGAGTCATGAGTGGATGGGGTTAACCATTCAAAAACAATGTTAAAAATTCTGTTGGCATTGTACTTGAAGTGGCTTCATGAACCCTGGCAATGAAGTACAGAATACACACGAGGACTACCCAATTGTGTACCCAGACTCTCTCTCTGCTTCTCCTTTTGTAGTATGCATACACAATCTTCTAGCTGCATGGAATAGGAGTTTCAGGAACTTTCACATGCTCTAGTGTATGCATGAAGATTTCCTGTGCAGTACTTTGGATCTCACCTATACTTCCTGTGTGTGTGTTTATGAGAGAGAGAGAGAGAGAGAGAGAGAGAGAGAGAGAGAGAGAACAAGAGATCATCTTGGAATCACTATGATTTTGCTGTTCGTATACCCCTGTTAATAGAATTTCTGCAAGTTAAAAATCAGATTTTTCAAATTCTTGGATATTTCACAAGTTGCTTGGATGAATGGGCTGTAATAGTATGAAATTTTTTTTCCAATGGCACATTTACCCATTCTACTCTTCAAGAGATTGTCAACGATCCTAATTTACTTATTTGAAAGTTGAAATTATTTAGTGAGGCATCCTAACAAGTATTAGAAACAACCTGTAATTGAATGTACATTAAAATTTCCAACTTGGAGACCTCCCAGAGTTACAGCTCAAGACTACAGAGATCAGTTTCTTTGGAAAGAGTGGACTCTGTGGTTCCTATTAAGGTCACCCTCCGCCCCAAATCTCCAGGAATTTTTCAACCCATAAAAAAACTTAATTTGTTTAGATAGTTTGTGAAGGAAACAGTTCACTCACAGCTTTGCAGTGGCATTCCTGCCTAGGGACAGGGGGTACCCTCTGTCCCCAGGCGCCCCTCATCAAATGGGGGGGCGCCAACATTTCAGGGTCGTTTGTGGTTTTTTAAAATTTTAAGTGTTTTTTCACTTTCCAAGGTTTCGCAGGGCGTATTTGTAGCAGGCTAGCAACACCATAAATTTCCAGGGTACCATCCAGAGACCTCACCTCCTGATGCAGATACCCACCCAAATTTGAGGTGGAAATGTTTGGTTTAGGGGCAGCAAAGTTATGGACACTCAAAGGGGGTGCCCCAACCCCATTGTTTTCAATGGGAGCTAAGCTGAGATGGGGGCTACCCATTTGAGGGACCATAACTTTGGTCCCCCTGAACATAACTTCACCAAACTTGGGTGGCATCATAAGAATAGTTAACAGATGATACCCTGAAATTTTAGTGTCACTAGCTTTAAAAATACACCTCTTCCAGGCACCCCAAGAAATGTGCCCAAAATTTCAGGGTATCATCTGTTAACTATTCTTATGATGCTACCCAAGTTTGGTGAAGTTATGTTCAGGGGGACCAAAGTTATGGTCCCTCAAATGGGTAGCCCTCTTATCTTCAGGTTAGCTAGTCTCCATTGAAAACAATGGGGATAGGGCATCTCCATTTGGGCATCCATAACTTTGCTGCTCGCCTGGAATGCTGTAAACATTGCCAAACTCTCAGGTGGTAATCAATATCATGAGCAAGCTCTCTGGATGATGCCTCCCTGAAATCATGGTGCTGCTAGCTTTAAAAATTCAAGCCCCTGCAGGCCTAAAACACTTCCAAAATAATTCCCCAAAAAAAACCCAAATACCTTGCCATTCAAGCATTCTGTTCATATTTGGGCAGTGACATAATCCCGGACAATTTTGTCCGAATGTGCCCAAATTCTGCTCATATTCAACAGCCAAATATGGTATTTTGTTTCATCTCTGAGATCTCCAACCCTCAAAAAGTGATGCTGGCTGTAGTCAGGATGGAGAATCCACCCCCAAACAGCATCACTTTCACTTTTGTTTTAACCGGGGACCCCAGATTTCTCCCTTTAAGAGTGAGGTTTAAAAGAAGAATCTGAGCTCCCTAGTTTAAACACCATTGAAAGTGATGCTGTTTGGGGGGTGGATTCCACTGGAGGTGTTTTGTGAGAGATGATGCTGACATTTGTTTGGTAAATGTTTTGCTGGGGGTGATTTATGAGAGATTTACATACTTAATACCCACTTGCACTGTCTTGGAGTTGTTTCTCAGGCTACCTCATAGGGTTGTTCTGATTAGGAAATTAGGAAAAGAGTTGGTGGGGAGAGAGCCATGCATGTTTTGCTGGGAGTGGGAGGTGTTTTGTGAGCTGGTACAAAAATCCTTGTTTGGTCATGGTGGGGGAGGGTGGCAGCCCATACGCCGGGCGGGGAGGGGGGCGCCAAACTCAGGTTTTGTCCCCCGGCACCAGTTCGCCTAGGTACACCCCTGCCCGTTGGACATCTAGGCAGCCAAAGCTACTTCTCACTTTCTCCCTCACTGTATGCTGCTCTTTGTTCCAGATTTAAATCGTCCTTCCTTCCTTCCTTCCTTCCTTCCTTCCTTCCTTCCTTCCTTCCTTCCTTCCTTCCTTCCTTCCTTCCTTCCTTCCTTCCTTCCTTCCTTCCTTCCTTCCTTCCTTACTTAACAGATGTTCAAAATTATGTTGTCATACTTTAATCATTGTGACCAAAACTCATTCCCTCATTTCAAGACTGTAATAACTAGAATATACTTCTTTTTATAAAGTTCTGTTTCCTTTTTTTCAGAACAGAGCAAACTGTGTTGATGGTATAGTATAAAAATAATCATAATCATTTCTCAAATAAGCTTTTCAGGCATAAATTTGAGGCACATGACTGAATTGACGTAAAATCATTGGATGTTGTTTTCATGGATGCCAAAAAAGCTTTTAACACAGTACAGCTAAAATGAACAGTTCTGTTAGGCAACAATAATAAAGCTGTGAGTGACTTGTTTTCTTCACAAACCACCTAAGCAAACTAAGTTTCTAGCTAGGGCATACATTATTGGTCCTTGCAGGGCCTAAAAGAGTTGCTTGTTAACAGTTTAATCATTCCTTCTTGGTATAGTCCTAAGCAGAGTTACGTGTTTTGACTTCAGAGTTACACCCTTTGAGTTATGCCCAATGACTTCAGTTGCACTGCCTGTCATAGCTCCCGTTCCATGGATCTTTTCTTGCTGCTCAGATGTGCTGATTCTGATCAAAAATACCAGTCTAAAGCTACCTTTTCTTTACCCATGACACCTAGCACCATTCCCTGATGATAAAACATGTATACTGAGGTATTGTCTATGAACTGAAACTCTGGTTAAATATTGAAAACAGTCTAGACCTCCAGCTTCTTCACTCAGATATCTATTTTGTTTCTGTTTTGTATTATTTCATAGAAAGCAGTAAATAAATAAACATGAAAATAACATCAGGCGTTGCAGCTGACTCTTATACCTCTTACAGATATGGTACTATAAACAATTGCCTATTTTGCCAAACACTTTGGTTCTGTTAAATAACATACATGCCTAATGAAGATGCACATTTTTTCCTCTGTATAATACACTCCCTATTACAGAGCTGTTAAGTAGTATCATAGTCCAGTTTCTGTTTCCATGCTGATGTTGTTTAATTTGTAAAATTAAATATCCTTTTAATGAGTACTGATTGTTTCGAACATAGGCTTAAATTCTAAGGATCTGCAATAGACAGCATATTATGTGGTCTAATGATAGCAGGGAAAGCGCAAGGTTGCATTTGAAGTTGGATTAATTCTGGGAAACAGGTGCTAATCAGATCACAGCAAAATAGCACCATGAGGCAACAACAAGCATTTTTTACTTTTGGGTGCTGTGTGGTTTCCGGGCTGTATGGCCGTGTTCTAGCAGCATTCTCTCCTGACGTTTCGCCTGCATCTGTGGCTGGCATCTTCAGAGGATCCTCTGAAGATGCCAGCCACAGATGCAGGCGAAACGTCAGGAGAGAATGCTGCTAGAACACGGCCATACAGCCCGGAAACCACACAGCACCCAAGTGATTCCGGCCGTGAAAGCCTTCGACAATACATTTTTTACTTTGTTTCCAAACTTACAGAACTCTTAGTAGTTGCTTCAATAATATTACCTAGAATATTAATGAGAAAACGCAGTCACTTATCCCATGTTTTCCATACCTGAGTGCCATTGGGTAAGCCTTTAGGAGTCATTTAGCTTAATGAAGTTTTCATATACATTGCTAATATTTATAACAGGAAGAGGCCTCAACATTTTTGAAAAATTAATTTTGTAGATTTAAAGAACCTCTCTCACATGATATGTAAAATTCCACATTCTCATGCTGAAGATAAATTATTTTAAACCCATGATCATAGTCTTGCTGGGGAGGGAAGGGGAAAACCAGATTGGCTCTGCACATAACCTGCTTCTGAAAGCATCATTTTATTTTATGTCAATATCATTATCGTGTATCTGTCCTTTAATAGTAATGGTGTAATTCACAATTTACAGCATCAAAGTACATGGTCTGCTGTTTCACTTAATGATATTTCTTATATGTATTTGTTTTAAAACATTTAGGGCCCATGACAACCAATGTGTCTTTAGAAAACATAATATAAACACTGTCCAATCAACAGATAAAATCAGGCATCAGCCCAAAGACACAAGTACATATATATGCCTTCTGAAACAGAAAGATCTTATGATTAGGGTTGCCTGCTCTGGGTGGAAAATATCTGGAGATTTTGGGGGTGGAACTTGGGGAGGGGAGGTTTTTGGACTGTACAATACCATAGAGTCTACCCTCTAGATTCGAGTCTAGATCAACCATTTTCTCCTTGGGAACTGATCTCTGCAGTCTGGAGATTTTTGATAGTGGGTGATCTCCAGACCCCATTTTGGAGGATGGCAACTCTCCTTTTAAGCCCAATGGCTCTGCAAGGGAGAGTTTATTCCATATCAGTGATACTCCAATGGGAAAGGAGAATGAGGAGGTAGTGGCCTAACATTCCATGCGCAGGGGAGGCACTAGCATTTCTTTCCTCTACATTGGAAGTCTCCATCTGTCTTACCTCAGTTGAAGAGTCCTGACCAGGGTGTCAGTGGTATGCCCTAACTGCATTTGAAAAGGGAGCACCTTACCTCCTCCATTATCAGATCCCTCCAAGATCCACTGTTTTGGCTAGTAATCTTCTCTTTTAGTTTGCACATTCCTTTCCTGATTTGGAAATTCTTACAGCAGCATCACTTGCCTGACCTTCATACAGCATCACTTGCCCATGACAAAACATTTCCCCAGATCTTCTTAAATTTCAATAGCATACTTCCCCTTTACATGGTACAGGAGTAGTTAGTTCATGCTGTATGCCAAGCAGCCACAGCAGGGCTGTTAGGTGTCAACATTTGAAACGTAAGAAAGAAGTGTAGCTGTGATGTAGACCTTACACATGTGTGTGTGTGTGTGTGTGTGTGTGTGTGTGTGTGTGTGTGTGTGTGTGTGTGTGTGTGTGTGTGTGTACACACACACACACATGTACATACACATACATACACACACACACAAATGATCTGTCTCAGTGAACCAGAGAAGTGTATAAGCAGGGCCTACAAATGCAGCCTTAATGCACAGATAATGCACATCGAGGAGGATAGACATGAACTAGACCTTAGTACTCACATCTCAGAACTTGTAAACTAGACATGCAAGGTGAGTTTACCATTTCTGAGTTGTTAAATATGAATCTTAAGATTTTAGCTTTTTTGGAGTTTCAAATACTAAATGCTGCTGAAGGTTTGGGGTTTTTTTGGCATGCTCCAGTAACAGAAGACCGTCCTTCCTGATTCTGGTGGTGTTTATCTGTTTTACTGCATTATTTTATAACTTTAAAAGTTTTTAATTGTTCAGATGTGTTAATGTTTTTATGTTCACCATCTGGGGACCTGGAAGGTGGCATAACATGTTTTAAATGAATAATAAATAAGCACAAGTTTTGGATCTGTTCTCCATTTTTTGTGCCTAACTAGCTTTTTCTTTTTTAGAGACTCAATGTGTATGCAGAAAAGAAAATACCATATTTACTCAAAAATGACTCTTAATGGAAGACAATTGTCCTTTTAAGAGGTTTTTAAAGGGTTTTTTAAATTACACACATAATTGTAGCTTGGATGAGAATTTAGGACAGCCCACATGGGGGGAAAAACTTGTTTTTCTTTCCAGTAAATAGGGTATCATTGTAAATTAACTCAGAGGAAAAGCAAAAACAAAAAAGCCTAACATGGATTAAATTGGCTGTTGTTGCTGACATTGTAAGCTTCATTGAGGTGATATTTAGAGAGAAAAGGCTTGGTACAAATGTTTTAATAAATAGGACAGAATATTCAGAGAAGTTGAGATTCCAAGGGGAAAGAGAAGAGTGGAAATTGGGATATCTGAAACCCCCGAGATCTCACAGAATACAGAATGCTAATTTCAAGGGGACAAGTTCCTCCTCCCACTTCTCTTCTCAAACCCCTATTTTTTAAATCCTAATAGCAAGTAAGCTGTCCCTTTTATAATTGTGAAATCAGCACAACAAACTCACCCACAGCAAAAAATAACAGCTTCTATATACCTGCAAGGGGGGGGGGGGGCTCCCCAGGTTTACAGAAAATGTAAGTTAACTAAAAAAAGAGAACTCAAAAATGTCTGATTGAATATGCACTTGGAAGTCAGGGATTCTGAGGCAAACAAATTAAGAGAAAGGGGCAAAGGGTTTGGCATGATAGCTAATAAAATCCTGGAGTGAATTATTTGAGAGGCTACAGGAAAGAGATCCAAATTGCCCTCTACCCTGTGATCTCAACTCATGCCGACTATTTTGTTCTTTGTTTGCTTCTGCACCCTTTCCTCCTGTTCAGCCTATTGTTTCTGTTCATCTCGGCTGTTGCAGTTTGGATCACTAAGCACTGTCTCTGAAAATGTGAATTCTTAATCTTCTTCCCTAGTGTCTTCATTCTGTTTCTTCCTCCTTTTTTCTTAAAATTGTTGATGCTCCTGACCACTGTTGTGCTCAAGCTCTTCATCTATTTCTGTGTTATCCTTCTCTTCTCATAGCCCCAATCTTGCTAAACTTGGTATTTTCATCTTAATGTTTCTGAGATATGTTTCTTCCTTTCTCATGCACTCATATAATACTTGTTCATTCTCTTATCTTTTTTGTTGCTTTGATTACTATAATGGTCTTTCTAATGGTCTGTCTTTATCTCATCTCCACTCTGTTGTTTCTGTTATGAATGCTGCTGAGCATCATCTTTTTTGCCATAATTACTTTGACCATATCAGCATTTTGTTTTCTGTGCTCCATTGGTTTCTACTGATTCTCAGTATTAAATGTAAATTTCTATCTCATATAAAATCGGTTCATTCATTTACTTCTTATCTTTTATTTTTGGCTGTTTTTTTCTTCCTTTCTTGTGTCTTTCAATTAAGCTATATCTTGCTCTCATATTCTCTGTCTTAGCATTCCTTATCATTACGGTTCTCTTCCAATAGTAATTCTACTACTTTGTTGCAGTGGCCCAATCCAGATAAAGGACTTTGAGAGTGGCGGAGGCTTTGACAGTGGCGGAGGGCTATGCTGACATATTTGCCCTCTCTGCTGGCATAAGGGGCTTCCATGGTGGCAAAGAGGGCAAAGATGCCAAAGTCCAAGCATTCTGCCAGGCAGCTCTGGTGGGCAGTTTGGCACTGCCAGCCAGGAGCCCTACGCCTCTTTCAGCATTCAAGTGAGGGATGCTGGTACAGAAGAGGGGACAGTCTGGGGCATTCCTGTTCCAGCCCAGGAATGTTGCCATCCAAGCCCACAGGCTTACTTTACACAAAAGTGTGGTGTAAACTTGTGTGAAGAGAATGACCATTTTGCTATGTCCAAAGAGACTCCATTCTTGTTTTCCATCTCTCATGTTTTCACATATCTTAGTTGCAGGTGTTTGGAGATAGAGATGGGCTGTACTATCACCAAGGTCAGATTCCTCATTATGGACATGGAGTCATCTCCAGTTCTTTTCAGCTGGATTTGAGCCCTAATTGAAAGCTTCAAAAGGCAGGGTAATTTGCTCGTCTTCCAGAAATTTCTCACTAACTTGATACCTGATTGGTTAATTGGTAATTATTTGGTGTGGCCAACTTTTGCCATAAATAAATCCCATTAGTGTTAGCAGCCATCTTTCCTTTGTCTTTTAGTTGTTGTTTTTTTTGCCTCTGCTTTCTTTGAAGAACTCTGCCTATGCAGTGAGGACTTCGGCTATGTTTTCTAGCCAGCGTTTCTTTAATAAGTGTACTTTATTGTTTTATTATGTGTCTGTATATGTACCTTTTGATTTTATATTCATGGTTTATTTTTAAAAAAACTTTTATTTTTCTTTCTTTTAAATAAAAAAATATAAACATTTTGCTTTGTGTTGTTGAGTACTGGTTCAGAATCAAAGGCTTGGCTTTGCTAGCACTCCAAAGTCCTGGACGGGTCTTTGACAGCTTGTTTTTGCTATGGACAATTGAAGCAGCAGGAGGGTTCTTAAATTTCCCTCCTTTTTGCGCCGCCCAAAGACCCCTGGCCACTGCAGCACTCCCTCCTATCTGGATTGCACTGCAGACATTCAGGTAGCATCCTGTGTTCAAAATTGCTTAGTTGGATGTTCTCAGATTCAAGTTTAGCACTTTCAGATGTTTCAAAATTTGTGTTGTTTTTGTTTTTAATCAGAAAAAGTGACCTATTCATCTCCAATTACACCTTGTCTTCTTTTCCAGGGTTCCCTTAGTTCAAAAGTTTTCTTCTTCCTTAGCTTTTATTATTGTGTAATCTATTAGCAAGTGCTAGATATCATCCTGATATGAGCATGTAGAATTATGTTTGAAGTTTCTAACAGTAAATCACAGTGTATAGAACAGGGCTAAACAGCTTTACTAAGTTTGATTAAAATCACTGGCATATTTCTACATCAACCCGTTTAGGATCAGTTTGAAAATGTCATCATCATTACTACAAATACCAAGCCAAGAAATCTGCCACATATCTATATTTCTGGGACAATTTATTACTGATGAACCGGATATATCAATTCAGAGAGTTTCAGTCTACTTGTAGCATAGTACTAGCCATTTGTTCCTCATTAGACAGTGTGAATGGTTCAGTACAAAGGCATACCTCCCAGGGGGACATATGGAGTCAAATGTCCCTGGGCAACCACCATTTAGTCACGTGGGGGTGGAAAATCACCCCCACACCCCTCCTCCTTCCCCCAGGTCCTGTCCGAGGTTAGGGCTGATGCTCCCATCAGATTCTTCCTCCTTCCCTGGCCCGGCAGATGCATACCTACTTGGGTCCGGAGGAGGGCGAGGGAACAGCCTGCAGCCCACAGCGGCCCCGCAATGGCACTCAGTGGTCCTGTGGTGAACGGTAAAGCTGAGTTCCACCCTCCAACACCAGCAACCTTCACGATCAACAAACCCGTGGACACGGAGCCATTGGGGGAAAGCCCGGCATGGTGTCAGGATGGCCTGAGTGCTGGGGGATGGGACCTGTGAAATATGCTGTGTGAAACTATTCTTCTGCTGTTTTCTAACTGCTTATCTCTCCTCTGCTCAGCTAGTGAAGGCCAAATAGTTTGGTCTGTAGTGCAGCTGTGTGATTATATGCTGGGCACGGGAATTGGGCTTGTTAGTTACTTTCAAATAGATACGTTCTGGTGGGGGCAGCCAGAAGCATCTTTGTACTCTGTACTGCTCTGAACTATTCTGACCTGCAATAAAGGAACCATTGTTGTTCTGACACATGGTGAGGAGATGCAAAGAGACCAGCAACAGAGCCCCAGTATGGGTCACAGAAGCTGGAGCAAAAAAATGTAAGATTAGATTGAGAGGATATACCAGAATGAAAACAAGAAAACACCTTTTTAGTTATCTAAGCTGCATCTTAGTTATATTGTCACTAGATGTTAAGAAGGAACAAGAGACAGTATATGGAGGGAAGAAAACATTGTTCGGTTGTGGTGGGGGAGGGCGGCCGCCCATGGGGGGTGGCTGGAAAACTCAGGTTTTGCCCTGGGCTATATTTTTCCTAGATATGCCTCTGGTTCAGTATGTTATATGCAAACTGCTCAACAAAGATTTAATTTGCCTAATTACTATTTTCAAATGTCATTATTATTTTTTTCTGTAGCAAGCCTTTATTGGCATAGACAACCGTACAACCATACAACAACAATAAAAATGGATTAAAAAGCATATACAATGCAGGAAATAAATGTTAGGTCGAAGGAAATGTACTGGTGTTTAGTAATTTCCAGGAGAAAGGAATTTCCAGGAGAAAGGAGAAAGTGCCACTATCATGCAGAGAGAAGGATCAGGATTGTCCAACAAGTAGTGTAATTTAATTAAATCAAGGAGATCGGGTAAATGTAAAGGAGTAAGATTCACATACTTGGATCTGATTTCCTTGAATCTGAGACAGTGTAGTAATTGGTGGGCCAGAGATTCAACTGAGCCATCATTACATGGGCACAATCTTGTAACAAGATGTAACATGTAACAAGATGTAACATGTAACAAGGCAGAAGGCATAACATTAAACCTGGCGAGCATTATGGCTCTCCTTTGAGCAGGGTTTATTAAGCAATACAGGTAGTGTGCCAAGTGGCCCCATTCAAATGGGAGAGAAAAATACAGGGGGGAGCACGTTTTCTTGGCTGCGGTTCTCTACCCAATAGTTGACCTTTTAATTTTCTATAAGCTTCTGAATAGGACAAAGAGCAAAGTGAATCCACTGACAGTCCAATAGAGGCCATTTTTTCTTCAATTATGGAAAACCAGGGGTTGGAATGGGTGTCAGAGAGCAGATGGTGGACCAGGGAATTACAGTCTGAGAGAAAATGAATTCGCAGCCAGAATCTAAAAGCCCTCAGCCAAGCGGCTGATTCCAAGGAGTTTTGACCTAACTCCAGACAAAGGGCTGCATAGGGCACACAATTTGGGAGTCCAGTTATCTTATGAAAAAAATTGGATTGAAGAGAATTCAAGGAGTGGTTAATAGCTTGAATCCAAATTGGGATTCCGTAAAGCAATCTCGAGGTGACTTTAGCATTGAAAAATTTGAGGGTAGGAGGGATAAAGGAGTGGCCACTGCTGTAAAAGAAACGTAGTAATGCTGACATACTATTAGATGTAGCTAGGAGAGCGGCCTTCCTCTGGGTTGCCCATGAAAGGTTAAAGGAGAATGAGAGGCCAAGGTATTTATAGCACTTAACCTGTTCAATTTGGGTGCTCTTTATTGCCCATGTGAGCTTCTTAAAGCGCCTAGAGAAGACCAATACCTTGGTTTTTTCATAATTAATTGTCAGTCTGTTGAATTCACAGTAATCCACACAGTGCTTCATTAAGCGTCTGAGGCCAACTCTGGATCGAGAGAGAAGGACAGCATCATCTGCATAGAGCAGAATTGATACATGGGATGTACCCAGTTTTGGGGCATGGCTGTTCACTGCTGAAAGAGCAGAGGGGAGGTCACTTAAGAAAAGATTGAAAAGAGTGCCGGCCAGGACGCAGCCCTGTTTGACCCCTTTGGAAATTGGAATACTGTCTGTCAAAAGGCCTTTGTGGGAACACTTGATCCGGCAACTGGTATTTGTGTGCAGTTGCCTAATACAAATGTCATTAAAGTTTCCTTGATTGTAGGATCTTTGCAGATGAAACCTAATTCATAAAAATAGTTTGTCTTGCTCGTTAATAGTATTTCAAGTGCTTTTCATAAGGTAACTTAATAAAACCTAAACCAAGCCAGGCAAGCTCTAGAGGCATCCTTGGGGGTCCTGGCTGAGCGGAAGATGGAAGATCCTAGCAGATCAAGAGAAAAGGGCATAAGAGAAGGTGGTCTAGTAAGAGAAGAAAAGGGTGGAAGTAAAAGAAAACCAGACCAACCAGGAGGGCTTGGAGACATATTTTGGTTTCACCATAAACTACTTATTCCCTCTAATCTGATTCTTCTCTAAAAGATTCAGCTCTAATTCTAATTTTTAGAAACTTTCCATACATGCACAATTTTGAGAACTCTTAAGAACTGCTTTTCACAGAGCAATATCCTACAACATTTTATGATTTGTCAGCATTATTTTTTCTGATTTTTCCCATTCTCACATAGAAACTTTGCCTTGCTGTATATAATTTGTGCTGAATATTTTCCTGACCACTTATTATAATGCAGTCCTGTGTGCATTTTAATGAAATGGGAATGCTGCTCTTTAACTTATCATCATTATAAGTTAGTATTGATCTTTATATTCTGATATTTATCATTCTTGGCAAGTCCTATAATTTCCTTTGACTTGCATTGTAGTTTGATATATTATTTGATCACCATTCTCAATGACTCATTTTATCCATATGTATTTAGCTAATTTTTTTTCCTGCCAGTGTTTATATATATACTCTGTAAGGAAAAGGAAGCCTGGCTGCTCACAGCTGAATCTAGTAAAAGAACAATTAGTTTCTATCAGAGCCAACAGCTGTCTGTAATGAATTGTGAATTAAAATTACGAGCAAAGAAAGGAATCTAACCATCTGCAGGAAATGTGAAAATATTTTTATAACTCTAATAGTTGAGATCTGGACAAGGGTATTTGTGAGATTTCCCAGCTGTACCTACCGTGAATTCTCAAATAGCCATAGACATGAAGAGCACCAGAATGCATTTCATCAGTTTTGGCTGCTTAACCTCTTTGACTGCACTTGAACTGCCTGTGTTTTAATCTAAAGTAATCACCATGAAAGCCTTCCTTGGTTTGAAAGGCATTTTGCATGCCCTCCAAAAATGAATATTTTGTTATTAAAATAGTCCTGTTATCTTTATAGTGGAGGCTTTCCAATCAGTGTTCCATTTCTGGAATATTTTTCTCTTTAAAAAAAAGAATTATCATTAACTTGTTTTTTTCCCTCCCAAGTTGTTTTTTTAAACCAAATCTTGAAATGTGGTATGTCTTAACATTTAGAATCTTATTACTGCTGCAACTCCTAATGCTGCTGAAACGGTTTTTCTCATATTATTTTGTCATTTTAGCAACATGTGTCTTGTGTTACTGCAAGGACAAAACTACATGTTGGTGGAGACCATATATTAGAAATAGAGCAATATGTTCAGCATAAGGCCTCAGTATGGTTTCCAGATAGCTCCTGACAACAGAGGGGTGTGCTGCGGATGTTACCTGGCACAAACTGAGACCTAGACCTCAACATTGTCAGTATGCTGAAGTTGCTTTCAAAAGTGACTTTATCATGTCTCCAACAACATGGGAGGCACTATGGTAATTGGGCAAAAACTCTATGGTAGAAGTTGTTTTTACCGTAGAATTTTGTCTAAATACTAGATGAACCAACGATCAAGCATGTCCTCATGAGACATGAAACCAACATGCTAACCTACAAGATAGCAGAGTTGGCAGCAATTCAGATAGTAGACAGGAGCTGGTAGCTGCCACAGTCATAAGTTTATAGATTTTCAAACTGAAATATAAAATAAATCAATAAATGTTGAGTTAGAAAGACCAGTAATTTGGCTTAGTTTCTTATTCAAGCCCAACTACTTTTTGGAGTAAAAGAGGTTGTGAAAACCTACAAGAAGGGAAAAAAATCATTCATTACATTTTTATCATGCTTTTCCCCAAAGGAGCTAAGGGAATCATACATTGTACCCTTTTATCCACAGTTCTCTGACATATATTAGATTTAAATTGGAGACAAGTTGAAGGAAACAAGTTTTATGGCTAAGAAATCATTTGACCCTTGTTTTTACAAGTATCAAGCATGCTGGCTTTTAGAGAGAAACCACAATAATTCCTAATGAACAGAACAGAACAATATGAGGGAGCATTTTACTTCTCACTTACTTCTATTGATATTGGTTTATTTATGTTTCCCGTCACCTTCCTCTGAAGTTGTAGCTATCCCATAAATGGTGGGGAAGGCAACGTCAATAAGGTGATTAAATCTCTCCTGTTTCTTGGAAGTGTTTGATTTCAGCTGTGTCATGACCATAGCAATTTCTGCAAGGTCAGTGGTTGAGTAAGAATTTGAAGTCTGAATGACAGACACAGATTGAAATACTACTGAAATATTACATCATTGCTATTCATGAAGAAGAGCAGCAGAGCGCCATTAGGATCTTCTGAACTTCTCAGGCACATTGCTCAGGCTCTGTGTTACTCTGTAGTAATGCACCGCTGACCCAGCAGCACCGTGGTCGAGCGCTGGAACACCTACGCTCCTACGGCCTTCTGGTCGCACCGCACCCCCACTCCTCATCCCCCTATGAGTCACGGGTCATGAACTGTCTGGCTCAGTCACCGGGCGCAGGGACAATGGTCTTGCCCCCCAGGTGAGGATTAGGCTCAGACGCTTACGCTCCTCTCCGCACGTAGCCAGGTGAGATCATGCATCACATGATGATCTCCCGACCTCCCGCTCTCCCGGAACTCCCTCCGTTCCTCCCTTCTACACCCGATAGAATCACAATAAAGGTGCCAGGAACCAGCACGCGGGAGACTCGCTAGGAACACGGACCTCCGCGCTCCCGCTGCTGGCGATCTCCACCAGATGAAACCTCCGCGTCTCGCCTCTTCCTTAGCGACGACCCTGGGGATGACTACAAGCTGGTGCCGAAACCCGGGAATCCTCGAACCTCCACCCTGCTCACCGTCAGCCTGGGAAAGGGCCGCGGTACCGAAGTCCGCTGGATCGGCGCATCCAGGGACCACCGTTTCGGTATCGCCCGTCCGCTGGATCGGCGCATCCAGACACACGCGTCCTAGGACACTCTCCCGTCCGACGGAACACCGGTGAGTATGGGAGCTTGCAAAAGCAGGGCTTATGACAAGCACGTTAACGAGCTGAAAGCGCGAAGCACGCGCAGGGTCTCAGAAGAGAGGGGAGCTAAATTGGTTGAGGAAAGATTGAAGCTCAGTCCATGGTACCCAGAAGGGGACATTGAATTTGTTAAGGACTGGGAAAACATCGGGCGACTCTTCGCACAGAGCCTCGCCACGATGTCACTGCTACTGACGGGAGTACTGCGTCGCCATCAGCCTGCAGACCCCATACCCCTTTGCTGCAGGCCCTCCTTCGATCTTTCACCTTCAATTCTCAACCCGGTTTCTCTATCCGCTAAATTGACGCTCTGTCCTCTTCTGCCCTTGCTCCTTTCCTTCCACTCTCTGCTCGCCGCCTCCCCTTGCTCCGCCTTCTCATTTTCCGAAGCCACCGCGACTCTCCGGCTCAGCCAGGTGGTAATGGCGCTGGTTTCAAACTCTCGCAGAACGTATTAGCCACTTCAGACATCTGCAAAAGAAAAGAAACCCTGACGGAAGACGGCGTCGCATATCCTCGCTTTGTGCCCCAATCCATTTCAACAGATACCGAGGGGGGGGGAGTGATGGCATTGTTCATGACGGGTTAAGTCGAAAGTGCAATCACTTATAAGCTATAAATATCTCTCACTGGAAGCTCCACGCCAAAGCAATGCGGGACATAGGAATCACTCAGCCCTATGCTTGAGAGGCATGTTAGGAAAGAGTCGCCTGGAACCACCTAATGGTTCTCCTGAGGGATCTAGAAAACCACCTTCGTGACATGCTTTAAACCCCCCGCGACAGTATGTGATCTGTGGAAAGCTGCAGTGCACCGCCAGCAGTGCATAAGCAGAGGAGCAGAAAGCCTCTGGCGGCTTCTTACACCACCGGGCTGGGCAAGCAGCTTTATGGCTGGCTGAAGCTTCAGCCAGCCCCAATGCACAAGTCTACCGCCTTCTGCCCAGGTGGCCACCCTTGCAGTCGCATCTTGAATGCCGCTTCTTGAATGCGCTTTTTTTTGAAAGTCCCCAATACCGATGGTTAATAACCCAAAGTTTTTTCTAGCACCTTGGCAGAAGCCTCAAGAGCCCTAGTGCTGAGTTTGTGAACAGGCTCCAGGAGGCCCCCTCAAAGAGGCAGGTTGACAACCAGGGAGGCTCCAGGGCGAACTCCTTAAGCGCCTTTGCCAAGGAGAAGCGCCTCATTGAGTGCCGGAAGCGGGCTCGCAGGCCTAGGAAGGAACCCCGAGCTGGCCTATTACGCTCAAAGCTTTCGCCAGGATATCGGGTCTTTCGCCCATCAAGCCCAGCCTTCTAGCCGCGCCCTCTCAGCCGCCTGGGCATATTAAGCGAGACAGCCCCCCCGACGCAGTGTCTCAATTCGGCGCAAGCCAGGACATTTCCGGAGGAATTCAGGCTGCCCGGCGGGGGCCGCCAACCCCTTGACGGAGGGAGGGTTCCTTCCTCAGAGGGCGGGCGACCCCCAGGAAAGCTCTAAGACCCGAGCGCTCCAAGCCTGCCCGCCTGGGAGGCCCGGCTGCCTGGCATCTCCTCAGCTCTCCGGAACCAAGATCCAGCGACCTCAAACCCTTTCCCTCCGGGAGCTCCTCTATGAGATCTCTTTCGCTGCTCCCAGCTCAGTATAAGTGCGATCCCATCCTCATCGGGAGACCATTGGGCTGGGTCTTGCCAGCTTGCTCCCCCCCCCCCCTACGCCTATATACTTCCTCAGCTCTGCTAACCTTCTTCTACTTCCAAAGTCACTCATGTACCTCCCGCCAGTGCCCCAGAATGGCACGCATTTCTCAAAAAATTCCCTGCAGGAGTCCCACAGGTCACTGAATTGCAGTAACAGAAAGAAATGCTGGACGGAAGAGAACGCCAACATTCTGGCACTATGCTCCAGTCCGGTCTCATTATCCAAGAGGACTGCCGTTTTGAACCTCTCTCCTCAGAATGCCCCATAGCCACCCAGGACAATGAGGCATGGAAAGGGGAAGATGCTCTCGACAATGGCCTTTAAGCCAAAAGGTCCTTCGTGAAGAAGCCCCCTTGGCCTTCCAGCTGTAAGGTTCAAACCAGATCTCATAGCCTCTGAGCCTGTGCAAAGCCCTAAGCTCAAAGCTCCCAGTGGCAGCAACTACAGTACCTCAGAGAGAGCAAGATCTCAAACTGAGCTGCAATCCTCCCTACTTTATATGTGCTCTGGTATGCCTATGTATGTTCTGCAGGCAGGTATGTCTTGCCCCTTCAAGAGACCCCTAAAGTTTTCTCAAGAGGGATTCTTTCCATTAGCTTCTCAAGCTATGCTCTTGTGCTTCAATTAAAAGTTTTCTCTTCTGATTATAAAGCATTGAAAGGTTTCGCCCATTACAGCATCTCGCCTCTTTAAACGGGACACAAGCCCTCGTATGCGTTCTCTAGGATACCCCATGGGACCTGCTTGCCTCCATCTTAGTTTCTTAAACCTTCAAACTTTTCAAACCTCTCCTTGAGAACCTTTTTCTTCGCCCATCTGAGCTTCAGACTGGCTACATTATATGCCAGGAATTATTTTCATGCTCCCACATTTTTCTGCTGAGCTTCCCCTGGCTAGTCACAGTGCCGGGGTCTCCCAGCCATCCTATCTTACACAGCCTCCCATGTGAAGCTGCAGGAAGCTCAACCAAGTCCACTTAGAGGGAAGGTAGAGCTGACTTCCAACTTCAGCCTTCTCTTTCTGCACACAACCTCCTTCTCTCTAATGGGCTGACGCACTCCCACCCTAGATCTAGGATCTGATAAAGGGTTTTTGCAAACCCCTCTCAATTTGCTCGTGTGATCAAACCCTCAAGCCCAGGAACTGTTTTCTTTGCTTCTCTGTAACCTTTCCTATGGATTGCTATATTACGATATGACTATAATTGTGAATTGTTTAAGCAGCTTTGCAAAAACCACACTTTAGACGGTGATTGGGATTGTTTTACAAACAAACACCGTAATCTGGATGTGACCTCTCCTTTCCTCTAAGCTTCGGCAATTCCTGCCTTGTGTCTCTAACTTTGAATAAGGTGATCGTTGGTTTCCATGGCCAACTGCTCTAAGGAAAGCTTGGCCAAAACAAGCGAAAGAAAGGGGAGTAGTCCCCCCCATCGACCTCAATCAAGGTCTCATCCAGCAGACCATATCCAAAGTATCGTCCAGCAGACCATATCCAAAGTATCGTTCTCTATCAATCATTCAAAAAAATTGCCTGTCACTTCCCACTCAGGCCTTCCAGGTCCTCTATTGTCATCTACTAACCCAGCCAGCGCTAAGAAACCTGGGAAAAAAGCGTTGCTTGCTTTTCTCTTCCATACAGGAGTCCAGCTCATGCCAGGCCAGCCCCATCCCCGAGATGGAGCGGGCCTCCCTGAGTGATCCAACCCAGCCGCCTTCTGTTGAGAGGGGCCCCATTGCCCCCTGTGCTCACGAGATGGAGGATCTCTCTGAGCCAGCACACCCATTCTTCCACGGTGAGATCGCGAGCCCACTGGGTGCTGGCCTCCCGGAGAACGGCAGCCTGGGCCAGCTATGGCTCAGAGTTTGATACTGTGTGTCGCCCCTCATCCACAGCTTGGCCTCTCTCCCTCTGCCTCCCCTGGCTGAAACTTCCCACCAGCCAGGAACATTCCTGATAGATTAACCTTGGAACTCTCCGCTGTTTCAGTCAGCTTTGAATATTACAAGAACACTTCTCTCAATAATAACCTTTGCTCGTGGAGAATCACTGAACCCGTAATGCTAAAGACTATCAGTAGCTCTCCCACGCTTGAGAAATCCATGGATCCCCCAACGCCATCGGCTCTGTAGCTTTGGTAGTCAAACAGCAAGAGCCATGCATTGAACAATTATGCAACCACGGGTTGCCTTCCTTCCGTATACCATCCAGCCTATGTATCGTTTAGCCATGTTGCTTACTGTGAACCAACTATTGCTGAAGTTATTGCATGCCTTAATTTTAGAAGTTATGTTATTTGTTGTTGCTGCATTTCCGGGCCTGTGTCTGCCGGAACTCTCTGCTACCGCCTCTACCAATGTTTCTGCCTCAGGGCTTCACCCCGAAGCTCCAAGCACAGCCACAAGCCCGCTTCCCTCAATTCCCTTGCCGGGAGTACGACGTGGGCTGCTCTAGCCATGAGTGTGTTTCCCTCGCAACTTCTTCTTTGTGGGAGTCCCCTCGACTTGTTTCCTGTAACACCAAGACTCATTATCGGCTGGCCTGTGCCCTTTGGCGGTCCATCAACTCCACCTCCATTGCTCTGGATGCCCTGGCCTCCAGCAGCAGGAACTTCAGCGTTTACTTTAGATAATGCGTACCATTGATTATTTTGTTATTGCATCCTGCCAGGGTTGGGGAGAATGTACATAATATGTGTTGCTTTAATCTCTGATAATTCCCAGTTGATTCATATGAAAGTGCGGAGTTGCATGAAGTTGTATCCAATCTGAAATAATGCATGTATTGCTCCTTATTGGTGGTCAGCCCTCTGGAGCTGGCTGCCGGGAGGATGGTTGAGTGCTATCGTGACAGCTCTGCATTGGTTTGATTAGCGCCCTCATCGCTGGTCTTGTTTTGTTCAATGTGTATCTAATATTGCCTGTAATGTACAGTTTCTCTCGACTTTCCCTGCCCGCAAGCAACTAAGTTCTAATGTTGTACGCAGCTCGGTCAATCTCGACCAAACAGCGGAGGGGACAAGCGTCCCCTAAATCGCCTCAGCATTTCGCCTCCTTCTAAATGTAAAAGGAGGAGATGTAGTAATGCAATCGCTGACCCAGCAGCACCGCGGGTCGAAAGGCTGGAACACTCTACGCTCTACCTGACGCCTTCCTGGTCGCACTGGCATCTCCCCACTCCTCATCCCCCCTATGAGGTCCGCGGTCGTCATGACACAATGTCTGGCTCAGTCACCGGGCGCGAGCAGGGACAATGGTCTTGCCCCCCCAGGTGAGGATTAGGCTCTAGGCAGCTTCTGCGGCTCCTCTCCAAGACGTAGCTAGGTGGAGATCATGCATCACATGATGATCTCTCCCGACCTCCGGCTCTCCCGGAACTCCCTCCTGCTCCTCCCTTCTACAGCCCGATAGAATTCACAATAAAGGTGCTTGCCAGGAACCAGTGCACTGGAGACTTGCGCTTCAGGAACATTTGGACTCTCCGCTGGGCCCCGCTGCTGGCGATCTCCACCAGATGAAACCTCCGCGTCTCGCCTCTTCCTTAGCGATGACCCTGCGGGGATGACTACATTACTCCATTATTTATCAGGTATTCCAGTCAACCTCAGATCTCCTAGGATTCTAGTATGCTGGCATTTTATATTGTCACTGAGATGTTTACATTTGCTTTGAAAATTCTGTGAAGGATGGATAATTTTACATATGGAGTATTAGTTTTTCCCTGGTACATGCTAGATCTCTTTGCCTATGCTGAAGGTACTATAGACTTCCACTTTTGCTTTTAATTGCTGTTCTTTCATCCAATTTGCATGTTATACTTGTGGCATAGGTGTCTGTAGAATGTCAAACCTGACAATTACTTTTCTCAATAGTTGCTTGTTCACATGGGTCACACTGATTAAAATCAGCCTGAGGAAACCTCTCAGAAGGAATGATTTCCTGGGCACCATTATGTTGTCCAAATTATAAACATCTATTCATAGAAGCATATATTAACATGGAGAAGTGCCCACAATATTTGGAACTGCACTTACAGCTTTGCCCTTAAATAAATATAAATTGTGTTTCAGTCTCTCCATAACTTGGAGCCAAAGAAATGGAGAAGAATAATCAGAGTAATCTAATTCAACTCTGTGTTTATTTATACTGTTTATTCCAGTGGAAATTTGGTCACCATAAATGGCAACATTTAAGCCTGCTGCCTAGTTTGCCCAACTCTTGTACTAGGTACAGTTAGTTCCCATGGGTAAGCCTAGTATAAAATTACAGTAAAAAAATAAATATGACAGCACATGGTACTCTGCAACTGATACCTAGTATATTAAAAAAAATCTTGTTGCAGTGCACAACTTAACCTACAGTAAGGAAGCTTTTCATATAATTTGGTATATCTCTGCCTTGTTTGTTCTATTGTTAGTGACAATAGTAAACTTTATTAATTGCCTTCCCTGAAGTAGCATGTGATCTCTACCACAACTCAGTGTTGTTGGATCTTCCAGATCCCTCAAACTTTCATTCATATGTTTTGGATTCTTACCCTCTGGTAACTGGCTGCTTTTTTTCTGATTCCTTTCTTTTTAATTGGTAATGGAATAGAGGTTGGATCCAGAACTGTCAGTTTCCAAGCATGGCCTGGAGTTCTCCCAGAGTTACAACTGAGCTCCAGATTACATAGACAAATGCCCCCAAAGACAGTGGCTACTTTGAAGGTTGGGCTGCATCATATCACATTCACACTGAACTCCCTCCCCTCCCCAAATTCTGGTATTCCTAGGCATTGTCTCCAAATCTGCAGGAATTTCCCAAGTCAGAGCTGACATCCCTAGTTAGATCCGAATATCTTTTCCATTTGATCACAACAGATTTCCATCCTTACCATGGTTCTGAATCACTTTTGCTCCCATCTAGCCTTTTCAGGAGTAAAAAAGGACCCTCCCTAGAAAGGGAATCCTTTCTCTTTTGCTAGTAGAAATGTAATTAGGGCCCAGTCCTTGTGCTGCTATGCTCTACATAGATTATTGAAAAGATGATAGTATGAAAAATTGAATTTGTCCAGATTCTGTAATTAAAAAGATCAAATCCCTAGTAATTGGCTACATTCCATCAAAATGTTTGTGCTATTCCATTTATATTCTAAAGGACTGCTTACAGTTGAGATCATTTACATGTTATTTAGAGTGGTTTGAAGTCAAGTTAACCCAATCCTAGGCCCCTTCCGCACACGCAAAACAATGTGTTTTCAAACCACTTTCACAACTGTTTGCAAGTGGATTTTGCCATTCCGCACAGCTTCAAAGAGCACTGAAAGTAGTTTGAAAGTGCATTATTCTGCATGTGCGGAATGAGCCCTAAATACATTATCAGATTTTCCCATACTCTCTGAATGTCTATAAATGCTTGGAAAATACTGGCTCTTCAGGTATCATGATGGCTTTCCATTGAAGATATACTCATTGCAGAAGTAGTGGATGGGAGGTTTCACAATATGAATCCAATTCACTTTTGCCAATGATAATACATTTTGTAATCTGTAGCTACTTTAACTTCATGTCATATTGCCAGTTTGAAAGTAGCGTAATACAGATCTGAATTATTTCTGTATACAACAGGCACAGACCACAAGACTGCTAAAGCACTTAACTTCATTGATTTTATTTATGTGAATGAAAAAGAAATCCACTGAGCATGCACCAAGATAATTTTCCTTAACTATCAAGCCATATGATGCATTCAGCTGATTTCAGAGCATCAGGTAACAAGGTACCTGCAAAACTACCATTGCCATGGCCAGGAACCAATGCACAACATAGTAGGACAGTGTACCCTCTAGCTCCAACTCCCAGGCCAAGTGACACCACTATTTATTTATCACATTAGCATTTCACCCTTCTATGAGCTCAGGAGGCTCCCCTATTTATTTTCATAACAACCTAGCAGGCTGAGAATTGGAAATTGCTTTGTGGGTGAACATGGCTTTGAATCCAGGTCTCCCAGTCTGGTATTCTGTCCATTCTGTCCATTAATACCATTAATACCACACTGGCCCTTTGACACATAAATCAGAAAAGGCAACCTTCAGGCTCATCCACAGAATGACATCAGTACACACTGACCCATTAACACCTCTTAATTTGTGTTTTCTGCATATTGTACTGTATTACACTATGGGACATTAAGCATTAAGCTTGCAGGACTGATTCAGCTGTATTTTTCAATATTGAAAACAAATGCTGGAACTGTTTGGATCATGGCATTGAGACAATACCAGCTTCTTCAATAAGCCTGCTTGATAGGAATAGGTGAAAACAGTAAACGGTTGCTTATGCTCTTTGGGGAGATGATAGAGCAAACAGTATATTATATATTTCTATCATTGCTACTTTCAGACTCACACCTCAATTTTATGGTGGCACAATTATTATACTGTAAGGTTAAACAGAAAAGGGGAGAAAACCATTAATCCATGTTTCATAGATTGTTGGGGAAGGACTGCAAAATATGGAGAAAATGTCTACTCATACAGATTATGAGCAGGAAGAATTGCCCTCATTGCCCTCTAAGGTTAATCACAATAAACCCAATTGCTCAGCTGTTTGGACTTAAAGCCAGATCTGTGATATAATTGCATTACATACATGCTCTCTAGTTGTATGGAACATTCTTTTTGTCCTTAAAAATTGGTGCAAATCAGGAAAAGTAGCACTAGACTAAAGCATGATTAGGAAACATTTACCCTCAAATTTTCATAGGCAACAGTCGAACTAAGCCTAACTATATTGTAGGGCTTTACAGTCTGTAATGCAACAGAGCCTAGCCAATATTCTCTGTCTCAAAATTGTTATGAAGGTTCACTAGGCATGAAACCTGATTAGCCATGTAAACCATTTTGTGAAATCCTGCATTCTTTTTTTTGTTTTCTTTTATCACAGTTGCTTTGTGTACTTACACCACATAAATGCAAGTCTCAGTATATCCAAAACTGCAATATTCAATCAAATTATCCCCTGATATATGTCAGAAATGTCCTAAATGAATTTTGGCCCATATTTTCCTATCTGTGCTGTTCCAAATAAATGACCTGTGAAATCTACTAATTACAATGACTTCCAGTGAAGTATCAGTTAAGGGTCGGCATTATTACAGCAACAAATTAATCAGAAAAGCCAACCTTCAAGCTCATTCACACAATGACTTTAGTATGGAATGGCCCCCAAATGCCTCTTAATTTGCCTTTTCTGCATACTGTAGCTGTATCATATCATGGGACATTAAGCATATTTGAGCTCGCAGGACTGACTCAGTTGTGTTTTTCGATATTGAAAACAAATGTTTCAACTGGATGAATGATAACATCAAGGCAATAACAATTTCCTACTAGGCATGCTTGTTTAATGGCTTGCATAGTCTTTTGGCTTGTAAACATTGTCATCTTTATTGCTAACTGAAATAGGAGGGTTTTTTTTCCGACAGCTGATATTTTGTTTCAGTATTGTGAACTACATTTTTGGTTTAGTCTTCATGACCCTACATCTTCATCCTGAGAACAAAGTCCTTCTTTCCACACCACAAGGGATTGTATCACACATTGTCTCCAGTCTGATATTTCCTCCCTCCATAAAGTTGACAAGGTCCTCCGTAAAGCTGAAAATTCCTGAGCCTAATTATTTTTGAGAAATGACATACAATAAACAAGTAGTGGCATAGAGGCATGCAAGTTTCTAAGGTTCACAGAACTTTTTTCACCAGACAGAATGAAAAGTGCACAGAACTGTGAAGACTCCACCCTCAATTTCATCCAAAAATATTATTTTCCTTAGGTCTGTGAGTGCCTGCTTCCCAAACAAATTATGATTTCTGATAGTCTTGGAATAATTTTATAATTAGTATTTGCATAATTTATTTATAAATACATATAAACACTAATTCATTAATAAATGTCTATCTAAAATGTATAAATATAAATATTTTATATACATTTCTTTATAGTCAGAGAGGAGCAAGAAGATGCTGGTTTTCTAGAATGAACTATTTGTTGTCTCTCATTAAATATTACGGTTATATTCACAAAATGCTCACCTAAATTAATCGTCCTCTTCCCACAGATGTCCCTGTATGCCTACAAAGACATTGCTGTGGGTAGAGAGCCTCCCCTGTGCATGAAAAGTCAAGTGGCATGGAGGTGGACTGCCAGAAGGAAGAGTAGACAGCTCCCTCTGATAGCACAGCCTCTTGTGCCAGCATAAGCTCTTCTGGTAGAATAGGAAGGAGACTTATTTCACCCCATTCCCCCCTCCTGTTTGTAACTCCTTGAGCTATAAGACACTTATGGTTTGTAGGCGCAAATCTGAGACAGGGAGCTATCAGAGAAATATGTGTGGGTGCTTACTTGTTATAAATGTTATTTTATGTTTTCAGGAAAAAGTAAGAATTAGTAATCCAAATCATAAGTCAATTATTGTAGTTTACTTTAGGTTCATGTGCTTGTATATCTACATAATGCAATGTTGATGGGTACTCAAGATCAGACCAGCCGTTTCTTTTTTTTTCTTTTTAAAGATTGCAACTACATATAATCCTTTTTTATTTTCTTCTGGATTTTCAGGCTCCTGAGGCAACAAATTGCATTGGGCTGAGTTTGTTCATTTCACAGACTTCAGAGACTCCTCTTTAGGGCTTGGCAGGCAGGACAAGTGAAAGCTTAGATAATGGGGAGATGGCTTATCAGCTGTGTTGCTCATGTCATGGTTTTGGCTGATAGTGTAAAAATGATGAGGGGAAGGAAGCACAGTACAATTTACTCATTATCACTATGCCCCATGTTCTGTACTGCCAGACTGAAAAAGACTTGCATTTTCTTTAAGAATTCTGACTCTTCCACTTAAGTTGTTTGTCCCATAGTGAACTCAATGAGTGAAAGGGGGCTAGGTAGAAACCAGCAATTCTAGCAAAATTGCAGGTCTAACAATTGTGCAAGAACTTAATCTCAAGATCTAATTAAATAATAATAATCTAGGATTAGTAAATGATGTCATTCTTGACAGATTGTGCTGAGACCACATAATGAAGAAGGCATGTTAAGGAATCACTTTTTCTATACCTTGGTCATGAAAGCTGTGAAAGAGAAATAAAATAAAGATGTTCATCCAGTTGTACAACTGCTTGAAGAAAAAGAGTTGGATTTTATACTCTGCTTTTCTCTACCATAAGGAGTCTCAAAACGGCTGACAACTGCCTTCCCTTTTTCTCCCCACAACAGATACTTTGTGAGGGTCTGAGAGAGTTCTGAGAGGTCACCCAGTAGATTTCATGTGAGTTGGGAGGGAATCAAACCTGATTCTCCACACCGCTCTTAACCACTATGCCACACAAACAAATGCACAAGAGCTGTTGTGGAAGCTACTGTGAATGCATTGATAATTCTTGTATGAACTCTTGTGCAAGTAATGAGGAAGAAAACTACCAGACAGAGGCATACCGGGGGTAAATGGCACCCAAATTGTCTCCAGGATGCTCCCCAGCTCCGCCCCCTGATGCCCCCAAGCTCCACCCCCCTGCCCTCGACCCCGCCCATGTCACCATGGACATGTCTCCCCCCAGACTCCCCCTGTCAGCTGGGGTCCCAGCCGGCAGCCTGCTGTCTCTTCTGACCTCCCCTCCGGGCATGCCAGAAAAGACTGCAGTTGCGGCCTTGGAGACCTCCTTTTATAAGCACTGAGACCAGGGGGTGGGGCTTAGGGAGCAGGAAGGGGTGGGACTTCCTGCTCCCCAAGCCCCACCCCCGGCCTCAGTGCTTATAAAACCAGGTCTCCGAGGCCGGGACTGCAGTCTCTTCTGGCCTGCCCAGAGTTCAGAAGAGACTGCAGGCTGCCAGCTGGGAGCCCAGTCGGCAGGAGGGGGGAAGGAAGGGGGGAGTCCAGGGTGCGGTTGAGGGCACTTGGAGGTAGCAGGAAGTCCTGTGTGCCTCGTTGTTTTTGCATGCCTCGACTGATACGGACAGGTCCGTGAAAACGACAAGGCAGCAGGACTTCTTGGTCACATGGGGGGCTGATTTTGTGCCCCCCACGTGACCAGAAGAGTGGCGCCCGGGGACAAGCAAGGGGTACCCCTTGTCCCTATGTAGATACAGCACTGCTACCGGTAATAGCTGTTTTCCTTCTGCTCTTGGCTTATCATCAGGACTGTGTGTATGACAAATATATGTTTGCATGATTTAAAGCCTGCTAACACAAGGCCTGTTGGTCTGAAACTAATGTATACAAGAGCTCTATCAGAAGCCAACGTATGTCCTTAGAACTTGCCATGGCAGTTGGTTATTTATTAAAAATGTCATTTGGCAAATTGTCCATAAAAAAAAAACATGTTCCTTATTGCACATCATCTTAAATTTTCATTTAAATCCAGGACTTCCAAATTTCCCTCTCATGGGTAGTAATTTTATACAAGTTTAAGTAGAAACTATTCTGTCATATTGAGTAGATCATGAGTGACATCACCTTCCTAGACTTTCTGTCTTTCACACAAAATATATAATGTGATATTTTAATAGGAAACCTAAGCATAACGTAGCCAGTGTGTGACCCGTGCAGAACATCAGCATGGCAGAGATCAGTGAACTTGAACTCTGTTTTTCTATACACTGATGTTATACCACCACAGTAACAGAACTATGGGTGAGCTGCGCAAGTCTTTCCCATGAAATCATCTCACCTCAGGGAAATGATTTCTACCCATCAGAAGCAATATGAGATCATAAGTTTTAGTCCTGTATTCAAAACAGTTCCATAAAAATGACCAGTATGTTTAAGAGAACAGGATAACGATGAATTGCTGTAAATTTATTCAAATCAAATATCATGGTCATATGTTAAAAAAAAAGACTTGATTTAAAATATTCTCATCCTTTCTGCTCAACTTGTGTTGGTCTTTTTTTTTATTGTTTCAGTGCTGGAGTTGGCAGGACCGGCTGTTTCATTGTAATAGATGCTATGCTAGAGAGAATAAAGCATGAAAAGACTGTAGATATTTATGGCCACGTAACTTTAATGAGAGCCCAGAGGAATTACATGGTTCAAACAGAGGACCAATACATCTTCATCCATGATGCACTGCTTGAAGCAGTGACATGTGGAAATACCGAAGTGCCAGCCCGAAATCTGTATGCATATATTCAGAAGCTGACACAAATAGAAGTGGGAGAGAATGTCACAGGAATGGAACTGGAATTTAAGGTATTTAATATGTTGTTTCATCACAGTCTGGTGGCTATGAATTCTCCATTGTTTCATGGCTGTGTAGGAAAAGGTGTGGCTGGATTTTAAATTGTTGTGCAACTGATGTAGAATGGCCTGTGCTTTTGTGATTTCCCTACAGAAGATTGGTAGCATGTTCTAAATGGTTTCAGACAGAAGCCATGTTGGTGTGCAGTAGAACAGGTAGATTTGAGTAGCACCTTAGAGAGGAACAAGATTTTCAGGGTATGAGCTTTCAAGAATCAAAGCTTTTTGACAAAGGGAGCTTTGACTCTTGGAAACTCATAGCCCCAGAATTGTATTGGGCTCTAAGGTATGGATGGACCTAAATCTAGGTATTAAGTAGCTGCCTTAATACATGTACAGTTGGAACAGTTTAACATTGCAATAAGAGACAGGTTCTAAGTATATATTTTAGCAAGTAGCTAAAAGTTGCAAATGGCAAGTAATAATTTTTAAAAGAAGATGGGCCTCCCCATCCACAAGGTGAGGCAACTGGCCACAGTGCCACTGGAAGGGCAGATTTGCTCAGGAAGAGCAAATCCACTGGTGCGGCTGGTACACCACTATCAAAGCAGATTTGTCCGCCCCCCCCCCTTTGGAATGGGTTGTTAGTCAAGTGAGCCCATGAAATGATGTTTTCAAACTTCTCTAAATACCTTTTCTTTGTTTTCTGCAGAGGCTAGCCAGCTCTAAAGCTCACACGTCAAGATTCATCAGTGCCAATCTTCCATGTAATAAATTTAAAAATCGCCTTGTTAATATTATGCCATATGAATCCACAAGGATATGTTTGCAGCCCATCCGAGGGGTAGAAGGTTCTGATTATATTAATGCCAGTTTTATCGATGGATACAGGTATCCAATTCTTTGTACTTTACAAATTCATATTAAATATTTATCGGCCAATGTACAAATTGCACTTTATATTTCTTCTTACAGCAATGTATGTAGAACCCTCATTTTGACATTATCGTTTCCATTGTCATTTTACACATCCACAGAAAAAGGAGTCCAAGCCATAGCTTCTTATATCTGTATTGCTGCAGTTTCCAAGAATCGCAGCATGGATCATCAAACATTGCCAAATAGGTGTCGGAGGACCAGATGCTATAGGAGCATCTGTGCTAAATCATGTCGAAAAGTGCCTTTACCTGAAACTGCATTTATATAGATACCTTTGTTAATTATCATACATCTCCTTCTGAAAATGGGAAGTTGCAACATAATAGCTTGATTATCCTACTAAAAAGTCACAAATTGCATTAGTTCTGGAATTCTGGCAGTGCATCAGCAAACAGATTACCTGTGAATGTACCACAATTACCAACAGTGACTGTCTATTTACGCTACCATATTTATTGAATGTATGGCATGGCTTCATGTACAACCAATAGATTTGGCAATCACTACTTGCTGAAGAATAAGTATGGCCATTTTTCTTGAAAGACTTCAAAAAATGAACCAAACCATCCCATTCTTACCTTTTGCATTATGACTCAATAAATCTCACTTTTGCTTACATCATTATGCTACTGAAAGAGTTAATAAAGAAGCACTTTGGAGCTATAAGTCATAAACTCAATAGACTGTATGACAGTCAGCCTTGGATGCAAAATGGAGCTGTACTCCTAAGTGTTTCCTAAATGTTTTTTACAACATACAAAATTGAGCTATTAGAGTTGCATTAAAATTTAAATAGAATAAAGCCATAGATCACTTTTTAAATGGAGCATTTTCCTTAGAAATTTCTAACAATAAAACTATGCTATGCTTTGATTAAATCATATTTAATATGTTTTTAATGTGCTTAAAATAAATAATTTACGGCTGTACATTTCTTGGAATGATGTCACAGCAGAATGTTCCTATGCAGTAGTTAAGTATTGGTCATTTTTTTATTGATAAATGTCTATTCTCTTACTTTCAATATAGGCAACAAAAAGCCTATATAGCTACACAGGGACCTTTGGCAGAAACAACAGAAGATTTCTGGAGGATGCTTTGGGAACACAACTCAACCATTGTAGTCATGCTTACTAAGCTAAGAGAAATGGGCAGAGTAAGTACAAGGTCTATTTTAGAAAGTAAATGTAAATTTGCATAGAAAGTTGATGTTCTGCTGAATAAGAATTTCAACGAAAAGTAAGTCCATTGATTTCATTGAACACATTTCTGTTGTCACTGGCAATATCTGGATTTTCAGTTGACATTTAAATCTTCACCAGGCACAGTAAAAGAGGAAGTTAATACTCAGCTACTTACACATATGCAAAAAAAAGCATAGTTGAAACTAATATGTATTACATATATGCAATTGCCTATGGTTCTTTAACATGATAAAATACATTTGTTTTTTAAACAACTCATCCCAGAATCTTGTATAACACACTGAGATGCCAGTGGCAGATGTGTATATTGAAAGGACTTTTAGAGGTAGAAGGTTTGCAGAACCATTGAGACAGAACAATAATAATGGTTATTGTTAATCATATTAGATAAAGATTAGCTAGCCAGAAATTGGATTCATTATTGTGATGAAAGCTAATTTCTCTATTCTGTTATTTAAAATAACGTCAGGCTACAGGAGTTAGTTGCCTTAGAAGTGCCCATTACCAGACAGATGAAAGCACCGTAGTTTGTGTGGGCCTTTCGTGTTCTGATATTCTGATTTAGGCTTTTCCTAGTATCCCATCCTAACATTTAAATACAGGATAGTTTATGCTGATGACAAATCTTTCACCAGATAGCACTTTAAATAGGCCAAAAATATTTGTATCATTACAGTCCTAAGGAAGATTCTCCAGCTTTGAGTGCATTTTGTCTATGAATTTTTAGGCCTTTTCCCAGCATGCAAGGTCTAGACATTTCCATTTTAGCATTACGAGCTTTCACAATCTCCAGCAGAATAATTTCCATGACATCACCCTGACCCTCCCATCATATCCAGCCATTCCTCAGAAGGAGAGGACAAGGGTCTTTACATGAATCTGCCTTGCCAATTGTTACCTGACTCAGTCCATATGGACTTCATCAGGGGCTAGCCATTCTTCAGGAGAGGAAAAAAGAGAAAGCAAGACTCCTTCCAAAAGCCTGCTTTTGCCAGTTTCTACTTGCTATTTGTATTTGTTGCTTTTATTCATTTTAGGGAAAACAGGCAATTATGAATGAATGAGTTCATGTTAGAATCCTGGATGAATGATTTGCAGCAAACAAGTCCCACTTCATTGTTTTAGGATCTTGCTCTATGCAATGAAATGCGTATTCTGATATTCATTAGAGCACACATGGAGAAAGGCTTCCTATTTATATGTTGGTCTTAAAGGAGCTGACGTCTCTGTTCTTTGCCTTGGAGCATGTGCTAAGGTGGTTGACAATGCATTTATGAAATCGCTCTATCAAATCAGAAAGGTGTCTGATCATTGCAAAATCTTAGCATTGCTAAGTCTTTAGACCACAAGTACCTTTCAGATCCCAAAATTTCCATGGGACTTGATGGTCTAGTAGTTTTTATTAAAAACCAAACAACCAACCATTTTCTCACTTCGGATGCTCAGTGGTGCAGAAATACCCAGTTCAAAGAGCATGATGGAAATGTTTTCCTAATGGTGACCTACAGAACCTGCCTTCCTACATGCATACACAACTTTTTAACTCATGAACAATGATATTCAGTACAAATTGATAGATAGGAGTCAAGTCAAAATGTATTTAATACTATACTGAGAAAGCCATTCCAAGTAGGGTTGGAGATTCGGACAGTCCAAATCCGAATTTTTACCGAATCTGCACTGATTCGGACGGATTCGGATGAGCAGGGTCCGAATCTGAGCTGTCCGAATCCTAACAGATCCGAATCCATGGGATTCGGATCACCAGCCGGTTTCGAGCTGCTTTATTTTTTTGGTGTTTTATCAAAGCTTGCCTGTAGGCGCATTTTTTAAACATATCAGCACTCGAATTTTTCAGGGTATCATCAGGGGACTGTCTCTGATGAGGGTATCTTCCAAGTTTGCAGTGTGGTTTAGGCCAAAGTTATGGACCCGTGCAAAAGTGGGTAAAGTTCCTATCTCCCATTCTTCCAATGGGAACTAAGGAGATGAGGGCTACCCCTTTGAGCGGGTCCATAACTTTGGCCCCCCTGAACCAAACTGCACCAAATCTTGAGAGGGTATCATCAGGACAGCTCCCGATGATGATACACTGAACATTAATTGGTACTGATACATCTACAAAATGCATCCCCTGTAGGTACCCCCAGAAATTTGGTACAAGATCTCTTTGTTCTGCAGTGATTTTATAGCCGCATTGCTGTCAATAGGGAATTTCTGATAGAGGGAGAAGTGGAGTGCACATTTTTCATGGTAAACTCAGGGCCAAACTTTTCAGGGTAATCTTCAGGAGAGTCTCTGGATTTGATCACCATCCAGGTTTGGGGAAAACTTTACTCAGGGGGCAGTGGGAGATGGACCCTACCTCCTTTGGGTCCCATAGAATTAAATCCCCCTGAAGCAAAATGTACCCCCAAACCTGACATTGGTGTCATCCAGAGACTCTCCTGAAGATAAGCCCTGAAAGTTCTTTTGTGACCATACCTTCAGAAATGTGCACCTCGCTGCGCCCCCTCTACCAGAAATCTTCCACATTGACAGCAATACAGCTAAGTCATCAGAGAACAAAGAATCTTGGGCAAATTTCTGGGGGTGCCCGCAGGGGACGCATTTTGAGATGTATCGGCACCAAATTATCAGGGTATCATCAGGTGACTGTCCTGGACAGATGTTGCCCACCAAGTTTGGTGCAGTTTGGTTCAGGTATGGACCCCTCAAAAGGGGTGCAGAATCTATCCCCACATTGCTTCCAATGGGAGCTGATAGGATGGGGCTACACCTTTGAGAGTCCATAACCTTTGGCTCCCCTGAACCTTCAAACTGCACTAAACTTTGGGGGTATCATCAGTGACAGTCTCCCTGGATGATACCTCTGAAAGTTTCAGGTCACTAGCTTTAAAAATGCTGAGCCTATGGCGGTTTTCACCGGGCTCACTCACTCCAGCAGGCTTCCATGTGCAGGAGCCGTGAAACATGAAAAAACTGGAATTTTGTAGTGCTAGTGGCACTAAATTTCAGGGTATCATCAGGAGACTGTCCTGATGACAACCCCCCAAGTTTGGTGCAGTTTGGTTCTAGGGGCAAAGTTATGGACCCTCAAAGGGGGGCCTCTATCCCCCATTGTTTCCAATGAGAGCTAAGGAGATGGTGTGGCTACCAAACATCTTTGAGGGTCCATAACTTTGGCCCCCTAAAACCAAACTGCACCAAGCTTGGGGGTGTCATCAGGACAGTCTCCGATGATACCCTGATATTTTGGTGCTGGATATGTCTAAAAATGAGCTCCCCTGCAGGTACTCTCCAGGTGTAGTGGCCCTGCCCAAGATTCTTTTTTTCTGCAGTGACTTCTGCATTGCTGTCAATGGGGAATTTCTGGTGGAGGAGTTGTGGGGTGCACATTTTATCAAGGTACAGTCACACAATGGGCTCAAGCCTGGTATCTTCAGGAGAGTCTTTGGATGACACCATCCAGGTTTGAGTGAACTTTTGCTTATGGGGGCAGTGGGAGATGGACCCCACCCATGTAACATTGAACCCCTTGAAGCAACGGGTCACCAAACTCCGGATGATACCGCGAAGAGACTCCTCCTGAAGATACCCTGAAAGCTTTGTGGGTTTACCATGAGAAATGTGCACTTCACAGCCCTCCCACAGAAATTTCCAATTCGCTGCAGTTGCGCCAGCCAGCCACCAAAGCACAGCAATCTGGGCAAATTTCTTTGGGTGACTATAAGGGTGCTGTTTTAGAGCTACTGTCACTAAAATTGCAGTGGTACCATACAGGTACTATCCCTATAGATACCCCCCCCCCAGCTTCTGGTGAAGTTTGGTCCAGGGGGTCCAAAGTTATGGACTCCTTCAAAAGTGTAGCCCCCATTTCCTGTTAGCTTCCATTGGAAACAATGGGGGATGGGGCACCCCTTTTGAGGGTCAATAACTTTGCCCCCCCTGAACCAAACTGCACCAAACTTGGGGAGAATCATCAGGACAGTCTCCAGATGATATCCTGAAAGTTTAGTGCTGCTAGCTTTACAATTGCACCCCCTGCAGGCCAGAACGTGTAAAAACACCAAAAATTCAAAAAAATAATAAAACAGACCCGAATTTTTCGGATTTGCCCGAATTTTCGGGCATATCTGAATCGGCTATGATTCGGATTCGGGCATACAAATCATTTTATGCCCCAAAATACCCAAATCCGAATTTTACCGAATTTTTTTAGTATTGACCAACCCTAATTCCAAGCTAAAATTACAGCCCAATCCAGAGCAGAGTGAGACCTAACTGAGAAAGTGGCACAGCCCTGTGGCTGTGCAGGTGCCCACCCCGCTGGCACAAGTGGCAAAAGTGCTGGTGGAGGGAGAAGATGTGCGGGTGGGTACCATGCAACCCCATGGTGCCCAACCCAGAAACTGCTGCCATTCCTAGCCTCACCAGCACAGAAAAGTACACTGGCATGGCTCAGGGAGTTCCAGGGGGTGGGCCAGTGGTGGCGCTGACCTTAGTTGGCTTCCACTGCCCTCCCAGCTGACACAGCCAGACTGGGCATTCACCATGTTTTTCGTGGCATATGTCCATTATCCCCTGTGGGGGATTTTGGCTGGCTGGGATTTGGCCGTTTTGTTTTGAGCTGTCCATGCTGTGGAGAAGCCCTTTGGAGGCAGCGGGTCAACATTGAAATAGTGCAGCACCCTGCTACCCAAGGGGTCTGAATTGGGCTGGCTTTTATTAATAAGACAAATGGAATACTGTTGATGAATCAATTGATTCACTTTGAAAAATTAGGAGGATATAATTTAAAAAACAATATTAAAACTTCCAAAATAAATCATTTAACATTTGCAGAGTATCAATAATATTATCAAAGATAATTTTTATTAGAACCCCAATCAAAGAAAAATGATTCCAAAGTGCTGGATATTGTTCTCTCTGTTTATTTCCATGGTGCACACTTGCATACTTGATGGGTCAACTGCATATAAAATTTTTGTACCCATGGAAACAAATTACAACATGCCAAGAGAGGGGACATTGTGCAGGATATTTACATTCCAGAATATTTAAAATGTACCATTCAGAAAAAGGGGGCGGTGGCAAAGGAACATGCAGAAAAGCACCAGATCAAATAAAAATAACAATTAGGTGGGTGGATTTCCTTGACTCATTAAATAGACCCAATTTCCAAGGCAGTTGCTGTTACATGAATTCAGGCATAGTAACATAAATCACAGAAGAAAAGCCTGGGTGAGTTCTGCAGTGCCAGTGTCTAAAAATAGTCATGAGGAAACTGATATCAGGGTCGGGGAATATGTTCATCATGTTTTGAGTCATGATAGTTAAACTGTTCAAATTCACAGCATTGCCCCAGATGTGGTTGTCATTTTTAGCAAATACCATCATTATCTGATCAACTTCAGGTGGCCTTTGTAATGACACCTGGGTGACCATTTTGAAATTTCTGCTTTTACAGCACCATAAGCAAATGTGCCTGGGAGAACTAAGATCAAGAGACTTGCCAGTATGCTGTACATTTTTAGTTTGGTTCACACGATCCACTGATGAACAAGGGTTAGGGCCAACCTGGCAAGTTTGGAAATCCTCTAAAGATATTCTAGAGACATACCAATACCTTTTGAGCAAGGCTCAGAGTTCCTGCTCACCCTTGTACTTTGGGATTATTCCCCAGAAACTCTGTGTTGCCCATTATCTGGACCAACTTCTTAATCACAAACTCAGATGGGTATTTTCAAGAGCAAGATGCAATTCTTTTCCATCGTCACTACTTCAAGACCGGTTCTCAAACATCCCTCGGCATGATCGACATTGTTCTTTCTGCCCTTCGTACATTGACTCCCTTGAACACATCTTGCTCTTCTGCCCTAAGTTCAACAGCTTTAGGCTCAACTTCTCTGCCTTAACCCTGGTTGTGTTCTCAGACCTTACTACCAATGCAAAAATTATTTTTTTTGCTCAATAATCCTGAAGCTGAAATAACTGAAACTGTAGCCAAATTTCTACTATGCGTTTTAGATTAGGCTCCCTTCATTTCTGTTCACATCACTCATACAGTTCTATATTGAATTTACCCCTATTCTTTGTCCCTATGTTGTATGTTGTATATGCCTAACAAAGGTCTCTAAATTCTAAATTCCCTGTTGTTAAATATTGTTAAGCATTGGGGCTTTCCCCACTTACCATTTGTGGTGCACTACTCCCAGCGTGCTCCCGGCACGAGTGATTTATGCCGCTGGGTTGCGTTTCCCACTGCCCCGCGCAGAAGGTGCCGTTCCTTCAGCTCCAAAAATGATGCGCACTGAAGGGGCGGGAGAGCGGCAGCGTCGGGGCAGCTGCGTGGTTGCCGCCCTTGCAAGTGGGGAGCGCCGCTGGACCCCGCACTACTTTCCCGGAATAGCGCGCAGCAAATGATAAGTGGGGAAAGCCCCATTGTGGGGAAGTGGAGTGGACTATTTGGAATTTTTTTCCCTCCCTTTGTGTAGAGTGTTAGGTAGGGATGGATTAGTACAGCAAAGTGGGATTTCTATAACTTGTATTTTGTAAAAATTAGTTTTGTTACTTAGGCTTGCTGTTAGTCAGTCAGTCAGTCAGTCAGTCAGTCAGTTAGTCAGTCAGTCAGTCAGTTAGTTAGTAATTGTTAGCTTAGCTAGGTTTTGTCATTTGTATAGACCAGGGGTAGGGAACCTGCGGCTCGAGAGCCGCATGCGGCTCTTCTGCCCTTGCACTGCGGCTCCACGAGCCAAGCCGCCAGCCCCATCCTTGCCCGCCCTGCAGGCAGCAGGGCGGGTGCACCAACTGCCCGCAGTTGGCTGGGCTGCGCCACGGGCTTCCCCTCTCGCCCGCCCCATTGGAGCGGGGTGGGCACTTTCCCGGCGGCCGGCGAGGCCGAGCCACCGGTTTCATCCTTGCCCACCCTGCAGGCAGCAGGGCGGGCACACCAATGGCCCGCGGCTGGGTGTGCCGCGGGCTTCCCCTCTCGCCTGCCCCGTTTGAGCGGGGCAAGCGCTTTCCCAGTGGCCGGCGAGGTCGAGCCGCTGGCCCCATCCTTGCCCACCCTGCAGGCAGCAGGGTGGACGCATCCATGTGCTTCTCAGAATGAGCGGAGTAAAATGTAAAAAAACCCCAATATATATAGTGTTATCTTTATTTTAAATGTAAAAAATTATTTGCGGCTCCAAGTGTTTTCCACGGGAAAACGGGTCCAAATGGCTCTTTGAGTGTTAAAGGTTCCCTACCCCTGGTATAGACCCATGAGGAGATTCCAGTGCTTATCAGGCAGGTGAAGTCTGGCAATTGGTCCAGGGCAAGTGGAAGTCACCAATCGAGATATGGGAATGTTCATTCCTTGTCTGACCTGAGACCTATCCCAAAACATGGGGGTTGTGAGGGTGGCGTATCATACTCTGCTCCGAGCTTGATGTTGATAAATCAAGGTCCATAAATAATAAGACCTCTGTACTCCAAGAATTTTTTGTGGAACAGGATGTGGACCTTGCTTGTATCACAGAGATCTGGGTGAGGAAGAGGGTGACAGTTGAACTCCAAGAACTCACCCCCCTAGACTCTGTGGTCATCCATCAGCCATGTCATGCCTGTCCTTCATCAACTGCATTGGCTGCTGATTGAGTACTGGACTATCTTCAAGGTTTTGGTTTTAACCTTTAAGGCCATGCATGGTCTTGGATTCACATACCTGAGGGACCACCTCTCTCCATATTGCCTGATTAGATCCCTCCGCTCGTCAGAAGTGAATCTTCTGAAAATCCCCAGCCCAGAGGACCCCTGGCTAGCCTCAATGAGGGCCTTTTTGGTCTTGGCCCTACCTGGTGAAACAAGCTTCCCACGGAGATCAGGGCCCTGCAGGATTTTAATGAGTTCTGCGGGGCCTGCAAGATTGAGCTGTTCCATTGGGCTTTTCCATCTGGCCAGCCGGACTGAACCACCATTATGTTACATCTTAGCTTCCTGAACCCTTTTGGGGAATGGGTGGCCTACAAATCCAAAATAAAAATAAATGAACACTTTGAACAGTTTGTCACCTGCATATTAGGCTATCTAACAGACTGCAGTTGGGGGTCACAAGCATCATGGCACAGTCTCCAACTCCTTCAGATGACTTTGGCTGGAGCAAAATAAACAAATCAAGTATGACCATTTTAAGACTTGCAGCAAGCTGGTCATACAATCTTGCAAAGGAAAGTCTTTCACCATATGTGCAAGTTACCATTCTGGAATGCAACCCGCCTTTGTAGTGTCAATGTAAGGATTCTATGCAATGTTAACATAAAACTAAATTTTTCTACATACTTAGATGAACTAAAGACTTATATTAAAAAAACAGGCTTCCAAAACAGATCTTTGTACATTTTTCATACCACTAAGTCATCTTGGATATCAATGTTAGATTTGAATAGTGTTTAAAATAAATAAGTAAGTTTAATTCTAAATGCTCAGAATCACAAAACCATAAGAATTAGATAAGCATGTTAAGGGTCCAGTTCTATGGGCACCTTCTGGAGAGTAAACCACATTGACTGAGAGCGGGGGGGGGGGGGTGTATTTATGAATGAACATACGTAGTGTAGAGCTGTAAGCCAGCTGGCTAAATATAACACTTTGTTGTTTGAGAAGCCATAAAGAAAATGCAGTATTGTGCTTATGATACAGCTGGATAATAAAATTTAAACTATCACAAGACCAGCTAAAGGTTTAAGACATGTCTTTTTTATTTCTCCAGATTTCATCAGTACTCATTCTGCTAGACATAGTAGTTCTAGCAGCGTGTTTACAGCCTTAAACTTTATTAAGCTTCCTCAAACTGTTTCCAGAGGAATGAACCAGTTTGCAATAACCGCAGAATTATATACTAATAAAGCTTGTATCTGGGTAGTTTGGGGGGGGGGGGATGAACTCTGCCCCCACAGACATTTTTCTCCCAAATAAATTAATAATCTAACCCAAGCCTCTGAGATGTGTATTGGAATCAACATTTTGGCAAAGAGTATTGTGATTCCAAGTCCATGGATTATAGAATGGAATAAAAATTCTCTGCATTTTTAAAAGTATGGTGTTTTTATCCCTCAAGATTACTGAAAAATACTAAAAGGCTTGCCCTAATAGATCTTATGGTGCTGCCTTTGAGACAGTGTGGTTTATTCATATTTTGGGTTATGATATCTCATGTGTAAAGAATTTGTGAGGTGCAAAATATTGAAAAGGCAACAGAAAAACTTGGGTAGCAGATGAAAGAGCTGTTGATCAACACAGTTGAAGGGCAGTAATGTCCCGGAGCTTTCAGAAGAGATAAGATATAAAGCAAAAAAAAAAGTATTGGGGCTGGAAAATGAATGGAACAACAGGTAGAGGGTGTTAAGAGTCCTTAAATAAAGTCTGGTAGATGCAATGTGGAAAGATGTGTGAGGGGAAAACAGTGTCAGATGCAAGAGAAGTGGGGAGATGGCAAGGATCAGAAAGTTGGCAGAGGCATCAAACATAACAAGGACAAACATTTAATTGAGTATGGTTCACATTCATTCATATTAGTTGTGTGTTTGTTTTGTTGGAGAGTAAAATGTTTCACATCATTTGTAAAACTGGCATACAGTAAGCCTTGAAGTACTAAGTTACTGAGAAAAGAAGTGGATAAAAAGCTTGGGGAAAGGAAAATAAAGACTCTTTAAAGGTTTGTTCCAACACATATTAAAGATACAATTTCTCTAGTTTGGGGCACCTCTAGTAACTATGACTGGCAGTCTGATATTACCATCTACCATAAATTGCTGCTGCAAGACAAGAGCTGCCCAGCTGAGTTTCATTGCCACTAAAATTTACCTAACCCATCAGAGGTTAGAAATGCTCTGATGGCCCTTGTGGTGGGCACAATGGCTTTCTCACAGCTGAAGGCTTCTGGTTCCCCAAGACAGGGCAAAGGTGAATCCTAGAGCTAAGGTTGAACTATGCTTGCACCACTGCAAAGAACACCTGTTCTGCAGCCAATTGCTAATACTGTATATGATATTATATCATATAACAGTGTTATTTAAGAATGCAGTCTAATTGAAATGACACGTGACATGATACCAATATTAATGCAGTTAATACAGTATTATTTGTGAATGCAACAGACCAGGGTTCAACTATTTTGGCAAAAGAGTATTGTGATTCCAAGTCCATGGAAGATTGGATGGAATAAAAATAAATAAAAATTGGATTTTTCATCCTCTCCAGGAAAAATGTCACCAGTACTGGCCAGCAGAGCGCTCAGCAAGGTATCAGTACTTTGTGGTGGATCCCATGGCAGAGTATAATATGCCACAGTACATCCTAAGAGAATTCAAGGTCACAGATGCCAGGGTAAGTCAAATAGAGCATGTTCTAATCATCTTATGTTTCAAACTCATGGTAGTTTGCTTTTATTCTATGGTTGAGTGGCTTCATACAGTTCATCCCATTTAGAGTTCAATTCCACTGCTCTACTGGGGATTTAGTCTGAAGCTCTTCTGTCAAAGTTCACATGCTTTAGTGGAATAAACCCCCAGGAGTGGATAAGGAACAGCCCAAACTTTGCTTCCCCTCCCTCTTTTTTACCCATTTGTTCCCTCCAGTGTTTCACCAAAGCATATTTTGGGGCTTAGAACTTGAGCCAAGAAATCAGAAAATCATTTCTTAAAAAACTAATACTTTGAGAACCATCTCTAAGAGTCTTTAAGAAGTCTCAGATCCTATGGACTCTGAGGCATGATTTTGGCATTCACAGATTAATTTTGTAAGTGCTGAATTTCTTCTGTAAGCCTGAAGTGTACATTTCTGATCTTGGATAAGCAATCCAGACATATATATAACCATCTTTAACTACTAGGATCAAGGTTTTTGCTTGGATTTGGTGAGATAGCTCATCAGAAATCCCTTGGGATGGGATTTGAGCAGGCCAAGGGAACAGACCCATTTGAGTTCAAAATCTGGTTTATGTGTTTCATAATGCTCCCTAAATGTTTATGTTATTATGAAATTATGTATTTCATAATGCTCCCTAAAAGTATGTTAATACTTTAGAGATTGACTTTTTAACAGGCAAGGCAACTGACCTGTATCTGTGCTTGAGGTCTGTGCATGATTGCAGATGTACTCCCTCATTGACAACCAGCACCTTAGTGACATCCCCACCTACAAAGTATATGCAATTCAGAGATAGACTAAGAATTATTGCTTAGGTCTTGATCTACAACTATTTCCCAAAATCAAGAACTATTAAAAATATTTACTATCTTTGTAAGACAAAGCAAATGTTGTCAGCAGAACTTTATGGTGTTTTATACATTTTTGGTTTAATGAGCATTTAACTGACTAGAAGACTGGGATATTGCTGGCTTGTTCCTTTGCTGTGTCTTTCTCAGAGTTCCTTTTCAAGAATTTTCATCACTTAAGCCTGTAAATACAATGTTGCTCTACCACAGCTCTTTAGGTCATGTGAGCTTGAAGGTTAATGTGGTGTAATTTAAAAACTGCAGAGCAAATAGCATTCTTAAGGGAAGCCTGACAAGCTTTACACATTATAATTTGATTCTTGGCAAAGCGTATTCCTCAGCGTTCTAATCTGTCTGCAGAGAAGAGCTACACAGCCATGACCCTGACTGGCTAATTTTCATTTTGTATTTCTTATCTGAATGGCTGAGTTGGAGGTTCAGCACTGATATAAGATTAACTATATATAAACATTTTTGATAGGCCTGACTATAGCCGTTTTCAAGCTGTGATTTGTAACACTTTGCACTTGATGGCAGGATAAATTCCTAGCCCACTCCATTTTGGAAAGCCCTATGGCAATAACATTGATTAGAGAAAATTAACAATATTGTGTTTACGTGGAATAAATTGAGTTTCCATTAAGCACTCCAGCTCAGTTTTCTAAGATTCTAAGCTGTTGTCTCCTCAGTGCTTCTGCAGCTAAAATTGGCTACAAACAAAAAACGCAGGAGGAACAAGGCAGTCATCCAGGGGCATAGCTAAACAGCCAACTGAGGCCAATGTTTGGTTTGCAAAATCTAACAGCAGGCATAGATGTTGATCTGAACAATATAAAGTATTTTCCTTCTGTTGTTTTCAATGGGAGAGATTTAAGCACCTGCTCAGCATTTTTGTTGAAACCAGTAGACCTTAGAAGTAGTTAATTTGGGACAAAAAATGTCTGTTTGGATCCAGCCTCACAAAATATTTGTTTTTCAACCTGCAGTGCTAATCAGCTTGACGGTACTTGCCTCCAAGGACATGCACTTGGAATCAGGGGTTAAATGTTTAAGAGTGACAATTACAATAATATTTGTCACCATTCAGTTACAATTAATTGGACTTGATAACCTCTGCTGTTAAGGGTAGAGTTAACTGTATTGTTGCAAGGCCAACCTCTGTACTCCATTGTCAAGTCTTCAGATGTCTGCAATTACAGAGATAATGCATGTGAACCACTTTGAAGGCTTGAAAGGCAAATGCAAAGTAATTATTATTACTAACATTGTCTGTGACAATTGACATCAAAGCATCAGTCGACCATTGAGAAGAAAGTCAGCTGTTCATAAGTTCACCTTTGCTGACTTTCAGCACAAGTTCAGATGGTCTGTGGAGTATTCGCCTGATGCTGATTGAAATGCTTGAAACAAGCATAGAATAAAAGCAGGCTTGTGAAGAATAATCTCAATACTATCATGCTGCTGTGTTCATACAAGATAATTAAGAAAGAAAACTGTGTGGAAAAAAACTGCTCTCTGTTCTTGGCGCGAGGTGGCCAAAACCACAATGACAGGGATTCTGTAGTGATGTGCTCAATGCACAGGAAAGTATTACCCCCGCCCATGCGCAAACACGTAGCATACAGCACACAAAGGTTTTTTTGCAATTTGCACACTTCACCCATTATGATGAGTGTTGCTACCCTTTTCTACACTATATGTGTTGAGTCATGGAATATGCAAAGCCCTGTTCATATCACTGCAACTATGATTCTGACCCTCTGGATATATAAAGTAGAAAAGTATAATTTGGTTGTGGTTATTTTCTCTCTTGCTGCTTTGCACACACTGAAAACAATCTTATGCTGCCAGGTCTTTTTTATTAACAGGGACAATAACTGAATAATAAAGCACCTTTATTGGTTTCAGTGATCCCATGTAAGTTCAGGTGCAACAATATTCCTGTGTTGCAGGGCGAATTGCAACAGAGAGTTCAGGTGTGCCACAGAATGTCATTCTTCTTATTGCTTTACATTTACATCCTCCTGTAAACTACCAGGGTCAACAAGCTGGGGCAGTTGCACACAGGGTAATGATGTCTGTGAGGAGCATTTTCTGTAGTGTGCATAATCTCTTCAGAGGCCTTTGATTTTATCTGCTGTGACAGGCAAGATAGAAATCCAGATGGTCATCCAGTTCAAAGGGCTAGACAGAGACAGGAATCAGGTAACTCTTTAGTAAGTACAGCTGTGGGGTGAAGTGGAGTGGGGGTGCATTGGTATCTGTAAAATAGTTTTGCAGGGGCTAATGATGTTGCATGCTAATTTGCAGAGTTTGACCCAAGAATGCAACACAACTTTTGTTGGAATAAAAGTTTGACCACAGCCCTTTTATTAAGCAACACGGAAGCTGGGCAAGCATAAGGGGCACATCCTAGCTGCCCGGCAGCCTGCCTGCTGAACTCAGCACCATCCCCGATCCCTATTGGGGAATTGAGACATAAAGTTACTAGGTGCCACCTGAGTGTATGCCTATTATGTGACATCCCTTCCTGCTGGGGGTAGCAAGCTCTTGCAAAGCCTCTGTGGTTTGCATTAGGGAGCACGCCCCACCCCCAGACCTCTTATGGAGGCCCCCAACCATGGGGAGGTCTGGCATGCAAGCATGGCCTCCCCCAAAAGGATGTGCTTCTATGCCCATACCTGCCAAAGGCTGCAATAAAAGCAAGTTAACAGTTAAATAAACCAAACCCACCCATTTTAACCAAAGGAAGGCAGGGTGGGTCTGCTCGCTGCCTAAGCCACCAAAGAGTCTGAAGCATGGCGGGCAATACCTTATATAGGCTCGCTGCCCCCTCCCATGTCCCGAAGCAAGGTCGAGCATGTGCATGCGCGTTGCTCACTGTTTGGGGTTTGCCGGCCTACTCCTGCCACAACGGCAGCCCCGGCTGATTCCAGGGCTGCGTTTGATACTTTATAGCAAAAGAAGTCAGTTAACACCTCTTTCAGCTAGTGAGGATCTGATCCAAATTTGCTAGTAGAATCCTGGCATTCCTTTGGCAACTGACAGAAGTTCATATCTCATTAAATTAGAGGACAGATAGTTCAGAATGTCAGCTATGTGAAAACAGGAATGACTTCCAGACAGATTTGGTGTTAGTTTTCTGATATAACATAGCTTTTATGTTGTCAGCCTTAGAGAATACTTCAGTTGTTAAAGAAGAATAGAAATGTGCCTGAGTCATTCTGGCCTTCTGTGCTGAGTATTACTGGACTTCCCTTCAAGAAAGCAAGCACTTACCATGGCTTGTCATTATAGAGGCAATAACTTGCTGTCAGGTTTTATGATTTGTGTGGCATGTCAGTCTCAAGTAAATCAGTGCAATTTTCTCTTAAGTAAAAGGTACTTTTAATGATGCAAAAATGTTCCTTGGTTCAAGAGCATCTCAGCACACCAATAGCTTAATGGTTCCTGAATATGCTTTAATCAGGCAAAAGAGAAGTCATTGCCACTTAAAATGAGCAAGATGGGTTGTTGGCCTTTATAAGAGTAAACCAAGCCTATAATTTTTCATTGGGCTTTTCTGATTGCACAGATTGTAGAAACCTTCTTTCTCCCTAGATGCCTTTGCTGAATGATGTACCTGAGGAATGAGAAAGATACTGCAGATGTGCTAGTGCAATAACATGAACCAAGTTATCATTTGTGTTTGCTATTTTAAGCAACCTATATTCACCTCCATGTCAAGGCAATCACAACCAACTGCTTTGGTGGGGAATAATTATTTTTTCTTGCCTCCAGCTTCCAAGCTGCTTTATCGGAATTCCCATAATCATTGCAGTTATTCATTGGTTTCATTCTGCAAAAAGTGCCATTTTAAGAGATTGGCATCTGGCAATAGCTTTTTTCTCCTCTCCTTGTACAACGCCTCAGTTATTGCTTACAGGCACAGTGACATGGCATCTGCTGTTTCTCCTACCATGGCGGGAAACTAGATGCCTTCAGTGTGAGGTATCCAGAAGGCATGAAGGTTAACAGCAATAGCTCAATTTGTGTCACTTCTATTAAATGTCACTGCTTACACAGATTGACAATGTGCAAAAATGAGCAAGCGCAGCAGTTGCACTTAAATCCCTTGGATTTTTTTTTTGTTTTATATGTGTGTTGCATTTCACACTCTGCTGACAGTGTACATGCAAAGCAAGATACAATGGAAGCCCGGCATTAAAACTTGCAATGCTTCAGTGCAAGATATTGTTGTTTTGGGAGAGGGGGTTGGAATAACTCCCTTTTGCTAATCATCATGGACTGAGTTTACCAGCAAAAAGAAACTGATGGACAGTGCCTTAGATGACTCTGAAAATGAAGAATGCAAGTCCATAGAAGATAAGTTCTATCAACAGCTCTTAATTATGATGGCTAGATAGAATCCCTGTTTTCATCTGAGTAGCAGTTGCTGGAGAATAACAGCTGGGGAGTTGTCATAATCTTTGCCTACAGTTGGCTATCTTGGCTCTACCTATAGTTGGCCCTAAAGTGCAGAGATCTTCTTACAGTGTTTTCATTTTGATATATAACTAGCGGGCCCAGCCACGCATTGCTATGGCTGAGTCTGGTGAAGTGGAAAAGAAAGAAAAGGGGAAGCGAACGGTTCGAAAATGTGTCATTGCACAATGATTGCAAGGGAGGGGAGGGGCAAGGAGCCCCTTGCTCCCCTCCCTCTCTCCTGTTCCCTTGCATGGCAACCCGTCCTGTCCCTCCCTAATGTTCCCCTTCCTCTGCTAGGGTGGGTGGGCCATGTGCAGGTGACTGGCCCTGTCCCTTTCACTCCCTTGCCTTGCAGGCAAATTATCTAGCTTAAAAGACGCTGGGAGGCATGAACTACGTTGTGTTCAAATTTCAGAGCATTTGGTCCAGCAAACCCCCGGACCCTCCCTCACCTTCCCCTTCCTCCGCTAGGGTGGGTGGGCCATGTGCAGATGGCCTGCCCCATCCCTTTCACTCCAGATGGCTTGGTTTTCAAGGAAGGCATGGTTGTTTCCGTTGTATCAGAGGATGTTGCTTTGACGGCCAACAGATGGCACTGTTGCGGAACAGAACTGTGGTTCCAACTGTCACATGTGTGGCATGTACACAATAACTGGCACAGTTGTGACATGTACACAACAGGAGGTGTGGAAACAGTATGGAAACTGGCCGCACGTGAATGTGACGTTGTATGAAAATTTCAAAGCAATCGGTCCAGTAGTTTGGGAGATTACCTGTCAGCAGGAAAACGCACTGATAGATTTATATATATATATAGATGGAAGCTAGACTTTTTAGCTCTGGATCACTGAACTGATGTGATAGAGACTGCTCATTGCTGTTCCATGGATGATTAGAAAGTTAAAAACTCAAGGGTATTTGAGCATCTCCATCCAAACTTGGAGGTGGTGGGCCATGACACTAATGTGGTACTGACCTGCTGCTCCCATGGAGGCTTCTTTGCAGTGTGGAGAAGTTCACAAAGTGAAAAAGCCTCCTTTTCATCGAGAAGTGCCCATGGGCCTCAATAGACTTATGCCATCTATTTGGTGGCTTCAGTCAGAGGCCCTAGCTGCCAGCCTGTGGCAAATGGCCTGGAGGAAGCCAGCTAACATTGGCTCCTCTTCCAGCCACATCCCCAACTCGCCCTCACTACGCCAGCAGTGGCAGGGGCACTGGAACTCTGCTGCAGCATCTGGCTCTGCATCCTATCGCTGCGGAATACCTAGGTGGCTGCATGCCATCAGATTTGCTCCTCCACTGGGGCAAGTGACCTGGGGAGGGCAAATCTGCTGGCTCATCTATGTGCCACTCCCACAGGCAGAGATCACCCCCCCCCCGAACTGTACTATTTTGTCAACTGGATGGATCATATTACAGCAACCTGCTTGGCTCTCAGCGCAGTACTGGCAAGGAAACATGGGCACATTACCCATAGAATGCTTACCTCGGAGCTCTTTAAAAGAGAATCTTGTTTGAAATAAAGTTTTAAAAATGCCCACCCAATCATTGGAGAGAGCAGAAACAGAGCAGGGGAGATGTGATGGAACCAAAAAGAGACTCTGCTTGTGTTGTTCTTATTGATGTGTTCATACAAGCATTTAGGAAGGCGGGAAGGAGTCAACAACAGGGAGGAGGCCGGGGAAGCATGCAAAGCAGTGCGAGCGAGTAGGGAGTGAGGCTAGGTGGGCTAGCTGTAGGTGCAAGAGGTCTGAGACAAAGCTGTGCTCACTGGCAACTCTTCATGCTTCAACTGTGAAACTGTGAAAATTCATTCTAGAAGTGATCTTGCTTGCCGCAGGGAGAAAAGAAAGTGAAAGCAGGACTTGAGGATATACGTCCATACAATAAATTTTGTGGTGATGCACACTTGCCCCCATTGTGCAGCAGACGCCTTGTGTGTAGTTAGTCATGGTCTTTCAAGGCATATGTCAAATTCCAGAGGGGAAGCAAGCAACTAGTGTGTTTCAGTTCAGGGTTAAGGGTTGGAGTTTTAGACAGAGAAGTGGTAGCAGTTCAGCATTTGCTGTACTTATTGTAATCATGCCCTACAGCACCACTTGGGAGCCTTTTATAGAGCTGCTCCTACTGCTTCAGTCACAATCTTGAAACAATTCATCATCACTATCAGCAGGTTGCTGATGCCAGGTCAGGAGGTGAGCACTGTGTTGCCTTGCTTGCAGCTTCATTCTTAGCTTCTTTCAGTGTTGCTCCAAAGGTATAGGGGATATTGGAGGGCTATCTGCCTGCCTTTCATCTGCAGACTCAAGGCTGGGATGTGGGCATGATTCCATATCCTACTCTGGATGTACTTTGCTGCCTGGTTGACTGTTGTCTGCTAGCTCAGAACTAGATGCACAGGGCCCTTCTTCCTCTGAGGTATACCCATTGTCCCCAATACCTGACTGACCCATGACAGCAGTATTTTACAAGTATGATGATACAGTGTGACACCCATTACAACTTCCACTGACCACAATTTTTTTGGATGTATAGACACTAGGATTTATGGTGGTTCCAGTATCATTACCATTTTCTATATGACAGAGAGGCAACTATCAGAAAAGACTGGAAACTCTGAATAAGCATATTCCAGGTACTGGAGAATGCCCTTCACAGAAGATATGCTCCTAGTTTAAGGGCAGTATGAAGAACTTGAAACTACCTCTGACCAAGTGGAAAATGTTAGTGGTTTTAAAAGAGGATTTTGATTTTGTTGGCTGCCAAGCCAATGTCTTGCACAAACACTAACCTTGAGCCAAAAAAAAAAAAGCAAGCTCACAATTTCCTTGTCTTCAGAGTCAGTTTTTCCAGCATTTAAATGTCAGACAACATCCTCTCCAATGCTGGGAGTAATTTGAGTATCATTGTGGTTAGAGAAATTACACTCTTATGTCACTGTGGCTTTGCTAGCTGCAAAACAAGGAGGGAAACATAGGGTCATCAGCATTGTAGTTAAAAATGTCTTCACAAATGCTGCCTTCTCTATTTTTGCTTGTTGAGGGTTATATTCCTTGCTGATTTATCTCTCCCCCACCCTGAATCTTGTTCCTACTAACTTCCATATCCTGTATGTGTGGCTTTCATTAAAGGATGGCCAGTCTCGAACAGTGAGACAGTTCCAGTTCACCGACTGGCCTGAACAAGGAGTGCCAAAGTCGGGGGAAGGGTTCATTGACTTCATAGGCCAAGTGCATAAAACGAAAGAGCAATTTGGGCAAGATGGGCCAATTTCTGTTCACTGTAGGTAAGTAAAACTAAAAGAAATGTAGGTATCATTGTGCTACTTATCCTTATTCTAAGTCCATTTGAAACAACAGGATCAATTTATGATAATTTCTGGATGCTGAAGTTGAAGTACAGATGGAATGTATTGTCAAAGGCTTTCATGGCCGGATTCAACTGGTTCTGGAGGGTTTTCTGGGCTGTGGGGCCGTGGTCTGGTGGATTTTGTTCCTAACGTTTCGCCTGGATCTGTGGCTGGCATCTTCAGAGGTGTATCACAGAGAAAAGTCTGTTTCTCACTGTGTCTAAGTGAGAAGGGAAAGTTTAGTATGGTATGTTGTCCATGTCCCAGGGTGGGGAACTAATCATTAACTGTTTGGGTGAAACTTGCTATGCAAAGGTGTGGTTGAGTGCATTGTATTGCAAGTGGGGTTATCAGTCCATTTTTAAAGTACTGGGAGCCAGGCCCTGCTAATCTTCAAAGTCTCTTCTTTCTTACTGAAGTTGTCCTGGTGTTTATGAATTTCAATGGCCTCCCTGTGCAGTCTGACATAGACATACACTTTTGAGGGTCCATAACTTTGGACACCCGGAACCAAACTTCACCAAACCTGGCAGGTATCATCAGGAGAGTATCTTACTGATACCACCCAGGTTTTGTTAAGTTTGGTCCAGGGAGTCCAAAGCTATGGACTCCCAAAGGGGGTGCCCCATCCGCCATTGTTTCCAATGGGAGGTAATAGGAGATGGGGCTAGTCCAGTGGTGGCGAACCTTTGGCACTCCAGATGTTATGGACTACAATTCCCATCAGCCCCTGCCAGCATGGCCAATTGGTGATGCTGGCAGGAGTTGATGGGAATTGTAGTCCATAACATCTGGAGTGCCAAAGGTTCGCCACCACGGGGCTACACCTTTGAGGGTCCATAACTTTGGACCCCCTGAACCAAACTTCACCAAACCTGGGTAGTATCATTAGGAGAGTCTCCTAAATATACCCTAAAAGTTTGGTGCTGCTAGCATAACAATTGCACCCTGACAGCAGGCACCCCCCAAATTTCCCCAGATTCTCCTTTTAAATCCACCCCCTTCGGCATGGATTTAAAGGGAGAATCTGAGGTCGTCAGTTTAGAAGAAGAAGAAATTTGGACTTATATCCCCCTTTCTCTCCTGTAGGAGACTCAAAGGAGCTTACAATCTCCTTGCCCTTCCCCCCTCACAACAAACACCCTGTGAGGTGGGTGGGGCTGAGAGCTCTGAAAAGCTGTAACTAGCTCAAGGTCACCCAGCTGGCGTGTGTGGAGTGCACAGGCTAATCTGCATTCCCCAGGTAAGCCTCCACAGCTCAAATGGCAGAGCAGGGAATCAAACCCAGTTCCTCCAGATTAGAATGCACCTGCTCTTAACCACTACGCCACATTGAAAGTGATTCTGTTTCAGGGTGAGGGATAATCCACCCCAAAACAACATCACTTTCAATGTTGTTTAACTGGGGACCCCAGATTCTCCCTTTAAGGTGGATTTAACAGGAGAATTCGGGCTCTCTAGTTTAAACACCATTGAAAGTGATGCTGTTTGGGAGCGGATTCCAGCATCACAGTGGCTGCCCAGGGGTGTGTGTGTGTGTGTGTGTGTGTGTGTGTGTGTGTGTGTGTGTGTGTGTGTGTGTGTGTGTGTGCGTGCGCACTGGGCTCCATTTTCCCTCTATGCCTCTGCCCAGAGGGAAGGGCAGAAAGAACTGCCAGCTGCCCAGTGGGAGCCCAGCTGGTGGTGGGCAGGGGAGAGCATGGTGGGGGAGTCTGTCGTCCCTGGCCTTGGAAAGCTGCTTTATAAGCGCTAGGCCAGGGGCAGGGTTTGGGGAGCCGTGGCCATGCACTAGGGGCGGGTGGGGGTGTGGCCCCACCCCCAACCCCCCCCCCATAAAAAATCTATACCTACGTCCCTTCACACAGCCCAGAAAACCCTCCAGAACCAGTACAGATGGAATGGTTTGACAACAAGGTAAACTAGTGAAGAACACAAAAAACAGTTTGATTGTGTGAGTGACTGAGCCAGAAAGTCATTGGAGGGTGGCCTTAAGCAATGCATTGTTCTATCAGCCTCCCATTAACAACATAGAGATGATAATAATCCTAACCTGTTTTCATGGTTACTGTGAAATAGCAATAGCCGATGTAAAAACTATTTTTGGATATATGCAGATCAATGTCTCTTTAAAAAAGTTCTGAGCTTGTGTTCTAGCCACTCTGCATGATGTGTTTGCACAACATCATGGGTTTCCTTCCAGGTCATAGTTTTCTTTAGCATACAAACACTGAGAACATACATTAACATGCTGACCTGTGTGGGAGACAAGCCAGTATTCAGTGATCATTAGCAGTTCCGGGTTTTATGAATAATGGTTAGTTAAAATTGTGTTTTGGTTTTGTGTCTGAACCAACATGTTCAGTCTCAGACAAATAATAGTCTAAGGACTGTGAACTAAAATTTGGGTGAGAGAAGCAGGTATTTTTGTGTTCCTTTTAAACTGAATTTCTTATGGTACAGTTTTAGCATATTAAGGTTCTACACAGTCAACTAAAATATGTTGTGGTCTCCTCTTTATTAAATTCTTTCTAAATTCTTATAATTTAAAATTATATGTTTAACACAGCGAAAACGCTCTGCCAGTTATTGCAGCTGCAAGGGTATGGATAGAACCCTGCCATTCTGTCTTGTCTTTAAGAACATGACTTGTGAAGGGGATCCATAACAAAAGCAGGAAAAGAGCTTTCTAAGCTACATAAGACCCAGAGGAAGAATTTAGCAAGGAATGGCTTTACAGCTAATTGGATATCTCACTGGACTAATACAACACTTTTAGCAACCAAAGCATTTAAATTTTTACATTTTATCACATGTAGGTAAACCAGGACTCAGCAATATATAAGGGAAAATAAGGTACCCATCTTTCTGCCCTGGCTGTGCCTTCAATAGCCCAATCCAGACTGGGTGACTACCTCCAAAATGCTTTCTGGAGGTGCAGGAGAGAGAAAACTGCAAAACTCTCCCTGCCTCTGGAAATCCCTCCATGGGGGCCAACAGACTTATGCCACCCAAAAGGAACCAACTAACATTAACCCCACCCCTAAGAACACACTGACCCATCCCATCCCCGCCCCATGCCAGAGGGTTCCTTGGGCCTGCAGCAGGAACTAGACCTTCAGACAGCCGAATACCATTAAACCCGAATATCTATTTGGATTTTTCAGGCTTCCCATTATTCAGCTTGACTTTTTCCTGCAATTTTGCTATTTGGCTGAACCCGCCCGTGCCCCCTCCCAAAGCATGTTGACCTTTTTTAGAGAGTTTTTGTGATTCAGCTTTACCAAATCATCAAGTCATATCATTATTGGTTTCCTTATTACTTCTCCAGAGATTTAGTGGGAAAAAGTACTGAGGATTAAAAGACCATGAAAGAACAGTGTTTCCAGATTTTGTTTAAAACGAAAAACCTAGGAGGCTGTTGATCCAAACAAACTGTAAGCCAGCCTTAGCATTTTTTAATGTGGGTCAGACCACCCCTGCTCTTTCACAACCTGGGTTATACTCTTCACTATACATTGATTTGTGGCCAGCAACAAATAACAGTCATTTCTCAACACAAAGAAAAAAATGTTCATTCAGTAGGTCAGTTTTTTAAAATTATGTGCTATGTAAACTGTATGCATCTTCAATTCAAACAACCCCTACATTAGTGACAAACTTTCTGAGTTAGGAATAAGAGTCCCAGTTTCCTTATCTCAAATGGACTGTTTTATAATTTGTGGAAAATAGTATTCCCTCCAAATAATTCCTGATTTATTTCTCTGTCAGATCCTTCAGAGTTTACTACATAATGATACCTTTACATTTAATTTTCATTTTTTTAAAATTAACATCTAAGTCATGTATAGCACAGCATACAGCCATATTTGGTCTTTTTCTTAATGCAACAGTGCGGGTGTTGGAAGGACTGGTGTGTTCATAACCTTGAGCATCGTATTGGAAAGAATGAGATATGAAGGTGTTGTAGATATCTTCCAAACTGTCAAAATGTTAAGGACGCAACGGCCAGCCATGGTACAGACAGAGGTGAGAAAAATAGTATCCATGTATACAGAATATGTGGAATATCAACAAACTATATTTTCTGCTCCTGTGATTGATACTTTTGTACCGTAAGGAAATGATTGCCTATTTTATATTGTGTTTGTAGTGATGGATCATACCAATGAAGTGTAGATGCTCTAGAAATAAATTTGATTGTCTCCCTTGCAGTCCATAACCTTCCTCAGCTACTGAAGAAGAAAGGGATACAAGCACATTTCTTACCCAACAAATGCTGTCCTTCTTCAGAGGTCTGTCTGTTTAGTGCAGGTCTTGGAAAATAGGGGAGAAGGTTTGAGTGTATTTCTTTTGTGGAAGACAAATGAAAGGGTTTGTTCTTGGGTTTACCTGTGAAACTGGAAACAATCCTTAACTGACTACTCATATATAAGGGAAGAAGAACATACTGAACAGTTGGTTGGAATTGGGCAGTTGTAAAAGAAGAGTGTAATTTTAAGGAGAATTGTTTGGAAAAGGCGTACAGTTCCATAGAGATTGATAGTTTCCCTCAACAGTACAGGTGGAGGTGATGATTAATAAAAAAAAAGAGGTGTATGGCTATATGAAAGTTATGCCATACTTTATCATACCCGTAATGGAAGAAATACTGGATAAATAATACTAGTTTATTAGTGAGGGAATGTTTTCTACACATGCTCAGAAGCACAGTGTACAAATGTTCTAAGATTTCAACCATGTCATTAAAAAACAGTATACAGACTTGAATTTTCTGCACCATGCCATTTTCTGTGTGATTTTTTTAAAAACATGAGACATTACTGTATGTATGGCAAATAGTTTGAATTACTTGTCTTTTGGAGATGGTACTAATACAACCATTTTTAATTTGTAAGCATATTTAAACAGATTTTGTTCTTCATTTGTGATAAATAAAAGGATGTTATGTTTTTCTTGCATGGAGATTATCAGAAATGCATATATAATTTCATGTATTCTGTGTCCTACAGAATTTCCCTGTAAATCCATGCCTTTGTCTATGTGTATATTTCTGGGCTTGCCTGTTTGAATCTTTTTACCTTTTGAAATCTTTATAGAACCTCATTTGGAATAACTTCTTATTAATCTTCACAGAAACAACCACTTTGCCTTCATTCATACATATTCTCACTTTGGCTTGGATCCTGTGGCACATTTCTATTGATGGAAGAGATTTCCATCAGTGGGGCAGAGTTTCTTCATCTTCCCCATCCTGCTGCAGCCCAGCAGCATCCTAAAATATTTCTCTGGGGGAGACTGGAGATCACCAGTGGCAGTGAGGAGTCAAAGATCTGCAGTGAAGGGACTGTTTGCTGAAATCCTTCATGGGTTTGAACCCTATGTATAAACACAAATAAGTTCCAAATAGAAAATGGGCTACTTCACAGACTAGTTTTTTGTGTACATGTAAAACTGTCATGTGTACAGTTCACTCATACATATACATCCAAACTTGCAAATATTACTGTAAAAATACAAGATGCACAGTCCAGGATTTGTCACAACTCATCACTCTGTGTACATACAGTAGCAAATCCTCATTAAGACGGGAACATTAATGTTATTCGGATATTCTGGTAGTCTGTGGGTAAATCCAACAAGATCATGAAATAGGAAATTTATTTGTTTATTCATTTTTTTTTTAGATTTTAGATTTCTATCCTGCCCTATCCTCGCAGGGCTCAGGGTGGGTTACAACAAAACATTTTACAATAATATAAATATTAAAAACTTTAAAACCAATATGCAAAAGTAAAAACCAACACTAAAACAGATGGCGATGAAATCCCCTACTCCCCGCTCCCATGACAGAGAACATGAGGAAAGAGCCCAGAAGCCCATGACCACTCCTTGTTCTCTAAATCAAGGTTACAAAACTGGTTATATTCTATTGGCACAGAGTCCAGAATGTACAGCAAATAGTTTTATCTTAATCTCTCTTTCTCTCTTTTTTTTTCAAGGATCAATACCAGTTCTGCTATCGAGCCGCACTAGAATACCTGGGCAGCTTTGATCACTATGCAACGTAAACAAAACAAAAACAAAAAAACCCTGACCCATCCTGGATTTTTAACTGCAGGCCCTTTAAGATCCAGAGAGCCTCTTCTGAGCCATACAGTGTGCTTGAGAAGTATTTCTTTACTCCTAACTAAAGACCAATTAGTGGGAAATATTAAAAGAAAAAAAAACCCTTATTCCAGGTGGACCAACAATTCACAGTTCAATAAACCTAACCAGAAACACAGCAGAAGAATCCTGACTGGTTGAGGCATCTGAAGGATTACATTTTACAGATACCTCAAGGATTCAGCTTTGGTTGAGGTTAAAGGGAAGAAGAAATTCCTGCAAAGAACCATCATCTTGTTCAGGATTGCATGATTGTTAACAGTGCTAATTTTGGAAGGACTGCAATTCAGGGCAAGATGCTAATCAAAAAGCCAATACCTGGCTCCTCTGGAAAAAAGAAGATGGACTCTTTGCTTCAACATCTCCCCTTCTCACCATATTGCTCATAAACAACAGTTGGGGATGGGTGGGTGGGAGAAGGGCGAATGTTTAAAAAGAAAGTCCTTGATTTAGTTTTTTAGTATTGTAAAGATACTGCTGACCTGTGCTTCATTTTTAACTGTGTAAACTTTTTTCTTTTTTTAAACAGAAGTTTATCATTCAATGAAGTGATTTTAAAAAGTTGCATAACTGTTCATTTTTTGTTTCAGAATTGTAGTTTTTTTATGCTGTAGAACTGTTATCTGTAATATCTCGCTGTAGAAATGTTAAATAATTTGAAAATTTGTACATTTTTGTGCAGCCCTATATTTATCTCCAGGACCACATCCTCATGTAGGTATTACTTTTACATTTTCATTTTGATTTTTAATGAAATATCAAAGTTAATCTACATATGGAAGGCTTTATTTTAGTTTCTTTTGGAATCAACAGGGAAGCGCAAAGTATAAAGCTGTACTAATACACAAACACACAGACCTTTCTCTATCTATAAATATATGTATATCTCTCTGATTGTCTCTCTATCTATTTACAGCAATACACGTAGATAGATAGACAGAAATGCACACAATTATAAATAAATGTATGTATATACACACACACACATATCAGTTCTTCCATGACTTGGATTTATTGGGGCTGTGAGATAAAATCCAAAATGCTACACTGAGTCCATACAGTATTTCTGAACATTTTTGTATTTCAAGGTTTTCTTTTTTTTCTTTTCCTAGGGGAAATGAGGAATGCACATCAGTGATACTTGAATCTCAGTCCTACCCAAAAATAAAGGACGGAAATCATGTGTGTGCATGCACACACACACAAACTCACATTTACAATGTTAAAGCTTCCAGTAAAGTTTGGTATTTGTAACACCTTAGTGCAATAACAGACCATACTAAATATAGGAAGTGTGCATGTGGAAAAGGTCAGTGCATATCCCCTTAGGAGGGGAGAATGTTGTAATATAATAGTTGTCAAGATGTTTTAAAAATGTATTCACTCGTATAATTGTCTATAGTATACAGTAAGAAATTTGCATTGTTGATGTATAATGGGGCAAAGCCAAACTCATGTTGCTCTGTTAAATCAGAAATGTTTTGTGGCATACAGCATTTGTTGGAAATGCTGAGTTTTTTATTTTAATTTTTTGCATTTAGAGTGCCTTATATTTGATGCCTATTTTGATAGCATTTCTTCAGGTTTTGTTCTTTCTGTATTTACATTAGTTAACTCATACTTCTGTTTCATTCTTCCCCCCGCCCCTCTTTCAATTAAAGCATTATCTTTTTCATAGATGGACAAAGAGGTCTTTTAACTGTAGGCATTCCTGATGTTTACCCAAGTGTTAAATATAATAAATATTCATCCAAAGCTGTTGGGCAGTCAAGGGCCCTTTATCTAGCCTTCAGACAAATCCGTTAGCTTAATGGAATGGTTACCGTACCAGTAACGGTTCTTCCAAACTAGCGCTATAAACCATTATTATGTTGGTGATTAGGATCTAGCATTGCCACTGTGGAAAAAGAGGATGGCTCTCCTACTTCCAAGAGAAGCAGGCATTAAAGTGGTTCTTAATTTAAAACCTGTCTTTCATTTGTGGCCAAGGTGTGCTCATCTTACTTTGGGACCTCCATAGGTCAGTAAAGCTGGGTAAATGGACACAGGGCAGCGGTTATGTTATATTTTTTATGATGGTCAGCACCAGAGAAACATTTCAAAGGAAATCATTTTCTCTTGTCTTGGTCTTAGTTAAACCTGTTACCATGTCTAATACAAATATCGAAAGAACCTTCATCTTGATTTAAGATTTACTTTTTCCATGTTTAATTCATCGCTACCAGAAATATTAAAAGACCAAACACTAGAAGTCATTCTATTTGAGCACTTTTATAAAAAACAAAGACAAAAAACCTTAAAAAGCGCAAAAATGGAAAAACTTAAAAGTATATATGTATAATAATAAAGTATTATAGAAGGCTACCTCAGAATGAGATTCTCTAATTTACATCAGAATCAGAAAAGAATGTGCACTATATGTTTCCTTTTAATTTCTGTCAAAAGAATACAGAAAGTGCTAGATAATACAACTGGTGCTTTTAGCTAAAAGTACAGTCAACAGACATTCATGGTTGAAAAATGCTACGCTTTAGAAGCACAGATGAAAGGCACATCTGCACAGAAATTTTCTGTGTTCTGTTTGGTAATTAAGTGCAAAATTGGAAGCGCAGAAAGCAATACCCCCCCCCCCCAAAGGGAGGCACTGTTTCACAAAAGGGTTTTGTGTGGCTTTGCTCTGAGGAAACCTGCAGTGCAGGCAATATCAGGGGTGCACAGAACCTGTGTGGCTTATGGAGATCACATGTGCATGGCTGATACTTCTAGAAAGCCCTGTGTGGACATGCTCCAGGAAAGACAGTGGCTCATGAGAGCAACAAATAGATCAGGCCTTCCACTCTGGTACAATATTTTGACTTTTAAAAGAAAAGCATTAGGCAAACTGCTATTGAAAGTGAGTTCTTCACAGGAGAAAAAAAAGGACATAACATCCACACATGCTATTACAGGAGTGCTTCTAAAGGGAACTCTGTCAGAATCATTGATGTGCATTCCATTTTCTGTAACTTTTTTGTCTAGCGATTTTCTTCTTTCTCAATTTTTTAAATGAATAGGCCTCATTATTTGCCATTTATCAAGCTCGGGATTTGTTTTCATCAGCATAACCAGTACGGTGCTATAATTTACCTATGTATGTGTAGTTGTGTATAATTTTGTAATTAGTTAACAATGGAGAAATACGCAAAATATATAAAAATTATTTGTACAGAACTTTTATTTTAGCTCTTTTTTAAAAAAATGGTTTGCATGGTTAGACATTGGCAAGGATGGTTGGGGGAAGGGAAGGGGTCCTCTAGGGAGAATTGCACTTTCTATACCTTTCTACTATGCACTGCCCTATTGATTCTACACCCAATAGTATTATTACTTGAACCCATCTATAAGAAAACTGCTTATGAAAATCCACTTGTGTGTATGTAAATAACACAAAACATGTTAAAGGGAGGGAGGTTGCGGGGGCAACAATAAAATGCAGGTTTTCTTCCCCCTCTCCCCCCACCTTTTTACAATTTTAATTTCTGTCCTTTGAATGCCCTGATACTCCACCAGAATATCAGAAGGCTGCAGGTCCCGTCATCCATCTGTTACGTGGCTTTGCCATTCAAGCTTGGAGTGTCTTTACAAAGATAATACCAGTTGTGTTCTTTGCTCTCGTTTTGGATGCCTAGACTGAAAAATTAAAAAAAAAGATTACCTTGTAAAATGGCTTGTTAAAAAAATACAATTACCTCTAATTAGTAGTACGCGTAAATGTTTTACAGAATGAAAGGCGTGCTTTTTATTTTCTTACTTCGTTACATTGGTGGCGAAAGAAAGTCTGTATGAAAATCAGTTCTTTGCTGACACAAGTTCCATTTGTTACAAATGAATTCTAATAAAAATGTCAGTGTTATGCAGCTCTGGTTGTCTTTTCTTAAGCCATGCTTGCTAAAATCAAAAAGCTTTTTTTTTCTTCGTCTTTCTTGTGAAATGCTCAGAATTCTAGATCCGGAGTGATATCAACTGTAATGGCAACATAACTGGTCACTTGGTGAAAGCAATATTCTCAGACTACACATAGGCATCTGTAAGTTCAGAGTCATGCCCCAGCATCTTTCAACGCAGTATGACTGGTGTAGTGGTTAAGAGCAGGTGCACTTTAATCTGGAGAACCGGGTTTGATACCCCGCTGTCCCACTTGAGCTGTAGAAGCTTATCTGGTGAACTAGATTAGCTTGTGCACTCCCAACACATGCCAATTGGGTGACCTTGGGCTAGTCACAGTTCTTTGGAGCTCTCTCAGCCCCACCCACCTCACAGGGTGTTTGTTGTGGGGGGGGGGGAAGGGAAAGGAGATTGTAAGCCTCTTTGAGTCTCCTTACAGGAGAGAAAGGGGGGGGGTATAAATCCAAACTCTTCTACTACTAACACTACTACTTCTTCTTCTCCAAAAGGAACAGTACATAGGTCCTTGTTTTTCAAAGCATCTCATGCATCTAAAGATAGGAATTACCACTGAACCAGGCAATTCCACTTCTCTTCAATGGAGGAAAAATTGCTATTCATGTTATTTATTCCTTCTGTTACGTATCAGCTATTGATTTGATCAAAATCGCCTTAATGATTTGGGTTCAGTTCAGTCCAGTCCAGAACCAATTATTTTGGTCATAACTGCCTGATCAGTGGCTCTGCAGGCAACCAAAATATTTGTAAGTATATTTACTGAGTAAGTGTTGTTTAGGAATGACAAGTATTTTAATGATGCAACATCTGAATGCTGTACTCTGCCATATCTCTTGGCATCAACCTCAATCTGCTCTTGACCTTTTTATTTATTTATTTTTATAATTTAGATTTACTAAACTGCCCCAAAGGGCTCTGGCCAGTGTACAATAAAATACTTCAGCTAAAATACATCATAAAAATTTAAAAGTCACAGCAACCACCAACTTAAACTTAAACACAAACATCAGATGGCAAACACTCTGTATCTCGAGAGCAGTAAAAAGCATGGTCCCTATCAGTGTAGGAGGTAACCAGTACCTGGCAGCTAAAATTCACATGCACCTGTAAGTCACCTAATAAAGCTGAAGTTGTGCATTCTGCAGAAGATGTACATTCAGCAAAACTCCAAGGAAGCAGACCTGGGGAGGTGGTTATCAGCTCCTAGAAATGAGCAGAGAAAATGATGCAGCCTGTTTATGCAGTTTCAGATATAGACAGGTCTTCACACCTTGCCCTTAAAGGGAATGAAACATATTTGACACTTTGCAAGAGAATACACCTGTGGCCTGGTGCGGTACTCACAATAATTCCTTCAGTGGTTTGCGGACTTATAGCTCCAAAGGTGAAATTCTGCTAGAATTGAAACATGTTTTAAATGACATGAAGCAGCATAACACAGGCAGCAATCTCAAACTGGCTGTCTATTCATTTAAATATGCTCCATGATAATGGACCACTTCGTGCTTCTATCCTCTGCTGCCAACAGCAATAGCTTCCTGCCCTCCACTAAATGACAGCCTTTCAAATACTTAAAAAGAGCAGTATGTTCCCCCTTTTCCAGATTGAATGTTCCCATGTCCGTCAGCCTTTTTTCATAGGGCTTGGTCTCCAGACACACACTGGACCCCCGCGTTTCCAGTTTGGGACTCAACAAACTGTGGCAACAATTTTCACACTCAGCCCCATGCTTGTTGATACTTTCAAAAAACTCTAAAAAGTTAGTGAGACAACACCTGATTTTGCAGAAGCCTTGCTTGTTTTTATTCATCAGGCCCTGCCCTTCTATATGCTTGATGATTCTATCTTTAATAATGCTTTCCATCAATTTACCTAGACCAGACATTAAGCTAATTGGCCTGTAATTTCCTGCATCCCTCCCCCACTTGGAACCCTTTTAAAAATAAAATTGCCAGGGGGGGGGGGTCTGTTTATGAACAAAGGTAAATTTTCTGGTCATGGGAAGCTAGACCTTGCTGCTGTTTGTGAATAAAGCTGGGGGGGGGGGGAGTGCAGAAATACAGGGAGTGCAGCAAGATATCATATCAGGGGAGACAGGGTTTAACCGCTCCCCCCATCTATTACAACTGTAGTTAAATCACACACAACCTCCAATCCTCCTATTTCTTTATGCATGTATGTGGGACAGTCTGTCTTGTTTTGTACTGAAGCAAATAGTAGCTGGGGAAGGCAATTTATATTGTGTGAAAGGCCCAGGAGAAAATGCAAGGAACCCCCACATTGTCCCACTCCCTGTGGGACAATGCTTTTATAGATGTCAGAGGGGATCGTTGGTCTGGCTCCAATCTGCCTGTCTTGTATATGCTACTGGCACAGCAGACACTGCCTGGCATTTGCAAGGGGAGACAACTGTGCCATCAGCATCCATTTCTGCCCAACCTGGCAGCCATGTCATCCATTCCTACCCAATCTGGCAGCCATGGCAGCCTTCATACCAGTGATGGCAAATAAAATGTTTGTTCCTGTGCCTCACAAAAACAGCACCACAGCAAGAAAACAAGAGTCTATCTCTACTAAGTAATAAAATCAAAGTCCCACCAGCAACACAATGAGTGTAAACAATTCTCCAGAAAGACCAGCTATCACTGCCTTTTTGACAGTACAGTTTTTGTGTTCATCTGCTGAGTCCCTCCTTTTCTCATCAATGCTAAACTAGATAGCCATGCTTCAGGATAGTGGCCAAATCAGAATATTTCTGAATGTGATCACAGTTCATTTTTTAATTTGGATTGGTTATGAGTGGGTCAGTTAATTTTTGAGTACCTCATGGCCTAAAGCTTACTCCTACTCAGCAGCCCTGACAGGCAGTGTTCCCCAGATGTTCTTAAATCTAAGACATAGAGGGATGGGGAGGGAAATGAAGAGAATGAGAGTGGAACTGTACTGCTGCTACCCCTGCCTATCACAGGGGAAGTCTGGGAAAGGAAAGGTGGAGCTGGGGGAAAGTTTACAGGGTGTGGGACTGACATAAATTGTTGGGTATCCGATTGCTATTTTCACTGTTTTTTAATAAGTTTCTTTTGCTCATGCTCATCAAACTGTTTGGACTGAATTCTTCCTCAACTTCACACTCATTGCCTGCAGAACTTTGAATAAAGAGAGGGTGCCTTTAACTTTCTCAGTTGATAGCATATGTTGGAGAGATTACTCCAGATCTAAAGTTTTTTCCACTTAAAACCTGTTGTGAAACTAGCCTTTGCACTGGTCAGACAGCAGTGAGGGGAGTTGATCCAGCATTCCCTTACCAATCTACCGATTGGTAGAAGAAGAGTTAGAAGAGTTTGGATTTATGCCGCACTTTTCTCAACTATAAGAAGTATCAAAGTGGCTTACAAACTACTTCCGTTCTTCTCCCCACAACTCTTTGTGAGGTACGTGGGGCTGAAAAAATTCTCAGAGAACTGTGATGGGGCCAAGGTCACTCAGCAGGCTTCATCCATAGAAGCTGGGAAACAAACCTGGTTCACCAGATATGAGTCCACCATTCATGTGGAGAAGTGAGGAATCAAATCTGATTCTCCAGATTAGAGTCCAATGCTCTTAACTGCTACACCTGCTGGTTTCTTGACTGAGGTATATGTGTGCAGCTCCAGCAGCTGGGCTGGAAAAATCCCCACATCCAATACCTATTTGCATGTGGAAGGCTGCACCTGCACACTAAAGATCTCAAAGCTGGAGTGCATAATGTTTACATTTGAGGGTCCTCATGACTGCTGAACATCTGTCAAAGAAAATTTAGAGGAAAAGACTACTGCCTACTTCTCAAGCAGGAAAACATGTACGCTGGAAATGCAAATACACTGCGTTGTTTTGTCTTGAGTAATTAAGATTTGTGGTGTTTACTTCACAGCTGGGCTAATTATTTGAGTTAACTTTTCCTACAAAATGAAGGGCTGGCCATCCGGTTCAATAGAACACTTGTGGTTTTCTATTCTCTGCAGCAGTTTGGAAACCAAAATTATCAGTCACTTGACACAGACTGCTTACCCTCTTGATGTACTGTAACCCTCCACTGTTTTACACAGTAGGGAAAGGGACACAAATGTATATGAGCAGTTATGTGAGTAGTGTCTACATGTCAAAACTGCAAAATCAGAATATTTTGAGTATTCTGGATTAATAAATCTTCAATAAAAATAATACAAAAGCTTTGAATCTTGCTGTGAAATTTCCATTAAAAGCAGGGTTTGCCTCCCAAAAATTCTCAAGGATTCCATCCCTTTCCTTTTTTCCCCAGGATGTGCTAATTGTTGCCTGGTCTTTAATAATGACTGCTGCTCATAATTGACAGAAACAGTCCCTAACCTACAGCTATGAAGACTTCATCATCAGATTTCTGCTTTGACACAAGAACCCAATAACAATTTGCAAATGGGATAGTAGAATGAATACAAACATTGTGAGTAAGGACATGGAATGGCTTTGAACCCTTCCAGCCCAAAACTTTCTCCATCAAAATATAGAAAAGACCTTTCATTAAAATAGCAGGAACAAGCAAACGTTGGGTTCCTTGCCAATAAAAACAAGTAATGCATTTTGCAGCTTCAGTGAATCTGAAGCATACACCCCTTCCATCAATTTGTATCTGCCATCATTTCCCCTCAAACCATTAAGATTTGCTTCTTGTTAATTATCTGTGTACTAGGGATGTGTAGAAAGAAATTCAGAATTTTTCAGATTTGTATTTTTGAAATGGTATCTATACCACCATTCCAGATTATTTGGATCCCAAGTACAATTTCAAAATTCATTTTTTTTCTTGGAAGTCTGAATTTTTGGAGTTTATTGTTCTTGAGACCTTTCCAGGGGTCTCAAATGGCTGTTTTTCAAGCAAATGACACCAAAATTTCTGGGAATCTAGCCCTGACTATTCACTGAAGACTCCCCAAGTAGAATTGGGTCAAGGGATCCAGTTCTAGGGGCAAGGTGCCCCAGTCACCCTCCTTGTCTACATTTTTTTAATGGGGAAAAATATTCCATGATTCATCAAGGGCAAAGAAGCAAATAGCCAAAAACACAAGGGCAATCACTAGCCAAAATTTTTCCAATGCAAACAACGAACAAGTCCAACAAAACTAATGCCAAACCAGAGAATCCCAGCAGAACCAACTGGAGAAGGGTAAACCATAACAAGCTGAAGACAACCAATATTAAACCACTACAGAAGCTAAACAGAACCGTAGGGCCAATGTGGCATGCTCAACACATCCAATCCAAGTTCAACCAACTTGGTGAGCTACACCTGGCAAGACACACTCACACACCTGCATGCGCACATCATTTCCTAGAAAAGGCCTCATAGAGTGCCAAATATTTCTGATCACTTTATTATTCAAAATAACCTTCTTTGTCAGACTTTCCTTCTTTGGCTGGAAGTTGCTCTTCTGCTAGAGGAAGAACAACTTCCATCAGAAGATGGATGAAAAACAGCACAAGTTGAAGCAACTTTAAATTTTGCAGAGTTGTCAGATACATGCCAGTGGGTCTGGGAACATCATGGATATGTTATACTATCACTGGATGGCCCAGCAACCAATGAGAGGGACTCCATGGTGGAAGGAGATGTGTCTCAATACACTATTAACACCTCACCAGTAACGATCAGGTCCCATAAAGTCCTTTCCACTTCCTGTCTTTATGAGCATTTCACTAGTTAATAACAAAAGAGAATCAAAGATATGTCTCTAATTTGCAGCCTTCTCATTTGGTCAGAATTGTTCATTTTGTTATATTAAAATCTATTTCTACTTAAAGAGTCACCACAGCTTACCACAGCCACCATTGCTGTCCGGGAAAGGCACAGAAGAGAAGCCCTGTTGCTCCCACCCTTAAAAGGTGGAAGGCTGACAGCTACCATATCTGAGTAGGACAGGGACGTCACGACACTGGCACAGCATCGTGATGTCATCAGGGAGGCCAGCTGGGGGGCCTATAAAAGACCTGGCCTGGCCTTGGGCCCTCTTCTTTGTGGCATGAGACCCAGTGAGCTTCCCACCCACCTCTCCCTTGATTGTTGCTGTGGTTACTGCATGCGTTCTCTGTCATAGACATCTTGGCAGGTTGCGCATGGGAACTGATCTGATGGTGGGGGAGCGGGGGAGCTACCCTTCTTTGGCAGAATCTCCTTATGAGTTTGAGGTGGAGCAAGCCACAAGTCAGGACACCCAGGTCCTGGCTACTGAGACTTGTGCCCCTTCTTCAGCAAGAGGCCTTCCACCCAGCTGAGTTCCACAGTTGCTGTGGTGTGCAAAGCAGATCTCTGGGAAGAGGCCTTCCACCCAAAGGAGTTCCGCTATGGCTGCGTAAGGTTATCAGTTTCCTCCAACAGGCGGGTTGGAGGAAAGGTTTCACTGGATGACAGCACTGAGGCTGGCCAGTGTTCATATCAGGTCCCATGCTGTGCCTCACGTTTTTTTCATCACTGTCAATAAAGATGTCTGTGAATCACCATGAGAAGCGATTGCTGCTGGGGGTGGGAGGAGCTAAATCAGTAGATGCCGCACCAGCAAGGGCCGATGGGGATGGGGAGCCACATTAGGAAAGGGCTAGCGTCACCAGAAGAAAGAACCGAGACTTTAAAGGAGCTCGCCCTCCTTTGTGCCAGGCCATGTGCTTGCCGGCTGATGATTTGACCACATGTCTGTCTTTTGGTTGTCCGTCTGAGGATTGTGAGCACCCCCCCTCCTGTTCGGACTCCTGTTAATAAACCTTTACTGGCATTCTGGTCTCTTCCTTCTTTTCTGCTTGGTTAGGGGGGGAACATCCTGCCTTTCTGCTTGGTTGGGGGGGGAAGCACTGGCGAGCTGGCCCCAGCCCCACCCCATGGCAGGGGCAAGGGCCCGTTGCGCCACGGCCCTTCCGCACTCTTCGCTTGGCACTCCTCACTCTGGGGGGAGCATCAAACAAGCCTTCCATGCCCCACCCCATAGAAGGGGTGGGAGAGCCTTTTGCGTGACCTTTGGCTATGGCCAGAACATTTTACCCAAAGATAAGAGTGTGGTGTGTTATTGGGATATGGGGGGACTCTGGATTTTGGGCAGCACTGGTTCCACCCTTGGGTGGCAATGGAACAGTTAGTGACTGGAAACCCATTGCCCAGTTACTTTCAGAATCTGGGAAGGTATTATCATGAAACTCACTTCTCTTTCCTTTACACCTTACTGCTTTTTGATGCGTGGAAAGGAAATGGATGTTTTATCTGCAGCTTTCTCCTAAATTCCTTGGTCATTGTCTGGCTTTCTGCCTGAATTGCTAAAAGGGAAAATTGATTGTAATTTCCTTAGAGATGTGAGTGTGTGTGTTTGTGTGTGTTGCTTTGTTAAAGTCCCATAGGTTTTTCTATTTGCTGGAGATGAAGCCATGTCCAGAGGCCACAATCAAGCCTAATGCAAGCTGAAGGCTTACAATGGCTAATTAAAGTATGTGCTCTGTGCTGTTTCACTACTGAATGTTTCTGACAAATAAGCACCCAGAGAAAGATCAGGTAATGTGCAGATCTTGTAGGTGTGGCATTCTTAGGCCACAGTTAATGTAGAGATTCAGATGCTTGTGTTTATGATACTGGCATTCATTCTGCTTAGTAGCTTTCAAATATCACCAACAAACTCCTTCCTGGCAAGCCAAAGGGAAACAGAAAGAATTTGAGGCAGCCTATTTTAGTAAAGGATGAGGAATATCAAATAGAATTAATACTTCTAACAGCATATTGGTGCTTGAACAAATGTACATGCAGACAGTGGGGAGGCTTCTTTACTCAATTCCCGTGCTTTTTCACCACCATTCCAGTTCTTATCAACTTTCCCTTTCACTATAAGTTACATCTCGACCCTCCTCTTGCTGTTTCCCCGACTACACAGTTTTAAAAGAGAGTGAAACAAGGGTCTATATCAGGTTTAGGAAGAAACATAAATTACTTTTAGGATTAGGGAGAGGATTAGGATTTGGTATCCCATCAGATGTGGAAATGGGAATTATGTAGGTGAAGGAAAAGACTAGGAACAGAATTAGGATTCCATATTCATTTAACCATTCCCTTATCTATGCTAGATTTCATTTTTTTAGATACTGCAGCTAAAGACTTTTATTTAACATCTTTTATTACATTTAGATTCCATTTATCAGATTAGTTTTCAAAATAGGAACGTAGTGGTCCTTTCCATACAAACATTTTAAGATGTCATGGGGACGACTTTAAAAAAGGGCCTCATCATTTTTTGTCTAGACAAATATAGAGTGTGAGGAGACAGTTTTTTCCCCTCCTGCCTATCTGGAAGGATGGCTTTTTTGTAAAAAAAAAAACCTGAAATGGAGGCCTGCACAGCTCATGGAAAGAGGGGAAGCTTTCTCAGCACTATGTGTGCCAGGCAAATGCTCCTGGGAGGAGAAGGGGGGAAAGCTTCCCTACTCTGAAAGGATAATGCTCACTTCTTCTCAGACCCCTCCAGCTAAAAGGAAATGTGGTATGCAAATTCAACATTCAATTGAGGGGGGAGTAATTCCTCATCCTCTCTCTTTCTCACTATTCTGAGGCTTGAATCCTCTCTGTCACCCATCATTTGCTGAAGTTCCCCTGGGATGTTTACTCTGCTGGCATTGCGGCTGGGCACCTTTTCAGTGATTAAAGTACATGAATAGACTCAGCTTCTCCTGCCGATTATGCCAATGTTGTGGTTTCCCTATTTTTTTTTTAAAGCTATAAAGACCCAATATGAGAATCTGTGCTGATTCTCATTTTGAGTCATTGTAGCTTTAAAGACATGTCACTGGGGGGGGAAAAATGAGAAAACTGCACATTGCCAAAACTGGCAGAAAAAGCTGAATTCAATCATGTACTTTATTGACTAAAAAAGGCTGCAATGCCTGCAGAGCAAATGTCCCAGGGGATCTTCAGCAAATGGCAGACAGTATGGAGGAGTCAAGCAGCAGATAATTGCAGGCGGGGCAAAATGAAAGTAGAAAGCTTATAATTTAAGTAGGAAAAAATAAAATGCTTCCTTGTTCTGCACAGGTAAGGGAAAACACATTGACACCATCTGTGGGGGGGGGGAACCACTAGTTTAGTGTTTTCTTTTAAAAACTGGGTTGAACAGAAATAAAACATTCTGAAAACATTTTGGAGAAAAAGCTCTGTGAACTTCCTCTCCAAAATACTTTCTTTAATATCCTCAAAATGTTGTAGTTGTGCTGGGCAGAAAGTATGAGTGTACTAGTTTAAAAAAATGATTTTAAAACAGTCATTTTTATCAATATTTATCCTCTTGGGGGAACAAAACAATGGACCATATAATCAAGTAAATCCATCTTTCAATCCAGTTGCACATTCCAATTTTTTAATTAGTGGCCCAACTAATACAGGATCATCTCTGCTTTACATGCAGTTATTTTTGTTGAATTGACAAGGAATGTTCCATAAATATTTTCATTCCACAGCCCACACATTACTTTAATGATTTTTTGTGGACATCAGTCACACTGCTATTTGCAAGTGGGAATTCTGGGAAGAGAATTCTGGAATCTTTTCCTGCTGTACCCAGACCAAACTCTTGCCTCTGGTCCAGGGGTGGAGCAAGGGGGAACTGCACTCAGGGCATGTGCACCCCCTGTGTCCCCGCTGCAGCGCCACCTGCCCCTGCCCCACCCCAGAACACCCCCTCCACACCTCTTCCATGCCACAGCCATGCCCCTGCATTGGGGGGCACCCAGAGCATTGTGCCCCCCCCAGCCCTGTGGGTGCTAAGCCACTGCTCTGGTCCAGTTGCACATAACAACTTTTGGCAGAATGTTGATGGTGAGGCACACAGAATCATAGAAGCATTGAATCGTGGAGTTGGAGGGAGTCATTCCAGGCCATCTAGTCCAACCCCCTGATAAATGCAGGATCAGCCTGGAGCATCCCTGACAAATGTTTGCCTACCTACTGCTTGAATACTGCCAAATAAAGTGAACTCACTACCTCCCTAGGCAGCTGTTTCAACTGCCGAACTACTCTTACTGTAAAAAAAATTTTCTAATGTCCAGCTGCCTGCAGTTTATACCCATTATTGTGAGTTCTATCCTTCTCTAGCAACAGGAATGACACAGTCATATAAATACCTAGGGCTTGCCTACCATCATAGGGCCTCCTGGACACTACATAGGAACCGGGCCATCTCTGCCGCTAAATTAAGTACCTCAGCCATTATATGCTTCCTCTATGGGAAAGGCCGAGGATACATCCCTGCAGCGTTGAGAGCATTTAATGCCAAAGTGAGTCAACAAATCCTTTATGGGATCCCCATCTGGATAGGGGCATGGAGCAGAGAGGTTGAAAGGATCCAGTCGTACTTTCTGTATAAAATCCTTGGCTTGCCCCCTTCTATTCCCTATCCAGCCCTGTGCTTAGAAACAGGCCCGCATCGGCTGGAAACTCTGGCCTGGTGCCGTACATTCAAGTTTTGGGCCAGGATTTGTTTTAATCGAGATGAACTGGACTATAAAGCCCAGGGACGCTCCATCCTCCACACAACCTAGTGGTGGGTTAAAATCGAAGCCAAACTTAATGAGTTGGGCATTTTCTTGGAGGACCTGCTAATGTTAACAGAGCAGGAGGTCTATGGGGCTATCAAGAAGAGACTTTTTGATAGAGAGTTTCAACAGATGCTAGAGGAAGCTAATAAAACCTGTTCCCTGATCTCTCTGGGAATACCTGTGGATACATTAATTGTAGCCCGGTACCTTTATCTCCTGGTTGAGATCCGGTGGCATAGAACAATCACCTTAGCTAGGTGTAATGCCCTGCCTTCTTCCTTTAGCCTTGGACGCCACCTTGGAATCCCACATAAAGAAAGGAAATGCCCGCGTGGCATGGGTTCTGTGGAAACAGTATCTCATATGCTGTTGAATTGTCCTTTTTATGAGATAGGTAGGAAGAAGCACATAATCCCCTTCCTGCTTGGAAGTGAAGGCATTACAGATAAACAGAAGGTTATATATCTTTTAAACAGCCACAACTACGAGCTGTTGGAAGCGGTGGCTAAATTTTTTAATGGTGTTATTTTAACTCGTCAGAAGTTGTAAAGGCTGTTATTATCTTGCAATGTTAATCTTAAACTATTTATATGCCATTAAAGGTATTCGAAATCGAATCGAACCTGCAATTTTGTCGCCCACCACAAGGTGGTGCCCTGGGCAGCTGCCCACTTTGCCCAATGGGAGGAATGCCTCTACAAAGACTTCCAGACCTTTGTTACCTAGCTTAACAGTATGAGAATATTTTTCAAAGTAGCAATGGGGAATATAATTTGGCTTAGCAGTGAGAGAGGTAGGCTAGGTGGGATCTTTTAGACAACTATACCAGAATTGGCTATAGAAACGTTCTACAGAGAATGCAAAAGAGACCAAATTGTAGTTTAAAAATTTTTAATATAAATTTTGTTTGCAAGCAATCATACAGTGAGACGTTAAGGCACATACACACAGTTCCTAAGTATATAAACAGGGAGGAAAAGATAGGTTTTGGATGATAGAGTAGGAGGGGAAGCGGGGACCATACATTACCTAAATTCAGCTAAAGAAGATCTATAAGAAGACAAGGATTTCTATGCCAGCACAGAAACCCAAGCGAAGGACGATATATCGCGTCTCACACCAACATGACCAAGAGAGGTTCAGGCTAGTATTGAGCACTGAGGTTCTGGTGTGCAGTTTTTTTACCTTTGCGCAGGTAAGATGGGAAATTCAAACTTAGGTTTCGTTTCTTTGCAACTACTTGGGGCTTCCTTGCTGGACTTGCGGGGTTGAGCTAATTAACAGCTCTATCTATTGTCTCAACTTCCTGGGACAATGGGATCAATTGGTCCTAGATTATATCAGTGAAACCTTGAATTGTTTATGCAGAGGTACTTCCTAAAGTCTCTGCCTAGAGTATTCAAATTTGGCTGAGGCTTGAGTGAATCAGGAAGGGATTTTTTTGTTAGGGAGATCGTACCTAGAGGTTGAGGAAAAGCATGGAAGAAGCAATTGTTTGAGGAAATGGTTTCTCAAAGGTAACGTCCAGTATCAGGGAGTTTGCCAGGATTCATTGTATCAGAACAGCTTAGCGGGGTGTGGTAATCAAGATATGCCTATGGTCAATGAGGCTTCCAGATTCTATTGCCTGGAGTAACTCATGCATTGATTTAATTTTGCAAACAGACCTTTGGCCTTTGGCCTGTTTTTAGATGGACACACACAAACATGGAAATGGGCATTTTATAGCACACAGTGTAAGGAATAATAATATGAAAATCCAATATTTCATAAGGCAGGGGATAAAGGCCATGCTAACACCTTCCAGGTGATGAGGACAGCAGTGGTATAGCAGGACCATCAGGGCATGATGCTATGATTGGCTAAGATCAGGCACCGAGAAATATTGGAGCTGAATGCCCATGATGGGAGAATATACAACAGGTCATTGTAAGGATTTTTTTTAAAAAAAATCCATTCTTCAAAAGCATACCTTTGTGTCAAACATAGAGTTGCACAAAAATTTAGTACAGCCTGAATCTTTGTCAGTATCCTCCCACTGCTGAGCTTTTTTCTCCTTCTTTCACAAGGCAAGGGAAAGAGGACAACAGATGGTGAGGCAAAGAGATGCATGGCCATTAATTTATTTTTCAAGAGGAAAAATTCTAAGTGCTTGCATGAAAAGTTATTGAAGGTTTAGAAATAGAGGCTCAGAGTGAATGGATTTCTTTGTCAACCAAGAATGTTTAATTGATTATATAATTTAACTTGCATGTTTACTTTGATAGCCTCCTATTAGAACTTTGCCCTCTTACTTTATAGTCAATTGTAAACTCCAGCAACGGCAGAGTGCATTTATTTGCTTTAGAATTTGCAATTTTCTGCCATATGAACTAATAGTTATTTGCAATTTCTTTCACTAAGGGGAGCCTATTACCCTGGGGAAAATGATTAGCCATCTTTCAGTCATGTAGTCTATTTTTATTTATTTCGTGCTCTTTATTGTGGCCTCACACAGCTTCTTGCATTACCATAGCCCAAGAACCAAATACTGAAAGGATAACACCTTCAAAACCATGCAGCACACATTTACCTACCCAGATAAATTGCCCATATGAGAATCTCTCTGTAAGAATCTCTGGCATTATGCTGCCTCTTACCAGGAAAATCCACTTTACCAAACTATAGAAGTATAAAGCACAATTGCTGTCTCTCCTGAAGACCATTCCTATCTATTTCAGGGCAGGAATATATTGGCTAGCTTATTCCTCCAAAGCAGCAGAAATGATTGCAGAAAGTGGATACAAAGTGTGAGAAAAGCACATTCTAATTGATCAGGGTCCCTGTCATTAGGGTTGTCATCTTCCAGGTGGCACCTGGAGATCTCTCGGTGTTACAATTGAGCTCCAGACAACCAGGATTGGTTCCTCTAGAGAAAATTGGAGATTTGGATGATAGATTCTACAGCATTGCACCAGGCTGAGGTTCCTCTCTTCCCCAAACCCTGCCCTCCTCAGATTCCGCCTCCCTCCAGATCTCTAGGCATGTACTAGCCTAGACCTGCCAACCCTATCTGTCACACATATACTTGATTAGTCACCCTTTTAGGAAACTGAAACTTGACTGCACCCTCTGTCACATCAGGATTTTTTTCAGTCATGCGTGAATGTCAAAAATAGTACTGGTTGAACTCAAGTTATGTGTGTGTTTGATCAGTTAATTTTCATGAGTAGGGTTAATTTTCATTGTAGGGTTGCCAACTTTGGTTTGAGAAATTGGAGGAGATCCAGGCAGTGCTTGGGGAGGTCAGAGGCTGGGAAGGAGAGGGAGCTTTACAGGGGTGCAAAACCACAGAACTCACTCTAAGTAGCTGACATTTACTCAGGATGGGAGCGGCGGAGGGAGGCAGGGGACAGGTTTTCCTTAGTCTGAAAATTGGTTGTTATTCTAGGAAAATTTCTGACACCATTTTGGGATTGGTAATTCTACTCCCACATAAGAGTTGGAATGCAGCATCTTCCAGTACTCATTTTCTGAATGTATAGGTTTAGATCTAATCCTGGGATTGGATCCAGATCTGCCTTTTAACTGACATTTGAATTCTGCTTGTGAAAGGACTACTTTCATGAATAGAAGTGAACTTTTTGAATGCAAGAGAACTAACCCCCAGCATTCATGTCCAACATTCACATTTATCCATTTTATCCACAGAATCACTATGGGAACTCTTATCAGTTTATTCAGCTTGACCTTGAACTTCTCCTCCAATTGACTTTTCCATCAAATAATTATAACCTGCTTAATCTTTCAACACTGTGCATCTGAGAATTCTGAAAGGCCAGTTACACACAAGGCATCTGCTGTGTGATGGGGGAAAATGTGCTTCACCACAAGATTTATTGTATGAATATATTCCCTCAAGCCCTGCTTTCACTTTTTATTCTCCCCTTGGCAAGCAAGACCACTTCTAGCATGGATTTAATCTTGCAAGAGTGGGTAGGTTTGCCACTGGGCATAGCTTTGCCTTGGACCTCTTCCCTCCACCCACATCCAGCCTGCCTAATCTCATCCACTCCCACTCCCTCCCACTATGTTGCAAGGTTTCCCCTTGCCCTTCTCACTGTTGCCAACTCCTCCCTTCTTCTTTAAATGTTTGTATTGATACATCAATATAATAATTACAAACAAATGCCTTTTGAAAAGGAACAGCACAAGCAGGTTCTCTTTCTGGCTCTATCCCACATCCCCTACTCTGCTTCTGCCCTCCCTAATGATCGGGAGAGATTTCACATTTTTCTTTCAGAAAAATTTCTATTTTAAAAACATGCCTTTCTTTTGCAGAAACAGAGTGTGTGTGTGTGTGTGTGTGTGTGTGTGTGTGTGTGTGTGTGTGTTTGCGTGGGGGGCAATAGGGGAAGAGGATTTCAGAGAGGTCTGTGCCTTTAAGGCTGTTGATGGGCTGTGTTAAGAGAAGCAGCAAGCAGCTGTGAGGCAGGCACTGGGCTGTCTCCTCATGTGTGAATAAAGAAACATGAGGAGAGCCTCAGCAAGTCCACTGCACAATCTCGAGGTAAGCATTCTCTGTGTAATTGGCCAAACAGTTTTTTCCCCTCACTTGGGGGGAACAGGTGGTTAATGCCACTAACAATATGGGGCCAAGGGCTCATTGGCTAACACTGCCCCTGATCACAGTAAAAAAAACACTCATTTAAACTGACAGGCAGAAGATTTCTAAGCACCATCAAAGATTTTTTGCCAAGTCTTCATAACCTCCAACATGACCCATATTGTTCCAGGTCCACCATATTGTTCCAGGTCCACACTTGCAATTAAGAAAGCTTACTGCAGTCACCTAAATCTTAGAAATGTCTAAATCATATGACTGTAAAGCGCTATATGTGGGATTTCATTTGATAAATACAAACTTCAGCTGATTCAGAATATGTGAGTGAGGTTGACCAAAGTTCACTGCAGGGCATTTGCTATCTGCTTTTAAAATATCTCTGTTATTTTTGTCTTTGTTTCTGAGTTCAATTTGACATTAAACACTTTGTGATGAGGATACATAAAGGACCTTTTTTCCCCATAAGAACCTGCTGTCCACATGCCCATAATTAGTTGTGACTCCTCTCCAGATGTCCCATCTGCTGAAGGTGTTTCCTGCAGCAGCAGCCATTCATAGACTTTTGTTCCAGGGAAGTGTTGTACAGGATCTTCACTACTGTGAGGTGCTAGTCAAAGTTTATGCTGCTTACCCAGGCTTTTACAATGCAACTGTTTCATCAGGTTTCTCTTCTCTTCCTTCTTGGTGGTAACCATTGATGGGCTACTGTGGTTAAGTTCTATATTTGTGACTTAGACGTATTTTTATAATATTTCATTTTACTGATGATTATAAGCTGCTGAAGGTACAATATTGAAATTAAGGTTGCACAGGTATTTTTAAAATAAATTATCATCTATCAAGACCTATACCTACAGGTAACTCTTTCGGCTCCCTTTTTGTATTTTCCTTTCAGTTGCCAAGTACAGATTATCACATTCATTGCTGAATGCATAAGAGACTACAACATGTTTATAGTCTTTTGATGGATGGGTGGAGAAGCTTCAAGGAGGTTCCAGAGCTGGCCTCTATCTATTAGGCCCCTTCCGCACACACAAAATAATGCGTTTTCAAACCACTTCACAACTGTTTGCAAGTGGATTTTGCCATTCCACACAGCTTCAAAGAGCACTGAAAGCAGTTTGAAAGTGCCTTATTCTGCATGTGCGGAATGAACCTGGATCTGTTCTATAAATTTCTATCTGTTGTCTCTCTCCTTCTTTGCTTCTGTTCTCCTTAACATTAGCAAGATGGGCAGAAAATGTGAGCAAGATTATGTGGGAATACAGATGGGTGATGCAGAAGACAAAAAATGAGTAGCTAGTCATATCTATATACAAGCATATCTGTTCTATACTTTGATGTTTCAGGTTTCAGGTTTCCCTCATTGTATCCACAGGTTTCCCTCATTGTATCCACATAATTGTGTCACAGCTAAATTGCTGGCTACTTCCTTAAGACTGGTTGAAATATATGTTTTGCTAAATTTTATTTATTTCGTCCATATCCTGCATATGGATCTATATCAATATATCCTGCATATAGATCCTTTCTTCATTGTTGGGCTCTTGAATTCTAAAGAGAGGTTTTGCAGTGGGGCAAGAAGCACATTCCATATGCAGACTGGCATGGATCACACTGCTGTATCAATGATTCAGACCCTGCAAGAAGTGTCTTCAGCTGCATTGACTCTACCACGTGTAAACTAGATTCACAGGTGAGCTGCATTAGTTATGATTAATATAGTAATGCAATGTTAAAATGACCCAATGATGCTAGCCTGATACTTATTCCTGGAAGACCTTGTATCAACATCCCTGCATGCTGATGATTCTTAAATTAATAACTTGAGGGAATTTGGAAAATTACTGTGTCAAAACTCACCTTTATTTCAGTTACAGTGAAGTGGCCTCCATGCTTTGCTTTATATACATATATATAAATAACTCACACACACACATAAACATACAGAAAGAGAGAGTGAGAGTTATTCCTGTAGAAAAGATGGATATGCCTACACAACTGTACTCTCGATTGCCTCATTGTATATTGGAAATGAACAGCCGTTTGTGAATGATTGAATGCTTTGGTGTGTAATCAGCCACAGCAGCCATTCATCGCTCTCATATATTATGGTATGACAGAAATCCTTGCTTATAAAATATATGTTGGGAAATAAAACAGGAATCTGTGTATGGGAGTCAATGCAAACTTTTAAATGCAGTTTGTCCCCTTCAGAATTCTAATTTCATTAACCAACCAACCACACAAAAGTCTTATTGTTGTTGTTATTAATTTCCCTAGTTCTAGCAGCAACCTAAAAACTCCTTATCTTAGTTGCACATGGCTCCTTGGAAATGATTTTCAGAAAAGGCATTCTAAGCCAATGCTTTTCCATTAACACCTGCCCTCCATCTGCCCACATTTATTTAAACACTAACAGATAGATCCCCCCAACAATGTAAGCAAAAGGAAAAAAACCTGTCAGCTATGAGGGAGAGGGGTGCTGGGCAATTTCTGGATTTCATCTACACAGACTGTTTATCAGATCAGCGAGTACAAAAGAGGCATTACACAAAATATAGCCGTTTCCAACTATATTTTAAAAATCATAGATGAATGAAGTGTGACTTCAGTCATTCAATAAAGAGGTTGGAACATCTACCCACTTAAATGTAAGGTCAAGAATTCTTCTTGCAGAATATTTCCTCAATATAGCATACAATGGGTATTACCCCAACAACCGCTTTTCTCAACTGTCCCCCCTCATGTGGCCCATGTGAATGGTGCCTAGGTCAAATATCCCCCCAACCCCCCAAAATACACTTTTAGCCGTTTGTTTTTGTTTGTCTCTTTGTGTTAGGCTCTGTTATTCCAGTCAATAATTGAGACCCATGGAAAGTTCAAGAACTTTATTGAAATGTGTCAGGACCTTAGCTGCAAGAAGTCAGAGCTGGGGCCCTGGCTTTTGCAATCTGCATACATCTCCAAGTTTTTCGCTTTTCCATGACTCCCCCCTCCCACCTGTTCCCACAATAGGATGAATAAGAGAAATATAGTATTTAGACCAGTATTGTTATGTGTTCCAGGATTCAAGGACTAGCGATAGTCTCACTCCTGCCCCGGGGCTTTCATACATGCACACCATATCTTTTTTTGTCTTCTGACTTTCTTGTATTGTCATTGGTGTGGCTGGTTTTTGCTTTTTGTTATTGCCTAGTTCCACTACACTTGCTCCCTTTATTTGTTTTTCACTGTGTACCACTCTCAGCATTCTGATTCTTTTTGGAGTGCTTCTACTCCTCATCAGACCATTTCTGAAGTGTTGTATTTTTTTAGCTTGTGTTTAATTCACAGTGTTATATTTTATACATACTGTGTAGACAGGGACACAGGTGTCCCGTTTTTCGACAAGTAGTTGATTCTTGAGGAATTTTGGAAAGAAGATTCCTCCATCTTTACCAACGCACTGAAATGCTTTGCTGCCTGATGAGATTGCTGATGCAAATAAAATGGGGCAAACAAAATGGCACTAGAACTCTCATGAACTCCCATGAAGAATGCACATGAAAGAGTGCCTGATATTTTACAGTTCCTCCTGATGAAGCATATGTAAAATACGTTGGGGACTCAGGAATAAATAAATTCCAAATTTGTTTCAAATAACCAACGGCAATAACCTATATTATGGACCACTGACTTGGAAAATGTGATTACTAAGTTAATGCAATTTTTGATTTATGATAGTTTAATGGTATGTGTTATTGAAAAATTCTGGGTTCTTTGGATCCCAGAACTTTAAGCAAAAATAAGAAGAGAAAAGAATGGGGACAATTTCAGATCACCCTGCCCTGATGGCAGAAGCAGCTGGACAGTCAGACACTTAATTCTAATTAAAATTTTCTCAAGTACTGTTTTGTAGGGCAAAAGTAGAAACATAAATTTAAGCAAAATTGTAGCCACCTAGCTTTCTCATAACACCATCTTCCATTACCAGGCAGAGGGCAATCTGGCCTTCACTACTTATGCCATTGGTCCCAACTGATCAACTAGCAGCTATAGATTAAACCTATTTCCTAGGTGAAGCAATGGTCATTTCTGCACAGCAGAAATGTAACATTCTGTAGATTTTTTGAAATGATCCACTTTGGCTTTTTGTGTTTGCTCTGTAGGGACAAAAAAAAAGTGTTGACAGCCAAAAGGGTTCTTTTTTTCTGCGTGCCACCTGATGGAACTCTTGTCAGTTTCATAGTTGCACCCACCATCTTCTCCTGCTTGTGATTTTCCATCCCGCCCATCATTTGGTGAAGGTTTGCGATGTAGTTTTCCTCTGCATGCAGTTCATTTGCACTCAATTTCACTGTAAAATGTACATGAATAAAGCTAGTTTTGCCTGGTGATTCCACACACTTGTCATTCTTCCTTTTGTTTATTTGTTTTGAGAGAGATGTCTGTGAAGCAACAACTCAAATATTGCATATTGCAGATTCTCATGTTGTGTTGTCCCAGCTTCACAGATATCTCCCTCAAAACCAAAAAGGGGGGAAACAACATGTGCATGAGATCGCCAGGCAAAACAAACTTTTTTCATGTACTTTTTACAGTGAAAATATGTGCAGATGAGTTGCAAGCAGAAGAAACATCATGGGAAACCTTCACCAAATGGTGGAGACAGGAGGCTCCTGAAGAGGGCAGAAAATGGAAGGTCCAACTGCAGCAAAAATAAAAGTTAGAGCTGGGAGGTGGGAGGCAGGAGAAATAAAGTGTCCCCTGCCTGCTTTTGTCCACACAGGCAAGCAGGAGACATTTTTAACCTGTCTTCAGGAAAAAAGATGGTTAATTTAGCAATTTTTCAAAATCCCAGGTTGAGAGAAATAAAACATTCTGGACAGTGAACTTCTTTCCCAAAACACTTTTTATAATGTCCAGCCCTGTTTGAGACAGAGCCTCCTGTTGGTTCGCCTGCCTGCCAGCCAAGCAGAAGTCCACCCGGTGAGCTGCCGCCTGCTGCCACTGGGAAGGAGTGAGAGTCCTTCCCCACCCACCCCATTGGAAACACCTGTAGGGGGTGGGGCCTGGCAGCTACAACAGGAGTTCCACCAGCAGCCCAAGGCAGCCAGCCTCCGTCCAGCCCTGCTTGAAGCAGAGCCTCCTGATGGATTTAAGCCTGCCTGCCAGCTGCAAGCAGGGAAGTCCCACCCGGTGGAAGGCACTGCAGCCTGCTTTTCTGCTGCCACTGGGAAGGGAGTGAGAGTCCTTCCCCCACCCACCCCATTAAGAGGAAACACCTGTAGGGGGTGGGGCCTGGCAGCTACAACAGGAGTTCCACCAGCAGCCCAAGGCAGCCAGCCTGTCCAGCCCTGCTTGAAACAGAGCCTCCTGATGGTTCGCCTGCCTGCCAGCAAGCAGAAGTCCCACCCAGGTGAGCTGCTGCCAGCCTGCTGCCACTGGGAAGGAGTGAAGTCCTTCCCCACCCACCCCATTAAGAGGAAACACCTGTAGGGTGGGGAGCCCCTGGCAGCTAACAGGAGTTCCACCAGCAGCCCAAGGCAGCCAGCCTGTCAGCCCTGCTTGAGACAGAGCCTCCTGGTGATTCCGCCTGCTGCTCGTCAGCCGTTAAGTTCACCGGTGAGCTGCTCGCCGCCACTGGAAGGAGATTCCTTCCTCACCACCCCATTGAAACACTCAGGTGGCCTGCCACAACAGGAGTTCTCCACCAGCAGTTCAGGCGCAGCCAGCCTGGTTCCAGCCTGGCGGAGACAGAGTCTGATATTCGGCTTTCGCCTGCCACCTGCCAAGCAGAAGTCCACCCGGAAGGAGAGATGGCCAGCCCTTGCCATGGAGCTGCCCCTGAGCAAGCGGAGCTCCGCTATCAAACCTGGATTTTTAATTCATAATTCTCATAGTTTTTAGCTAGCCGCTTGAACTCTTTGCTTGTTCTACTGCTCTACTGTTTTGTATCCCGGACGTTGGGGGTCTGGGAGTTTGGAGACTGGAAGCCATAAGACACGCCTGGTGAAGCGTTCCAACGTAGGGCACAATAAGGCACAATAATGAAATCTGGGGCGAGGCGAAGCGAGACAAACAGAACCGAAAACAAGCCCGTGGGCGAAGTAAATTGCAACAACATAGAGACGAAACGGAGTGAATCGACGGGATGAGGTGTTACCTGACTCCCTTGCTTTCTCTGCGTCCCTCCCAGCTCTGGTGGGGGCCTGCCTCCGTCTCGGCCCGTTTCTACCCGTCCCCGCCAGCTGCTTTGAGGGCTCTCGGAGGGTTGGCAAGGGGTGACGGAGTGCCTAGACTGACATACACATCAGAACCCGGCGGCAGAGCACTCCTTCTCCCACAGCGCCCCAGTGCAGGTTCACTTAAGCCCTGGTGCAGACCAGAGGGGTCCCCTGGAGAGTCAGTAGCAGAGGGTCGGGAATCCCGGTGGCAGAGATTTCCCCGCCCCGCCACAGCGTGGGCCCCGCTCGATTCGAAGGCTTCCTTGGGAGACTGGACGTGTTCCAGGGAGAGTGCTTGGATGTTACGATCTGAAGTGGGAATTGTAGCTCGGGGTTGAGTAGCGCAGAAACTCCTGTCTCTCCCTCCCGTGGAGATTAGCCGAGGAGGCTTCGCATGGACATATAACTCTGGACTTCGGCCGTAACTTGGTTTGGAAGTCGACCAGAGGAGCCCGAGGGACAACTAACTCGGCGAAGACCATTAACCCACGACGCAGACGTGTCACTCTGTTATCGCTCCGGTTTTGCATTCTTGCAGCGGCCGGATCGATGGAACCTGCCCAAAGGGCCAGCGTATTATTGACATCGCAGGGAGCTGTTAGAAATGTATTAACACCTGAAGACAGCCTGTTACCTCTCCCCTGACGCGCCAGCCGGTCGTGAGAGGGCCGAGGAGCAGGCCTCGCGTTTCAGGACACAGCTCCAGCATCCTGGGCCCCTTGCTACCTTGGGGATCAACTAGGACAATTGGGGCCCAGCAGGCCTTTTCGGGCTGTCAATTGGATTATAATTTGTATGGATGTGTCAAATCTGTGGGTTTCTTCAACAATCCAGCTGGCCCACGAATGAGCGACTGGTAATTCGGGTGGTGTGAGCCCTAAGCCCAACCCCTTCAGCATCTCCACATTGTGGCAATTCTTTTGTTTCTTTGTATTTACCACCATTCCCACAGAGCTCACTGGGAAGCCCAACAGTAGGGGGGACTTGGCGGCAGCAGCCTTCCTCGGCGGCTATTTAGCGTTCTTCCTCGGCCTCGCATCTCCCAAATCCCCTCTTTTTATTACATTTCTCTTGTTTAAAGGCTCATTGCCATATTTGGAATGTATTTGTAACCATCATTTTGTAATTGTAATTTTATTGTAGTGTTTCAGGCATTAGTTGTGATTAGTTTAGTTATCAGCCTGGTTGACATACCAGGGTTAGACAGGCTAGGGCTAGCGATAAGTTTAGATAGAGGGAAGTAGCATATTCATGGGGGCATAACTCTGGGGCTGGGGATCCCTGTATTAATCGGGACGGGGTCGATACTGCGGTAGGTGGCGGCCATACGGCGATGAAGACGTGCGAGATACGGTTATGCCCGCGACACCTTCCTGACCTCCGACTCTATCTCCAAGAAAATCTTGATAGTGTGGTTGGGATCAGGGGACACTTCTGCTTTGTCCTTGGTGTCATTAATTACATACCAGGTCCATCAACAACAACAAGACCATGAATTGCTCCCGAGATTTTCTCGGTGCCCAGCAGGTGGACCCTGGCAGGCATTACCGAAACCTGGGTGCGCTGAAGGTGAAACCTGCCGCCCTCTGGCGTAAGTCAAGGCCCCCGGGTTTCGCATGTCTTCACCTCTCGATCCACGAACACAGGGGCGGAGGGGTGCAGGGTGGCATTGTTCATCTGTGAGTCTATTCCCGTTAGGGAACAGTCCCGTTCCTAGGAGATCACCGGCGCATAGAGTGTGTCGGCCTGGAGTGGTTGACCTTGGAGAGGGTGGCTGTCCTCCTGGTGTACTGCGGTCGCCTAAGCGCAATCGGTATAGACAACCTGTCACGCAGTTACTGGAGGTGTGGTGTCGGACTGGGCGTTGCGGTTCCCCAGACTTCATTGTCTTAGGTAGACTTCTCAACGTGATCCCATGTCGATGCCGCTTTCATGTATAGTGGCCGCGGACCTAGTGTCTCATCCATGGCGACGTGCAGCCTCTCCTTAATAAACTTTGGTCCCACTCATATGATAGCCGGGCAGACTACGCTGGATCTGGTCTTCGGGTCGGGGATAAATCTGGTGCGTATCCTCTATTGATAGGAGTGCCATGGGTCCAACCATTATGCCCTGAAGGTCCGGCGGGACCCCTTGTTGACAACGCCCGCGTCTAGGTGTGGGCTTAATTTTGCTGATGGCGCTCGCCTTTCAGCGGAGACTCATGGATCCACTTGGTTTCCCTGAATGCTCCTGCGGGACCCTAGCCAACCCACATGGCTACACTCGATGAAAAGCAGGTGGAGGACTGGAAATGCCCGGTTCTCCGATTGCCATCGATGTTGTTGCTGCCTCGGCGTCCTCTACGCCCCAGCTTTCGACATCGCCTCCGTGGTATACGGAGGAGTTAAGCGATCAGATGAAAGCGGGGCCTTAGACCGATTAGAAGCCAGTATGGAGGAAGTCTACAGCGATGAAGCTGCGCTTGAACATCTGCTTATAGGACGCTTTATGAGAAGCCTATGAGATGGCGGCCCGAAGGAGGAGGTAAAGAAGGGGTCTCCTCCTCCCTGGCGTCCAGCTAGCTCCCGCCCGGCTCAATTATTCCGCGTGATAATTCGGTCATTGACCTCTCTGTCCAGAAAGGTCATCAAATTCTCAATTGGATATTAGCTGGCAGACGGCCTTGCAGAGCTTTTTTGCAGATAAGGTTGCGTCGCTTCCGCCACGCACCTTCCACCTACGTTATAGCTACAATTGGCAGACTGGAGACTCTCCCTTACCGTCTACTGGCCCTTGTTTGGCCCAGTTTTCCCTGCTCCGATGAAGCCGCTGTTGACAGGACCTTAGCTGAGCTGTTAGATTCCTACTACCCTGTTCCTCTCTGGATCCAGTGCCCGTCTTGGCTTGTGAAAGCCGTTGCGCGAGCGGTGACTTCTGACCCCATCTGCTGAGGTATCGTCCAACAACTCCCTTGAGCAAGGAGTTTTCCCAGATGGGCTGGAAGGAGGCAGTGGTCCACCCACTCTTGCAAAGTTACCATCTCATTAGATCCTGGAGATCTACACGCCAGTACCGCCCCGTCTTGAATCTTTTCGCTTTCTGGGGAAGGTAATGGTGAGAGAAGTGGTATGTTGGAGCAGCTTCAAGGTTTCCCTGGATGACACATGACGCCGACCCCCCCTTCCAGTCCGTAGCTTCCGTGCGCTGGGCATGGGACGGAGACTCACATCGCCATCACCAGACCACGCTCCATATGCAGCTTACCCGGCCAGGGCGTATGATCGGGCGCTGTTGGTATTGTTGGATCTTTACTACGCAGCATTTTGATGTGGTGCGACCACGACCTTTTGGCCCACCGCCTGTAGCTGCCTCTGGAGTGCGGGGCACTGTCCTTTCAATGCGGGATTGCCTCGTTTCTCCGGGGGCGGACTTATCAAGGAGGTGCGGGGATGAAGCCTCCAGGAAGTGCCCGCTTCATTGCGGTGTACCCCAGGGGGCATTACTATCCCCGCTGTTATTTAACATCTACATGCGACCCTTGCTCAGCTGGGTACAGAGTTTCTGGGCTGTCTCTGTCAGGTACGCTGATGACACTTCAGCTCTTAATTCTGTTGATGGAGGGAACAGCCGCCGCCCCTGCGGCTCTACAGCATTGTTTGAGTAAGCGGTTGCTGGTTGGTTGCGACAGAGCCAGGTTGCTAAAACTGAATCCCATCGAGAGACGGAGATCCTTCTGGCTGGGCGGCGTGAGGGGGGGGGGAGAAGGGGATGTTTCCAGCCGCCCGGTGTGGGAGGGGGTCTCGTAATTCTGACCCCCTCCGATGCGCAACCTAGGGGTTCCCACCTGGATTCATCTCTCTATCAATGGAGACCCAGGTGCGCCCATATAACCGGAGTTGCTTTTTTCCATCTTCCGCCAGGCTCAGGCGGTTGGCCCCCTTCCTCTCCCAGACCGACTTAGCCACGAGTAAAGATCCATTACAACGGTCATCTCCAGATTAGACTATTGTAACTTCGCTCTACGTTGCCTTGCTATGCGTCTCGATTCGAGTGTTAAAACTGTTAAAACTGGTCCAAAACTGGTCCGGTACCGCAGCTGCGCGTTTGCTGTTACAGGTAATGCCATCTGGGATCATATATCCAGCCACTGTGCTTACGCCAGCTGCACTGGCTCCTCAGTAGAGTTCCGAATCATTTTCATAGTGTTGGTGTTGACCTTTAAGGCCTTACGCGGCCTGGGACCTTCATTCGCATCTTCGGGACCGCATCACCCTCACATGTCCCAATACGGCCTCTTCGTTCAGCAGAGGCCAACTTACTCAGTGGTCCCTGGCTCTTCGATGATACGTGGCTGGCTTCATTAACGGGCCAGTGGCCTTTATTGTTCTGGCCCCAGCCTGAATGGAACGCTCTACCACCAACTGTCCGGGCCCTCGCAGCGGGACCCTGACAGACTTCCGCGCCAGGGCCACCTCGTAAGACGCGAGACTGTTCGGCCGGGCGCTTTGGAGGTACCAACCGTTGATGGTGCCCCTCCCCATGCATGGCCACATCTGCGCCTGTCATCTTGGGATTTGCTGCTCTTCCCTCCCATAAGAGGGTTTGAAATTGGGATTGCGGATGCCATTTTATACATTAATTTATCTATTATAGTCAGTTTCTATTTTACCGCTGCTTTTAAAAGTTTTAGTTGTTTTTAACTGTACCTGATGGTCATTATGTTGTGCACCGCCCAGAGCCCCTAGGGGATGGGGCGGTCTAGAAATCTGAAAATAAATAAAATAAATAAATAAATATGTTATATTTCTGCAGTGCAGAAAAGACCATCTGAACCACGAGGCGTTAGAACCTGTGCACATTTCCTGAGGTGAGCTCTCTGACTTCTATGTAATGGAGCTGTTTCTATCATCCTGCCATATTGTAAGGATGCTTTTATAAGAAATCAGAAACTACAAGTACTTAATAAAATACATTCCAGAATGTTTCTCATGGGAAAAAGAAAGGAAGGCAAATCTCAGTACAGAATAAGAGGGAAGTTTGCATTCAGGAATATAAAGAGAGTTAGAAGATCTTCACAAGATTTAATGACATCAAGAGTTTTCTTGGGCGTAACTTTGGAAAACAGCTTTGTTACAAGTTGAGTGATAAATGAGAGCCAAATAACCAGCCAATTTAAACACTGTGATGTATGGATGCTTGAGAATGGTGATCTTGAGTATGAAATATATAATGCTGGTCTCCTTGTGCTGCTGGAATATGGCATAATCGAGGCGGGTGATATGAATGACAACTACATTCATAACTACAACTACATTGGCATGGGTCTGACAGTACTGAAGAGTGACTTGCGTACTAATGCTGTATAGAATAGAAAGGAGATGAATGGGGTAAAGCTCATGCATCATCTACAGATGACTGGATCTGAATTGTTGTCACGTGTGAAAGAGGTACGTTCAGAGACACAGGGTTTCAGCTTTGCTTCTGTGATGGATGAGGCCATCAGAAGTGGGTCAAGGTAGTAATTACATGGAAGTATAATGAGTTTTCTCAAGAGTAAGATCAGGATTTACATTTCCTAATGGATTTAAGATTAAGCAAAAGTGTCATGACAAAAACTGTAGCTGCATTTTTAGTGTCAGACTTACATGTTTAGGCATAGGACCTGTACATGTGCAGATCCACACACAACACAGGGATTTCTGATGTAGTGCTGCTGCATGTATGGATAACTTTGCTCCAACAGGGCAAATAATAAGTTTCCCAGAACCATTTTAAATCATGGAAATTCATCTGGGATTGAAAAGGGGAGGAAGACACATTTTACTGCAATGCCCCTCCATTAGACTGCTTGAGACATTTTTTCCTCCTTTCCTCCTCTCTCTGTATGCTTTTAACATTCACCCTGTTGAAAAATTCTCAATGGCTTGAAAGCGTGCATGCTGTATTGTGATATTTTGGGTGTTAAAAGGTAAACAGATGCAAGGTGACAGGTGACAGCTTTATTGTCCTGTAAAGTCCCTACACGTTTCGCTGTATAAGCTTCATCAAGGGACCAGAGTTCCTTTTTGCTGAACATTTCCACACCGATTGAGTTCTATTGTTCTGCTGTAGAAATGCAGTTGAAAAATTAACCAACCAGAACTCTGATCACCATGATGAAGCTTATACAGTGAAACGGGTAGAGGCTTTACAGGATAATAAGACCATCACTAGTCACCTTGCATTCCCCCCCCCTTTTTTTTTAGTTTGCTGGCATATTGCTCAGGTAGCCCTACTTTTCTTTCTATTTTGGTTAATTAAAGGTATTGCATGGATTTTGTTTTTGTTTTTGAGTGGTTTTTGAAAAAAACAATATTTTAAATTTCTTTCATGCGCTCCCTGAAACCTACATTCTTTTCTATACACACATTTTGTTTCATTCAAGACCCCTATTTCTGAAGAGGTTTGCCCCCAGATGTGCAGAGGTTTCATCTGGTGAATAACCACAGGATACATCTTGGAATTAAAATGGGCTGCAGCCCATTTTATTGAGGCAGAAGCTGGGCAAGCAAGAGGAGCACATCTGAGCAGCCGGTCAGCACCCCTGGCTGAACCCCGGCACCAACCCCAATCCATATTGGGGAGGACAGAGAAGGTACTGGGCCACCTGGGTGCCTGCCCATTGTGGCACCCTTCCTGCTGGGGTGTCAGGCTCAATTGCAGAGGCCTCGACAGCATGTGCCATGAGCCCACCCCACCCCAAGCCTCTTATGGAGGCCCCCAACTGCAGGGAGGTCCGGTGTACAAGCTCGATCTCCCCATAAGGATGTGCTCCTCTGCCCAAACCACCAAGGCTGCGACAGAATGAGCAGCAAAAAAACCTGCCCAAATAGGGAGAGAGGGTGGTTCAGTTTGCTCCAGGCATCGAAGAAGACCGGAGCAACCGGGTGCTGCCTAATATATAGAGAGCGTGCTCCACCCCTTGCGCTCGAGCACCAATGCGATCAGGCTTGGTGTGACTCAGCTACCCGGCCGGCTCAGGGCACGCATGCTCACTGCTCTGGAGCTCACCATGTGCCCTGCCCCCTATTGCAATTACGGCCTAGTTGACTCTAGTGCCGTTATTTCTGAAGACCTTCTTTCTACTATATTATAAACAATGATATTGCAGTAAAAAAACCCCTTTAAATGAGACCAAGCTTCAAGCAAACCCTAAATATTCATAGGCTCATGCTGTTGCTGAGATTTAAGGTCTGTTTTGGGCATGAATTTCTATTCAGTACAGCTTTCCTTCTGTCCCTTTTTCTGCTCGCTCTCTCTCTCTCTCTCTCTCTCTCTCTCTCTCTCTCTCTCTCTCTCCCCACAGCATCTAAATTTAGATTGTGAGCTTCTTGGGGCACAGGCATGACTTTGTTTCTCTGATGATTATTCTGCAAAGTAGCACTTGCATTTATGGAGTGGTAGTAATAATAGTTTGTTCTCCATTTAGGAGATAGTAGGTTTCTTTAAAAATACACAATCTCCCATTATATACATGTTTTAAACTAAGCTTATTTATTTGATTTGGACACTGCCAGAAGAAGGTATAGGATCCTCACAGAGAATTCCAACACAGAGTTTTTGCAGTATAAGTCTACTAAAATTAATGAGTTTAGATTAGATTAATTCAGTAAAGGATTGCTCTATCAGATCTCCTATAGCCTCTCTTGGCTTGTCAAGTCAACTGTATACTTGTCAAGTCAACTGTCAAGTCAACTGTATTTGTGTGGAAGTAAACTAAATCCAGTAGGGTTTGTTGTCAAGTAAGCATGCAAAGAATTACAGCTGGCAACATTTTATTAACAAAGCTTATTACTGTTACGTTTAGAAAAGCAAATAAGTACAAAATTGAAGAAGAATCCTAACCTGCTACCTAGTGTTTAACAAAATGCATATGGATAGAAGTGGTTGGAAGGGATGGTGGAGGCAAAAACATTTTTCTGTAAGAGAATCAAGTATGAAAGCCCACAAGCCCCCTGAACAAAAGTAAGAGACTTTTCTTCTTCAGTTTGTTTGTTGCATGTGTTTTTTGAATATTCAGAGTTTTAATTCAGTGGTACCTTTGAGTGTTGCAAGAGACAAGGCTGTGCACAAAAATCATAGTTAGCTTGCTTAGGCTCTGCCCATCATTTGCAGGCCTTTCTACTGCCTATCTGTTTCACTGGGCACCAGTCACCACTGGTTGCTGCTGAGTATATACTCAACAAGCTATTCTAACAAATGTACTTGCATTATGTACATGTTTGCTGTATTCTCCTTTTTGGGTATACATATAACAAATTCAAAATTCCTCCTAAATGTCACTGAAATCAGTTGGATTTTCTTCCAAGTAATGGACACTATTCTCCCACTCCATGTGCAGAAGGAATATCTCTCCTATGTACCTCTCCATTTTTGCATTTCTTCCTGACCCCTAGAGGGACAAGTCTCAAGCAGGAGCAACTACATGAAACTGTGCTGAGGGGAAGGGAACATTTCACCCGTTTTGTCCTTCCTTACTTCAGCCTGACAATCTTCATGGCTGTTCCTCAGCATGGATCCTACAGCTTTGGAGACAAACTTTCCTGGGTTGGAGGAAATGGACAAGCAATGGACAAGAATCTGGGAAAACCTCTGTACACAGATGGTTGGCTACTGCCCAAAATCTTGATATGTTTAAGAATGGGATGACGATACAATTAAAATGGTTACAAAGATATAAAAAAACCTCCTTCTACCATGAAATCACAGGCCTCATATGCTTGGTGTCAGTTCTTACAATGCAAGAGATTAACTTCTTCTAAAAATCTAAAATGATTATAAGAGAGGCCTTGAACAATGAATTATATTCTTGGTTTAAAGACTATGTGTATGCAGTTTGACAAAAGTTCATTTCCTGCCTATCATAGATCCTCAGATGGGATAAGGACCTGAGTTAATTAGTAGTGATACAGTGCTTCAGCCGTTCACGTTACAAGGGACAAAGGAATGCCTGCCCTGAGAATTTATCTCAAGATCTAGTGACGGGGATGAAATATAATCATGTTATCATCATGCTATACCTGTGAGGAGAAGAAATGTGTCGAGTCTAATCTTATCTCATATCTGACATAATCCCTGCTAAGAAATAAATTAAAACCATTGGTACTGGCAGGGTGAAAAACATCCTGTTCTGTATTTTAAATTAAAACAGCCTCATCATAAACCTACATCTTGCCTGAAGATAGAAGTGAAAAACAGGAGATGATGGATTGTTGCTTAATTGCACTTTGTACTGACCCTTGTAAGAGATAAAATGACTGTTGGTTGGACTCTACTCTGCCCAGAATGCTTGGAGTCCAATAGGTCAAATGAGATTACACAGCCTGATAAAAAGTAATAAGGAAGGGATAAGGCAGGATAACTGGAAGTGAGAGGTGGATAAAAAAAGACTAAGTGTGGAGGACCAAAATGATGTTGCATGCAATGTTGTTATAATAATTTATCTCCTGAATTTTCTTGTAATGCATTACAACACACAATAACCAGCCATGTATGGATTCATTGCATGAGGGCTATATAGAGACATTTATGTAAAGATACCCTAATCCAAGGACATCTTATTTGGGGGAGCATCAGAATAAAACACTTAAAACCCCTGAGGTCTGAGTCCACACACTCCTGCTTTGGTAGCTGCAACCAGCCCCTTTGTCTACCCAAACAGCCAGAAGTCAAGGGGCAAGCTTTCACCCTTCCTGGGTTTATAGTTAAGGAAGGTAGACCAATTTCAGAATGAGTTTCACAAAACAGTTAACTGGATATAGGCATGAGGGTCTTAGCACTAAAATTAGGTTGAAGCCACCTGAAGACAAAACATCATAAATTATGAATGAAATGGTGTAAGAATATGATCAAGAGAACAAAGACCAATGAAGATTAATATAACAAAACCTAAACAAGAAAGGAGTAACTACACAGTAAAATTGCATTAGTTCAACAGGAAAGATTCAAAGTTTGAGAAGTCTGAAGTTACCATTCCAGCTGGAATTCCTTCAGCTCCTCTCTATCCAGAGCAAAGTCCCAAGGTGTCAGGAAGCCATAATTCCAGGCACCAAGAACACACTTGTTAGGATTCAAATAACATAAGGTATCTGGAAGCACAGGCTGAAAATCCTAACTTTATGGGCAGAGAATTGAAAGTGGTCAGGGCCCTTTGACCAATCAAATCTCTGCCTGGTGATCTAAGACAATCACTCAGCAGTTTCTAACCAGATGACCTAATGGTCAGAGTGAGATAGCATGGTAGGATTTATCTGCAGCCATAACCCCCCTCTTTACTCAAGATGACACAACCCTGGTTTTGAAGCTTTGGTGACCTAGGGAGTCAAGCTTGAAACCATGTTTCATTCCCAGCACCTGGTCTCTTATCTACTTTGTAAGCATTGTAGAAGTCAGTTTCTTGATAATCTACTGGCAGAAGCAGAGGGACATTATTCCTTTGCATGGATTCTCTGTTTGTAGGTAGGTTTCCTGTGTGAGAAAATTACAAACACTGACTCCAATATTATACTCTGATCTAAACCCTTTATAAATATGTTTATATATTCTATTTTATATTCTAACAGAGAAGTTGGCCAAATCTCTAGATACTTACATCCAGTGACTGGAGCTGTGAATGAGCAAGACAAGCCTTTCTACAGACCTGAGAAGGGACCCAGGTCTGCAGAAAAATGTGAAATCTTTAAAAATACGTTGGAAGGTTTTAAAAACCTGAAAATGATGCAATGAAGGCTGGTAGCTTTAAGCAATGGATTTCCTCAGTGGTTGTTGCTAGGCAACCACAGCATTTCAGGCTTCCATTTCTGTGATCAAAAGTCTGGGGGCAGAGGGAGAGACATGGCCTTGTCCAGGCCTATTTTGACCTTTGAGGGAGGACTCATTAGGACCAAGCCTAGGGTTGCCAAGTCTAGGATGGGAAATTCCTGGAGATTTTGTGGTGAAGTCCACAGACGGCAGAATTGGGGAGGAAAGCAATCTCAGCAGGGTATGACACTGAATGCATTCTCCAAAGCAGCCAGGGGGTGACAGTTCTCTGTCATCTGATGTTTAGTTGTGATTCAGGTGGATCTCCAATTCTCACCAGGAGGGTGGAAACTTTAAGGCTGGAAACTCTAAGGCTGGAAACTCTAAGGCTGGAGAACCCTCTGGGTGATTTGATACCACCCAACTTGCATGACTCTTAGCATGAAAAAAGAAAAAAAGGAGGGGAAATTTGGATTTGGGTATATTGAAACCTCCCCCCCCTCCTGAAAAATCCTGGGATTCCTGAATATTTTCAAATCCCCCTACTAGCACGGGTTGGGGGGGGGGGTAGGAATTTGAAACAATTTAGTTCTCTTATATCATATGGAGAATATTTTTAGGGCTCTGTGGGGAGAGGGGGATGTTTTTAAAGGTAGATGACCAAGAATTCAACATAACTGCCAGTGATTCTCTTTACAAGAACCTCCATGTTTGGCAAAGTTTGGAGTCCAAATTTATGGACCCCCAAAGTTTCCGTCTATCCTTCATTGTAAATAGTGGAGGAAAAATGGGGCCCCATAACATTGGATCCACTAACCCAATATTTTCCAAGGGGGTGGGTGGGTGTGGGGTCTGGCAAGGAGAGACACCAATAGCTATGTTGAAAATTTGATGACTCCTTTAAATAAATAGCCCTCCCCCAGAGCCCAGGAAAGATTCTTTGGAGGGTATAATGGACCAGAAGGGAGAGGGATTTAAACTTTAAAGTGCTGTGGAGTTTGGCACAAACGTTTTTTTTCTTTTAAAGGGGATTTCTTCCCTTTCTATGCCTGCAAGAAAGATCTTTAAAACCTCCTTTTAAAAGAATACAGTAGAAACCCATTTTAAAAGGGAAGAAATAGTCAAAATGATATATTCTTATCCAAAGCAATACTTGAAAACTGAAGGTTATCTCAGGGACTTTGGCACTGTTGGTATTAGAAATCAGCTTTAATACCTGCTTTTCATTTATCCTTTTGAAAAACACATTCAAGGATTTAAATGAAGAAGGAAGCTTCGTATTATTATTCTTTTTTTAAAAAAATAACTGTAAATCTCTTACAAGGTCTTTGAGGTGTCCTTACACAGGGGTCCTTGTTGCTTTTAGGTATTAAGAGTCCAAGTATTGCTGAGTAATGATGCTTGTTTGATCCCAACTGGCATCATCATGAAAAACAGGGAAGCAGAACTTGGCCAATCAAACTACTATATCTTGAAGTCAGATGTTTCTTGATGAAAACTTATTCCTTTAGTCAAATATCAAAATGACTTTTCATTCAGGACTACTGATAGAATACTGCAACATTCTGAAACTGAACACACACTGAAAAAGAGGAAGAAAGAAAATCAGAGTGGAGAAGAGAGCCAAGAGGCATGGAAGCAGGTGAACATTTACCCCGCACCAGAGCTGTATCCATAGCAACTAGAACTATTCATTTGCTGTCTCAAATCATGTGTTCAGGCCTGTCTGACTAAAAACTCAGCAGAGGACATTGACAAATGATCACTATATTCATCTGGCCATTTTAAATATGCAATCTATTTGCTGAGATTTAATTTGGCCAATTAATACCAATCTACTAATACTCTGCAATGAACTGCTTCTTGGTAACACAGTATTGTTCCCCAGTTATTCTGGGTTATTTACAGGACCATCCTCGACAGAGATACATCCTTCAATACCCATTATCTTTTGTTTAGGATAGCATTGATAATCCAGCACAATAACACTCCCCACATCTATAGCACCTGAGCGGATTATAATTGGTACGCTGCCATAAATAGAAACAGGGAATCACAGAGGGAGTTCAAGACAAGAGTATTTATGAAGAGGTTTAATGCCATCCTTGCATTATAGCATAAATTGGGCCCAGTCTACAAGTACAGAAGAATGGCATTTGTGAATGCTAGTCAAAACCAAAAATACTCCAGGAAAATATAAAACAAGAGCAGCAGAGAGTCAGCTAAACAATATACTTTCTTTCATGTTTGCTTTACCTCATGGATGGATTAAAAAAGTATCCCCTACCTATAATCTAAAATGGTACAGTCAATTTGACAACATTTACAACAACTAAAACTAAACTGGAATGATTTTGTTAGCATTTTCTAAAGAAAAATTGACTGAATTGACTGCTTTAGTTATGTTCTAAACCCACTGCTTTGGCTCATTGTACTAATTACCAGTTTTAAGCAAAGACCCTTTCATTCAGTGGGATAGTTGGATATACCCAAATAAATTTGGGTATGTACAATTAACATGAAAACAAATCAGCTTTTTTTTTTGAGTTAAGACTTATATTGTAGTGAGCATACTGGATGTTCTAGATCCAGAAGAGGAGTTCAGCAGATGGAAGGGAGTGATTTTTGCCCATTTCCACCCCCACCCCCCACCCCCATGGAAGACCAAATGCCCCTCATGCTGTTCCTAGGGGTCACCTGTCCCCCAGTATTTTTGGAAGGGCATTTTGGACAGAAGCAAAAGTGGGAAGAAAAGAAAATAATGTGCTGTGGATGGAATTCCCTTCCATTTGTGGAAATCATCCATGGGATCCAACCAGTATCTCTGCCTTCAGTGTCTGCCCATGGATCTAGCTAATCATAATCAATTCCTTGCAATCACTTCTCAAATAACACTGACTGCTCAGGCACAAAAGCAGGCAATTCAATCTAGCCAAAGTCAGTCATTGAAATAATTGGGAGAGGGGACAAACTACACATGATTCCATGCTTTATGCAAATCAGTGAAGATTAGAATAACCATGACCCTGGGCCATCGTAGAAACTGAGATGATTTTATTCTTGCACTGGGAGAAAATAGCAGCAAATACAAAAGGGCTACTGCTCAGGTTCAAATCACGTTACTTTGCTAAAGAATGTCAAGGTGACACATTCAGGAGCTCACTTTGTATGTGAACAAGGGGTGTGTTTGCCTGGTGATCATGTTTGTATTGAAGTTTGTAGCATGCCAAAACTACATCAGCAAAGGATGCTATGCAATCTTCTAGCCCAAAGCCCCAGGCAGTCACTCTGCCTTGTGTTATGGGGCTGATGAAACTGTACTTCCAGCTACTGAAGCATACCCTGTGGAATTACTGTTTGCAAACAGGAGCCCACCTCCAAAATCACATGACATCTTGTTTTTACTAGAAAGAGCAACAAAGCAACAAAGCCTTCTTTCACTTGGAGGTTTTTCTCTGTCTTGACTTCCAAACCAGAGATCTTCTACATGATGTATTGTAATTGTTCTTTCTTTCTTTGGCTGTTTCTGCACAGAGGTGGAAGCGGCTGGGTTGGCGCATTTTGTGCCGACCCGACGACGCTGGGACCGTCCGCATGGACGGTCCCAGAAAGAGCCGGGACGACGATGACGCAGAAGCGTCACCCGCTCGACCGGCATAGTTGGGCCTCGGCCTTGCAGTCGCCGCTCGAGGACACGCCTGAGGACCGCTTCGACCCTGGCGTTAGCGCCTGCTCAGTGGTTCAGGGGCGTAATCGATTCCCCAGGTCTCGCGACGCGTGCGAGGCCCAGGGACAAGATAAGATGCAGGAGGGAGTGGTAGGGCGCTTCTGGAAAACGTTGCGCGTCAAGACGCGACAGCGGCTTCAAGCGTTCGCCTGAAAGTCGCGCGCTTCCAAAGCGCCTCGAAGCCACCGGCTTAAGCGCCCGGTCGAAGCGGCGCCTTGAGCGCTCGCTATGCATGCAGCTTTGCATACCTTGTATGCGGTAATGGCGGCCTGAAACCGGATCGGTACTTGTTGCATCCCCAGGCCGCCATATTCCGCCCATGCAGAAACGGCCTTTCTTTCTTTCTTTCTTTCTTTCTTTCTTTCTTTCTTTCTTTCTTTCTTTCTTTCTTTCTTTCTTGCGGGTTTTCTTTGGCTTTAATGCATTTTTTCCACATTTACCTTACTTCGATCCTTTGGGAAAGAATGCAGCTCAAGGTATTAGCATTCTACCTGCAAAGAATGTGTGAATTAGCACCATTTCATTCATTCATTCATTCATTCATTCATTCATTCATTCATTCATTCATAATTTTATCTCTAGGTCACCCTTCCCCTTAATGGGTTCATGGCAGCTTTGAGCAAAAAACCTGACATATTAAAATATGTAATGATACATGATAAGAGGCACCATAAAATGCATTCCTCACTAACTAAAAGGAATGAATTTAAAAAGGAAGAAAATAATAGAAAAGAAGAATTTGAAAGGAAAAGGGGGTGGGAGAGAAACGGAGACCAGCTAAGATGGAATGCAATTGCTGCCCTCAACTGTAGGCCTGGGAAAACAGCTCCAGCTTACAGACTCTGCCAAACTGTGATAGGTCCCACAGGATCGGAGTCTCATTTGATAAACCAGTCTATGGTCTAGGACAGCCAGATATCTTTTGAGCCAGAGACTACCAACAAGTTGTTATCCATAGAGTGAAGTGTGGGGGTGTATTTGGAAGGCAGCCTTGCAAATACGAAGATCCTGGACTGCTCAGGACTTTGAAGGTTAACACCTTCATTTTCTGTCTTTTAGTTCCACACAGATGCCATACACCCAGATTTTTTTCCCTGCTATACTACCACAGGGTTGGTTTTTTTTAAAAGGTAACTGCTATAGCATTATAATATCATAACAATATAGCAATCTATTTTAAATTTTCATGGAGCCATTACAATGCTAAGACACATATATGAAGAAATGAACAAAGAAAGAGTAGTAACAAGTTGCAATGGCAGATGTGATCGCCAAGCTCCAAGAGTCAATGCAGAGTCAGAAAAAAACAAAAGAAAACTTAGAAAACTCTCAAATGTGGAAGATCTGTCAAGTATGTGTCTGCATTTACAGTCATGATGAAAGCAGTGCAAAGAATCTTTACCTTGTGAAAGCAGCCCAAAGCTTTGTTTGTTGGTCCATCAATTCAGGAGGTTCCATACTAAACCCAAGACTCAAATAACTGGGAATTCTTATGACATTTAGCTGGTTTAATACCTTTTCATAGATTAGAATACACCAGTCCACAAAAGTTTATATTATTATGCATGCCATGCTTTCCATGAGGCTGGTTTTTTACAATGGGGTCTCCCCATATTTCTCTGTTTACATGCAAGAAAGTGCCCTACTGTTTTCTCCAAGCTGAATTGCCATTTTGCCTGCCCCTACTTCTGGGTCATGTCCAGTTGGTAAGTAGAAGGGCACCTCTTTGCCGCCTTTTGGGGACAGGTATTTTAATGTTCTGTCACTCCTGTGATAGATGGTTTGAGTCAAAAAATTTTTTTTAAGGGCCCATTGATCTCCTGGAAATGGAGTGGGCAGAACTGCTGCTGTGTGGGCAGGGAAATGTGTACAAAACCCAAAGTAAGGGAAATGGATGCTTGTCTGCTTCACTCTTCCTGCACAGGCAGAGAAAACATCACACTTTCCCCACTTTTGGAAACCACATGGATTATTAGATTTGAAGTGCAGTGAGTTTGGGGGGAGCGACATATGTGAAACCAAAAATCTGACCTGAAGTGAATGTACACTCATTGCAGGGAAGACTACAGGTGTATAATTGGTCAATGGCTTCAATGGTTCACAAGATTATTTAGTTTTCGCCACAACAGGTACTGACCATCATTTATTTAATATGTACTCTCACATATAAAGCAGAGTGCTTTGTTTCTCATGGGAGTGAAATGTGGAAATGTTTCACCCTGCAAGGCTGTTTTTCATAGATGTGTTAGTTATCTATGATAACTTAGTTATCTATGATAACTGAATGATGAGCTGAAGAATAGCTTAGCACAAAAGGAATCTGAAGACTGCTTCAGAAACAAATAGAAAAATGCCTTGCAGACATATCCAAACCCGGAGGCAGCGTTAAGTCCAAGGGCCAATAAGCCTCGCTCGCAGCCCTAAATTCTGGGAGGAGCTAACAAAAGTTAAGTCTGTCCCCAGGAACACCCTAGTCCACCTTCATTGCTGGCATCCAAGAAGAATGCTAGAGCAGCCCTGTTGCAGCATGGACTTCCTGTTTTTGCAGCATTAGGGCTGTGAGACTGGCATTTGCTGGTGCATTTGCACCCTCTGCCAGGTAAGTGCCCCAAGGAGGGCAAATTCACTGGTGCAAGGCCACACCGTTCCCTAGAGCCCCCCCCCCCCCGATGGGGCTCTTGGAGGGACATGTTTGGCTGACAAAGAAACAGGAAGATTTTATTTAGAAAAGGGCACACAACTTATATCTAGCAAGTAATGATTCATAGTGATGAAAATGAACCCCATCCTCTGCAGATGGTGGTAATTCTTCTGGTTTTGAGAGGAGAGAGAGTTGTTGTGACCTTTGTTTCTATCCATTATAACTGATAAAATTGCTAAGAAAATTAAATTGCTTAAATTTATAAATCCTTGTTTTTGACATGGGAAACTGTAGCGCCCATTAGAGAGCAATATGTATATACAGCTTCAGAGAGCTCAGGTGTTTTCAATACAGTGACTAGAAACAAAACATTTATAATTTTATCAAACAGCTGCTGTCTCTGGAAAGCTGTGCTTGAATTGAATGGGCTTAGTCTTACTCTGTGATATTTCACAAATAAAACAGAGTTCACCTCAAGGAATCCTGATTAAGTAGTGGAATAGGTGGCAAATTGGCATGAAATAGTGATAGAAGATCAGCATAAGATCTGGGAGAGTTGGATTTGACTCCCTTCTCTGCCATAGAAGTTCATCATGGTCAATGTATTGTCGAAGGCCTTCACAGCCGAATTCAACTGGTTGTGGTGGGCTTTCCGGGCTGTGTGGCTGTGGTCTGATGGATCTTGTTCCTAATGTTTCACCTGTATTTGTGACTGGCATCTTCAGAGGTGTATCACAGAGGGAAGTCTGTTACACCACTGAAGATGCCAGCCACAGATGCAGGTGAAATGTTAGGAACAAAATTCACCAGACCACGGCTACACAGCCCGGAAAACTCACCACAATCACCATGGTCACTTTCAGACCTTGGGCACATCACAAGCTCTCTCACTAAATTGTTGTTGTTAGGGTGGTGGGAGGTAGAACAATGTCATAAGCAACTTTGGGTCTCCACTGGGGAGAAGCATGAGCTATATTGCATGACGTCAAATCAGCTATGGAGATGGCAATAAGTTCATTATGATCAACTATATCTTTTGCTGGAAACCTCTGTAAGTTCTGTCAATAGAGACAATCAACCAAACTGATTGTTATAAAATTCATTGCATAAGTCTCTCTGGATTTACTCCAGTGTGGAAAAAGGAAAAGAAAGGCAGCTGATTTATTGTTGCCACAAAAAATATTTTTCTTCTTTGTGAAGTAATAACATTTGAAAACCAAATCAGCAAATTCCCATATGTATAACATAATGAGATGGCTCTTACAACTGAAATTATAGTTTATAAAATGTACCATATATATTGATGGCTAATTTAGATTTTTTTCTTTGTCCAACAATGGCAACTGTACTTCTAACAATCACTAGCATTCATCAGAAGCTGTGTGTGGTTTTGGAACCATATGTTGTTATCCCCAGATGTAATTAGCAGTGCAGTGTTCACACTGAGCATGTAGAGGAATTGTGATGGGACTACTATCCTTGGGAGTTATTTTAAAAATGGTTATATATATTTGCAAAACTAGAACATGACCTTAAAATCATCTGATATTCTCTTGTACTTTCATACTACATGAGGGAATATTCCTTGAAAAGCAGCAACTTGGCAGTGGGTCCATGGCACAATTATACTGTTTCACTGGTGAGTAGTTTGTCAACTGGAAAAATGTTAACATATTTTCAACTTGCATGACTCTGACATTGGCAGAAATGATGCTTCAATGTTGCTTAAGTTTTTTGCCAAGAAAAAAATCTGATGGATGCTGCTAAAAGGGTTCAAAGTATAATCTTGATTTTAAATTCTAGTGTAAAATAATTATCAAACTCTTTTAATCTGGAGTCTTCCTTCCAATGGCATATCTAGGGGGGGACAGAGGGGGCAGATGATCCAGGCGCCACTTTGAAGTGTCTTGTGGGGGCACATTTGGTCAGTCCCCCCACCAGTCACTGCCTCCCACTTTTGACACCCCCCAGTCTGTACACATGCTACTTCTGCCACTCACCTGCCACTTCTGCCACTTGCCCACTGCTTCTGTCTCCCCGCCAACAGCTCACCTGCAACAATTTTGTTTTGGGGTGGCAATTTTAGTACTTGTCCCAGGTGCCATTTTCAACAGGTACACCACTGCTTCCTTCATGTACATTCTTTATAATTGGCCATTTGGGTATAATTAATTCAGTCAGTACCGTTCGGAAGTTTTAAAAAACTATTTCCTCTTTACCTTGCCATATGCTCTTAAAAGGCTGTCAGGGTAGCTTGCAAACCAATAAAATTGCATTAAGAAAATGGGTAGATATTTTTGCCACAAAACAATAAGTATGCTGTTGAAGGTAAAAAAAACCCCGGAAACATAGGTCTGTTCTGCACAGCACAAATAAGACATCCTGAGGACTCAAAAAGGGGTATCTGGAGAAGGAACTCCACATAGCCTTTTTCCCCAAGACATCCTCAGGATGGCTTATTTCAATTGAAGGAGTCTTTTTCTGAGAAAGATTCAAAGTGCACCATTTTTCCTTCAGCAGCCTGCAAGATGTCTCCTGCCTGGCTGTGTGGAGCATTGAAGCCCAATAGGAGTCTTATTTTTCTTGCTTGATCATTTTACTGTCTGGTCAATTCACTTTCTGCTTACATCCGACATATTGCATGCTGCTGAAGGGATTCTATCTGCTGCCATTTGCTGAAGGTTCCCCTAGGACATTTGTAATGCAGGTTCCATTCCTGGATGCTTTTTCAGCCCAAAGAATACATTGTTGTTGTACTCAGCACCAGTGGCGTAGTGCCAACAGGGTGGGTGGGCACAATGTCCCCTTGCACGCCCCAGTGCGGGGGCATGGCTGGGGTGTTCTGGGGGCATTCCAGGGGCATGGCAGGGCATTCTGGGGTGAGTGGAGCTGTGGCAGGGGTGCAGGGCGTATGTGTGCCTTAGGCGCAGTTCCCTCTTGCTCCTCCCCTGCTCAGCACATCCTGTAAGAAAAAATGACAATGGTAAATTGAAGGCAGGTCTACCCAATGCTTTTCAATGGATAGCAGACCCATCTTCTGAGTGGCTAACATTTTCGGATTCATGTCTGCAGTGGCGTAGGAGGTTAAGAGCTCGTGTATCTAATCTGGAGGAATCGGGTTTGATTCTCTGCTCTGCCGCCTGAGCTGTGGAGGCTTATCTGAGGAATTCAGATTAGCCTGTACACTCCCACACATGCCAGCTGGCTGACCTTGAGCTAGTCACAGCTTTTCGGAGCTCTCTCAGCCCCACCTACCTCACAGGGTGTTTGTTTTGAGGGGGAAAGGGCAAGGAGATTGTCAGCCCCTTTGAGTCTCCTCCTCCTCCTCCTCCTCCTCCTCCTCCTCCTCCTCCTCCTCCTTCTTCTGTTTGCACTTTGGGCTGAAAAGGGGCCCATGATTGGAGCCTGCAGGGCAAATGTCCTGGGGCAATCTTCAGCTAATTATTGCAGAAAGAATCCCTTCAGCAGCACACAAATGTCAGTTGAAGAAACTGACCAGAGAGTGAAACAGATGGGCAGGAAAGAGCCTCTTTTCCTGCCTGATGCATTTGCTGTCTGCAACACACACCAGAGACTATCTCTTTTAAGACATTCCCCAGACATCTTATTTTGGGTGTGTGGAGTGAAAGATGTCCCATAGATGTCTTCTTTGTGCTGTGCAGAATGGATCATAGTAAAACACCATCTCAAAATAGCAGTCTACCTGCCTGTAAGAATATCTTCACTGATTTCAAGAGAAAAAGAACAGAGTAACCTTGGTTGGCTTCTCTGGAAAGGGAGTTCTCAAAAAAAAAGTGCTCCACTTCTGTCTATGCCCCTCAGAGTTTAGTTTTCATTCAGTTAAGACAGACAGTTCTGAACAGCATGAGTGATTCAAACAAAAAGCCTCTCAGTTTGTTGTAACAAGAAGTTTAACCTGCTCTCTTCCTCTCTGCATCATGCAGTTACTTGCCCAGAGTGCAGGAGGCCACAGTCAGTCAGGTGGCTCCCCTGTTCCTAGGCCTTTCTGCCTTACTCTGAATGTAAACAATATTTCACTTTAACAGAACTGCTCTTTTAAAAAAATACACACTTCTACTCAGTCCATCACAGTTGCAACAGCATTTGTCCATCTCAGCTGGTCTCCCTTCCCCCTTTCTCTTTTTCTTCTTTTCTTCTGTTATTAAGATATTATTAACTTCATCCTTTATTGGGTCATATTCTTGGGAGCCCTGATTGCTTATTATATTGTCTTATTAAATTAAATGTTGTAAAACACTCTGAGCCTTCATAAGGGAGATGGTCTAAGAGAGATGGCCTAGAAACTTTGTAAACATAAAACAAGCATAAACATTATGTTCAAACTGCTTTAATTTGTAAATGTTAAAACAGATGAGAATAGTTTCTCCAAGCAACCCATCCCAATGCATCTGCTAGATGCATTCTTGATCAATGCTATGTATGTAATATGTATTTTTGATCAATGTTTCTTTAGCAATAATTGGATAATTTTAAATACCTTGCTACAATTCAGGAAGGAAAATGTCTTTAAAAATATTGCCTTGGTTGATTATTTTAGCATAAGAAGTCATTCCATATAAAAGTTTTTGATTGTGGATAGTCTGATCAGTTGTGTGCTTCAACAGCACAATTTTAGGCATATTCACCCTGAAGGAAGTTTCAACACCCACACAGGTTGGTTCATATCTTTCTTGCAGGTAGTGATAACTGTTCAACAAGCTATTTGGCTGCATAAGTACAACTCAGACATGTTTGATTGTGTAAAGACACATCTCTCTATGAACAGTTGCACACTGTTTTGTTACAGCTGCCTGATCGCTTCTGCTACAATGTCTACTCTTATCACCACCTATTGAGAAGTTCCACACAGCTGAAATGAGATGTCCTGAGGATGCAAAAGGTGTCATGGGAAGGTACTCTGCACACACTTTTTCCCAAGACGTCCTTAAGATCCTTAGTTCTGCTTTTAAGACAGCTATTTCTGCTCACAATGTCTTTTTCAGAAAATGCCTCGAAGTGCACCTTTCCCCCCTAAGCTGCCTGCAAGACATCTCCTGCCTGGCTGTGCAGAATTCAGAATTCAGGAGGCATTTTATGTTTCCCACTCAATCGTTTTGCTATCTGGTCAGTTTCACCTTCAGCTTGTACCTGACATTTTGTGTGCAGCTGTATGGATTCTTCCTGATGCCATTTGCTGAAGGTTGCCCCAGGACGTTTGCTCCACAGACTCCGATTCTGGGTGCCTTTTCAGCCCCAAAAGTACATAGTTGTATTCAGCTGGTCTTGCTAATTCCAACAATATACAGTTCCCCCTTTTGTTGTTGTTCCCAAGGAGCTATCTTTGTAGCTATGCAGATGCACACAAGAGAATCTGAAGTTGTTTCTGCATGGAAAAATCATACCTGTGTAGCACTGTTTTTTTTTAACCTGGGTCTATTTTATCCCAGGGTGTCCATTCACATGGCTGCCCATTTGTGAAAGAATCCAGTGAAGACTGGGAGGAAATACTCAAGCTTGTTTTGCACGAGCCCGGGACAAATTTATTTGAGCATGCCTGAATTCTGATTGACTGTTGTTTTTAAGTGGCAGCTTGAATAAACATCAGGCGGGGAGATTGGGCTGTTGGGTGGGGAAAATAAACCTCTCCAGCTTCCAATTGGTGTTTGCACTACAACAGGCTCAAGCAGGCTCACCGTGGGTTTTTTTTTTAAAAAAAAACCCTCCAATTTGGCAGTTTTTGAATACCTTGGGATGAGGGAAATATTGTGGAGCAAACCTGCTTTAAGACCAGGAACCGTGCAGAATTGTTGTATGGAACGGGGCATTTCTCTTGCTCAACCCAGGATATTGACTGTGCGGAAACGGCCTTAGCTGTTTGGAAGATGGGTCTGCTGCCCTTTGAAAAACATTGGGTAGACCTGCCCCCTGTAGATCATTCTAGTTTCTCTGTGCAGTAAGAAAAAGCAGTTGATCCATGGAGGGCAGGTCAACCCAATGCTTTTCAACAGGCAGGCAGACCAGTCTTCTGAGCAGCTGAGATTCTCTTCTGTGTATCTGCATAGGAACAAAAAATAGCTCCTTGGAATTTTTTTAAAAGGGAAACTATATAGTTTTGGGCTGAAAAGGGTTTGGGACACAAGCAGCTACTGTGCATGCCCAGCCCAGAATTCAAATCAAACATTGAGAAAAGGCAACATCAAGTTGATCTGATGGGAGACTTGACTCATGTAAATAAAGTAAGCTTGGATGGCAATCACATTTGCATTGAAGCTCTCATCATTCCTGCTTGGAAGTAAATTCCTGTGAGTTTAATGAAACTGGCTTGCAAGTAAGTATCCATGAGGATTGCATCCTAAAATAAAGGTAAATGCTTAGTTGTTTCAGCAAGTCATGTTTGAGCAAGACACTAATCAATATTTACAAGAGTCAGGAGTCCATACATTTTCATGATGTGAAAGCTCAAACTTGTCTGAACTGCTCAGCTGTTGTACATCAGGGTGGTAATTTCAGAACAAAATTGGTCAAAAATTGTCAACAACTATTTAAAACTTTGTCACTTCCACCTTTTAATAACCCATCTTGCATGCAGATGTGCGAACGTTCGCTCCATTGACCACTGACACATTTCTTAGTTGGAATAGAAAATTGGCTGCAGTCCATTTATTAATAACAACATAACATAGGAAGCTGGGTGAGCCTAAGGGGCACATCCTGGTCCCCAGGCAACGAACGCTGAACTTGGCATATGAGCAGCAACTGCTGACCCCGGGCCCTTTGGGCAGCAGCTACTGACTCAGCACCATCCCCCCAAGGGGACTGGAACAGACACCCCTTCTTGCCAGGGTAGTGAGCTCTCAAGCATAGCCCCAAGATTTGCACCATCGAGCCCTCCACTACCCACAGACCTCTTATTGAGGCCCCCAATGTGGGAATGTGGGGAAATGTGCCTCTAGCACATGGGATATCTCAGACTGCAGGATAACCTCACCGCCCATATCCCATACCACCCAGTCTATGGCCTGGCAGACTTTCCTCCTGGTTCGGTTAACCTTCTCAGGGTTCACTGCCTTCCTCCATGACCTCTGTTCTAGCAAACATGTCCAGAACCATTTGGCCTTTAGCAGTCGCCAATGCAACACTTGCAAGTCTGCCACCATTTGGTGTGCTAACACCACTCCCTTCTGAGCTGGAATGTCATTCTCCCCCAGTTGAAGAACCACACCATGAGGAGGGCAGAAGCGAAGCACCGACTCATGCACCATAGGCAGCAGAGCATCCCAGACCTTGCCTCGACATCCCAGCCAGCGAATAGTCAAGGTATCATCCAGTCCAAGGTTCGAGCCCCATCCGGACCTTGCAGCAAAATGACTGGCCCAGTGAACGATGCTATTGCCCACCAGCCATACACAGGTTTGATGGCCCGGCATGACTAGAAAAGAAATCACAACAAAAGGTGAGGCCCCACATATGCCTGGTAGGCTAGAGACCTCCACCAGCCAATAGCCAGAATTTAGTCTGGCAAAAAGCCATCTTGTGCCACTGACATGGCTGCCCCAATCCGAAAGGAGTGCAGTCCAAATTACTCTGCAGGAAGCCCCAAGGCCCCATACACTGCCGCAGCACAACTGTAAACTGGAATCTGGATAAGCTGACCCATCCCTGTGCATAAGGAGAAGACCAGGGCATGCTGGGCAGAGAGCCAAGTATGCCGTGGTTGCAGCAACCAGGCAGGGGGACCCAGCGGGAGGTTCTGTTAAGTAAATGTGGATACCCCAGTGAAGCTGAAGTCTTTGAACTGGCCAGCCAAATATACAAGCTGTTCTCAGCCATCGTTACATCGGCCCGTCGAATGGCCCAAGGGGGGGGGGGGCAAATATGTTGTGGAAGGTGCCACTAGTTCACTACACCAAAAGGCACCAAAGAATGCCAAGGTGAATGCTGCATGAAAGAGTGCCACCTCATATTGCAAAGAGCAGACAGAGGCAGTAACCATGAGCAATGACTGCAACAGGTCTCTGGTGACAGACTGGAGGCCATCAGGCAGCCGAGGGGAATCCTGGTACCAGCCTTCTATTGCCCTGCAAGCTAGGAAGGACATTGTTGGATCAGGGATTCCTAAAGTCCTACTAAAAAACGAATGGTTGCCAAATGGACCCTCATAGTCCATGGTGCCAACCCCCGAGCCTTCAGGTTGGCCAACTACTGAAGCAGGAGACCTTCAGGAATCCCCTAACTACCAAGGTGCCACAGGTGGTCCAGAAATGGGTCCGGCTGCTGCTTGGCCTCAGGTGCTAGGTAGTGGAAAAGGTCTACCTGGTGGTGAGATTACGTGTCACCAATGCAGTTGGTGATTCCTGGGAGAAAAACGGCCTTAAAGAGATGTTATTGACCAGGCAAAGTAACACCAACTCCCTTACTAATTGCATGGCCCTCTCAGAATGGCTGGACTGGCTGTTCACCACCCTTACCGCCTGGTAGTCGCACCAGAAGCGCACTGCATGGTTCCAGAAAATGTCCTGCCAAATGTGAACCACAACCATTAATGGGAACAATTCCAAAAAGGTCATGTGCCAAAAGACGCCTGAGTCCGACCAGGCAGCAGGTCATTCTCTCCAACACTATCAACCACTGAAGTGAATTACAAAGCCAATCCCCCTGCTCTGTCACTGTGCACCTGGAAATATTCCCCACATGGAAGAGGAGCTTGTCATACACACCATTATAATGTGCTAAAAAAAACACACAACAAAACCCCAGGTTCCTGACATAGCCCTGCGGTGATCCAAATGTGGTGGTGGGGAGCAAGGCATCCAGCTGTGGCTCATGCCAAATGGGCACAAAAGGCTCTCCTGGGGATGACCACCCAGCAAGCAAAGTTAAGGTGCCCTAAAAGTGACTGCACCTCCTGCAACCTGCACTTTCATTTTCGAATGGTGGCTTCGAGCAGAGCGCAGACTACTGAAACTTGTCAAGTGGAATGGTCCAGCTGGACCCCAAGATAGGTTAGGCGCACCAAAGGACCCTCCATCTTGTCAGCAGTTAATGGGACCCTATGTCTGGAGTTGTCTCCCTCCAAGTCAGACTTCTTTAATGCCTCTCTCATACCCTTCCTGACAGGATTAATTGAACACAATGCCCTTGCCCTGGAAAGCATTCCTATCTCTAGACCTAGACCATAAACTCCAGTGAAAACAATGTATGTGGTAATGAGCTTACCATCCCAGTGTTATCTTAACCCAATGCATCTTCCTCTAATACCTTTAATGACCACCTCATTTACATTGACATTATTATATAGCTATAATTTTTTAAGCTAGCTTCCCCTTTGAAAGCACTCCCAAGCTTGGAACATCAAGCTGATGCCTCAGCCTATGAGATCAGTGACTCAGCCGTAAAGGTTGAGGTCTGTCTCTTGTCTTTCCCTTGAAGGCAGGATTCTTCTTTGTCCTGGAAGATCAAGAGTCATAATCCTGAGGTCTCTTTTTATTTTATTTATTTATTATATTTATATACTGCCCTCCCTGAAGGCTCAGGGCGGTGTCAATCAATAATAAAACAATTTAAAACATCATAAAACATCATAATTTACATAAAAATACATAAAATACTAAAACTACAGATGGCTTCAACCCCTCCCTTTAAGTAGCCTCCCTTTTTCTCTTTAAGTAGCCTCCTCGCCCAGTAGTCAGTGTTCAATATCTCTGGAGTCCTCTTTATCTGTGATATTGGTCGACAACACATTGTTCTTCTACCAGAACTAAGTGTGGGTTACTCAGTTGTGTTCATCAGACCATTCCACTCCAAGATCAGGTGACTATAACCCTTACTCCCCAATTCCCTCATCTATTCCAGATCTATCCCCTCGCAACTGCTTAGGACAGTGTGTATGTTCTGCTGCTTTGATTATTGTGTGTACCCTCAATTCCCTAAATAAAATTGTTAAACTTTATTTGTTTTCCTGCAAGTTTCTTACAAAAGTTGATTTCCACATAACATAGGCAAACAAGGTTTTGAGCTTGCCTGATCTTTTGCTAAATTAAGTCTGTTCTCACTAATTCCCCACTGTCTGGGATCGGGGGTAGCCCTGACCCCCTTCCCGGCCTTGGGCCCCAGCCTGCGACCGGTGGGAGGCTGCAGGAGGACGGGAGGCCCGCCGCCGCACCAACGGGTCTGACGGGCACCCTGCTCTCCTCTTGTCTGGCGGGTAGGGTGGAGGCCCCACCGGCGGGGAACGACTCGTTGACCCGCCGGCAGAGCAACAGAGCGTCGAGGAGCCCCGCCGCCGCGGCTGCGAGAGGAAGGCCGCGCCGGGCGAGCGGGGCCAGCTGAGCCCAGTGGGGCTAATGCTGGGAGGCAGGCGGGAGTGCGGCGGCATAGGGGTGGGGTTTTCAACCCCCTGGCTAATGAGCGAGGGGATAAAAGTGGGGAAGTCGGGCAGAGACTGGGGGAAGGACGGGAAGGAGGGAAGGAGAAGGAGAGCGTGTACGAGGGAGGAGAAAGAAAAGGACAAGGAGAGTCAGGGAGGAGGGCGACCGGAGGGAAGTCCAAAGGGGGGAGAGGACAGAAAGACAGGGGTGAGGGCCTGGGGAAGGAGAAAGAACGGCGGCCTGGCTGATGGGAAAGGAAGTACAAGGGAGGGAGAAGCCAACAGCTCAGGGGCTGTCAGGGAGGCTTCCCTGCTCTCCTTGCCTAAAGTTCTGAGGACCCTAGGCCAGCCGTGGGTAGCAGGGGCACCCTGTGGCTGAAGCGGCTGTCTCATTTAGTCCACTCCCTGGAGAATGGGAGTGAGGCCGGAAATTCTAGCATCCGAGCAGGGGAAGGTGGGTTGGCAACCGGGGTCCCAGCGGGGACCCCGCCCCGGGCGCAGGACATCCACTCTAAGAGGGAGAGACTTCCACTACTTCGAGTAACAAAAGGGTTATCAAGGAGGCTTCCTTCTTGATAGATAAACTCCTATCATGTACTGCAAACTGCAGGAAAAGCATAATAAGATGGCTGTTTATACAAAGTCTATGGTCTTCCATTCATCTAGGGTAACAGAACTATTGTACACAAAATGAGCAATGAGAGTTCTATCACAGAGCATCTGAAAATCAGAACTTATCGCTGTGTGAAACTTTGGAACTTCACTTTATATTTCTCTATTGTTGCTATTTCCAAGCGAGTGATTCATTTATCTGGAAGGATGAAGAACTTTCTCTTTACTAACTTAATGATCACAGCCATGATGGTGAAAGTGGTATCTGCTACAAAAGACATCTGTGTTGCTTAACCAACTGAAAGGGGTGAATGAAGCATTCAAAAGTCACAGTGTAATATCTAGAAGTTCCAGCCACTGTTCTTTTTAAAGATCTATTCAAGCTCACCACTTTCATTTGAGAAAAATACCATTTCTTTCCCTCCAGATCCTTGATTGTAACTAAGTGTGAAATAAAATGGAATTTTTCAAAGGCTTTAAAATGTTGTAATAATTTCCTGATTCTGGCCAGGATTAAGAACCAGAGATGTTAGAATATCAATTGAGTGATGCTACACTTGCCTGGATCACCAGCTGGGACACTGAAGAGAATGCCAGAGACACCATGATAGAATATATTCTCATTAGGTTTCTAGCCAAGTTTTACAGATGCTTTAATGCTGTGTGAATTGGAAAAACAGCATTGCTACCAACAACACTCTGCACTCTGTAGAAACTGAATATGGATGCCTTGAATTTTATTCTTAAGAATATTTTTTCCCAACCATTTATTTTGAATTAGAGAATTATCTTGGGCTCAAGGGTTCCCCATATGCCTCTTATATTATCTTTTCAGGATGTTTTGACACATTTCACAACAATAACATAGAACAACTCTTCTAAGAATACATCAGTTCATATTTCTGCTAAGGGATTTCATCTTTGAAAGTAGCAAATTCCCAGCGCACAAGGAACTACCCTGTTACACAAAAAGCTAAAATCTGCATCCTTCACATGCTTGCTCAGACAGGAAGTTTTCATGTGCGAAAAATCCAAACATACATTTTCATTCCTGCAGTCTGAAGTGGTACAATTTAGGCAAGGCTGTACAGTACGTATATTTTAGTTCCTGTATTAACTCTGTCTCTGCCAATTAGGTAGTGCAACACTTGCTCACACAGGAGGAGAAGCAGTGGAGGCACAGGGCTATATTTGTAGATCAACTTCTGATTTAGATCCCTGGAGGTAGATGGCAGGGATGCCTAATAACTTGCTAGTTCAGCTTGTGATCTGCTTGCCAGCTGCAATCACCACAGTTGAACGTCTGACAAACTGCTCAAAACGTGTTCAGTTGGGCTTAAAAAGCCAATAGTATGTGGATGTGATCTCGTACTGCTTTTTCTGAAGGTCAGATTTTTAAATGATGTTGGAGTAGAGATAGTGTGTTTATGAAGCTCAACCACTGTGATTTCTATGTCAGCCTCCCCTGACAGAGTAGCTTTTAAATGCAGTTATTGAAGTACCTGTGAGGGGATTTGCCACAGCCTAGTTAACAATGGCCCATTCTGCACAGCACAAATAAAACATCTTGAGGACTTTAAAATAAGAGTTTTGGGGACTAACTTGGCACATGTTTTTTCCCCAAAATGTCCTCAGGACATTTTACTTCAGCTCAACCCATTTCCCCCCCCCCCAAAAAAAACCCCTGCTAAATTAGCAATTTCCCCCCCTTAAGGTTGGTTTGAAAACATTTCCTGCTTGCTTTCTGTTTTTTAGTTTTATTGCTTCTGCCTCCCCACCTCCAGCTCTTACTTTCAGTTTCTGCTGAGAATCTTGTGCCCACCATTCTCTGCCCTCTTGAGGAGGCTCCATGCTGTTGTCATTCACAGAATGTTCCCAGAGAGTTTCCTCTGCTTGTGTCTCGTCCACACATCATTTCAGTGTATAAAGTTAATTAGTAAAGTTTGTTTTTCCTAGCAATTCAAACACATGTCTTTCCTCCCTTTTTTTGTTTTAAATGAGATATTTCCAAAGCTACAACGTTAAGATATGAGAATATAGTGAAATGACATGTGGATACGCTGCAAGCAGAAGAAACTCTGTGGGAACATTCTGAAAATGGAAGCAGCATGGAGCTTCCTGAAGAGGGCAGAAAATGGCGAGTGTGAGCTGCTCAATGGAAACTGAAAGTAAGAACTGAAGGGCTGGAGATTGGAAAAAGAACCACTGTCCCTGCCAACACTTTATTTGTCTGTGCTATGCGGACAAAAAGAAGCCCAAACAGTTCTTTTAAAAATGTCTGCAAGACATTTTTATTTGTGTTGTGCAGAATGTACCAGTGTTGTAACTGGCTACAGTTACAATGGTGGTAGAGTTCTTCCTTCTGGTACTGTCTGGTTTATATTGTGTGCTGATTTGCACAGGCTCGCTTCCAAAGACCATTGGAATAAATTTTCATTGGAATAAATTTTGGCCTCAGCCCATTTATTAAAACCAACATAGGAAGCTGGGCAAGCATAAGGGGCACATCCTATCCTCTGGGCAGCACCCATGCTGAACCCAGACCTCGGGGAGCAAGCGTGCCGTACCCACCTTCGGGCCACAGGCATGCTGAACACTCTGATGGCCTCGAAAGAGGCTGGGGCCAGCTGAGTGCTGCCTTATATAGGTGCGCCCAGGCTCCCCTGTCACATGACAAGCCCCTGTCATGTGACCACCTGCCCAGCAAGTCACACTGCTATGCAGCCGGGCTTTTCCTGCTCTCCCCTTCACTGTCACAATAGCAGTCCCAGGTAATTCTGGGGCTGCGTTTTATAGAAATTCCTTGTTCTTGTTCGGATTTCATTGATACATGAGAAAAACAAGAAAATACAGTAACTTTTATTCATATTCTGTGATAGGGAAGAAAGGATGTTCAAAAAAGAAGCTTGAAACAATTTGCAAATGTAACATATAGCTTTTGCTGGACTCAATCATTTATAACATTTCAGTTCACAAAGACTTGGTGATGACAGTAATTATCAGCCAAGTTTTTAAAACTCTTAAGGTGAATCTTTAGCTTTTTCAGATCGTCAGGAATCCCGCTGTATAACTGTGAATTCCACCAAGAAACTCTGAATCTTTAACCAGTTTGCCCCAGAAACTATACTCTGAGACAGATAGAGTGTCCTTCTAAAACTAAATTGGCCTGCTTTTCCTAAAAGCCAGGCTCTGAGACCTATACAGTCTTCTTAGGACAGTCCCTCCCCCCCGCCAAACCTTTAGGAGCACAAACTCTATTTTCTAAACTATTCATTATATTGGACTGCTTTCTACCAAAATCCAACGTCTAAAACAACACAGTTATCTGTGAGGAACATTTTATTGTATACATTAAAATGAAAAAGTCTATTCCCCCCTTTGATAGTTGTGTTTGTTTGATAGAACTGTAGTCTACATGAACCCCTTCCCCTGAAACCATCTACTCCCATCCCTGTATCTGATAAATGGATGTCATTTTGAGCATACCTGCCTCTGCTGTGAGAACCAAAGAGCAGGAATGTTAATACCTTATTCTTGGACTCGTTCAAGCAAAAGGAAACACCCCACACTGAGAAATGATCTCCTCCCACTCTCTGGAAGCTTAAACCCTACTTGACTAGGACTGTTAGTTTAATTGATTTTTCTCTCCCTCCCATTTCACTTTTCCAGTATTCCATTTGTCCTGACAGATGTTAGCTGCTTTCCACACACAACAAACAAGCACAGAGAGTATTGGTTGTCAACAGAAAGGGGCAGGACATTTGCCCATGTATCACAGTTGCTACAGCCCTCTCCGCTGGTCGCCATCACCCTCCCACTAGCTTTCTGCAACATTCTTAAAATAAATTCCTTTTACATTATTTACACATTTTTACAGGATTTACATTCTTAAAATAAATTGCTTTTACAGGATTTACAAATTTGAGGTTTTGGGTCTCTCATAGTTTCCTGACTTAGTGTTGACACCAAAGCTAGGTGAATGGTTCAGAGGAGAATGAATTTGTATATGTGTTTTCTAGTAAATAAGATGCACCTGAATAACCAGGGGCAGCCATTGCTGCCGTGGTGAGCAACGCGGCAAGATAAGGGGCATGCATGGCCTGCGGCAAGCTGCAGAAACGGGTGCAATGATTGGCTCCCACCGAAAAAGGCGGGAGGAGCCTGGGTATATCTAGACGCCTTCCCCGGTCCGCGCCCTTCCCGGCGGCGAGAACCAACAAGGCGTGGTCGTGTGTTTGGCGTCTCGCGTAAGGCCTGGAAGGAGACTGGCCTTTTCTTTCCTTTCCTTTCTTAGCTGATTTTCCTTCTTCCTCTGCCCTCCTCGCTTCTCTCGTTTCAACCTTTTCTTTTCTTTTCACCTCTTCTGGGCCGGTCTCGCAGCCGCCATGGGGCCGGTAAGGGCCAAGAGCAGGGAGCCTGCTGCGCGGCGCGGCGCCATCGGGCAGAGCTGCTCTGCTGAACAGGGTCCGGGCCCAGACTGGCCCGGGACGCCGGACGACGGCCCGTTGTTGGGCGAATCGGAGCAGCGGGCGCAGGGCGGCCGCTGGCTCGGGCTTGTCTCCCATCGGTAGGGGACGGCCGGTCGGCATGGCAGGGCAGTTCCCAGGAGGGGCCCCTCCCCATGGTCCCGGGGTGCCGGCCCGGCATCTTCCCCGCCCAACATGTCGGCCATATAGGCACTGATCTCTGCCTTGGTCCGCAACCTGGCGGACACCCTGTTGCATCTTTCACAAGTCCTCGGCGGAGCTGTTGGCAAGTCGGGCCCCACCTCGTCGGGGGCCCTGAGCCCACCGCGCCGCGCGGCGGCTGGAAAGCGGCGGCGGGCGGGGCCTCGAAGCGGAGCAGCTGAGGAGCTGCACCTCGCCATCGTTAGCGCCCACATCGGGTGGATGCGCCCTCACTGGCCCCTCGGGGCCAGAGGGCAGGAGGAGGAAGCGTCGCCAGGGCGCTCCTCTTCTCTCCAGGCGATCCCCCCAGCTCTTCGCCGCTGGGTGAGTCTACTGAGGATGATGACGCCGCAGGCTACAGGGGAATTTTGGAAAGTGCGCGGGGAGAGAGTCCCTGCTCTCCCACCGCGGGCTTGCAAGCGCAGGCGCTTCGGGCGGGCGGCGCCATCCCCCGGCCCGGCTCAAGACGCACCGCTGCAACCCACTCCGGGTCCCACTCTCCCAGGAAGCTCCGGGAGCCGGGCGCTGGATGGGTATTACGCGGGACATTTTTAAGTTCCCGCAGCGGGAGGGGAGTTGGGTTTGTCGGGCGGGAAGGCCGACAAAACGGAAGGGACCCGCAGCAGCCGAAATGGAATTTTAACAACTGGCTGCAGGGCTTCACCGAATTCCTGGCCCTCATCGGGCTGGGCGTGATCCCCGCGGCCTGGCACCTGGCAGCCTCACATGGCTCATGTGCTGCGGGCTCCGGCGCTATTGGGGAAACTGCGGCCATCGCCACGACGAGGCCATCCGCAAGAACGCCTCGCACAAGCGCCTCTTCCGCTGGGGACCTCATCCACGCACCAAACCTGGATGGTCGTGGTCCAGCCCGCCATGGGAGGGGCGGCGGATCCTCCTGTTCTCTCAAAACCCGGCAGAGCTCTACCCGGGCGGGTGGGGGCTAAGGGGTTGTGTTGGGAATTAACAGCAGTGTTTGCCAGCGGCCAAAATGTAGATTTGAGCACTCTTGCTCTTTTTTGTTCCGCAGCCACAGCAGGATCAGCTGTCCCAAGCCGGGCGGGACGCCTCCCTTTCGGTAGGCCCGGCCGCCTCGGCGCCGGGTTCTCCCAAAAAGATGCCGGTGGCTGCGTGTGCTCCCGCCCAAGAAAACACTGAGATGTGTTCACCCGCCAGCTGCAGTCTCTGGCTCCTACACCCGTTCAAGTGGGGGTGCTGCTGGAGTGACTGCAGCAAGTTATTCAGACAGGGGGGCGCCTGCTGGGGATGGTTTCTCTTCTGGCTTCTGCATCCCATACCAAGGCCCAAGGAGGGCTTACCAAGCCAGCAATCTAAAATCTGTCCGCACATCTCCTGGGGTGGTGGCTGATAAGCTCAACAAGGAAATCCAGGCCGGCCGCATTGCTGGCCCTTTCAGTCACCCTCCTCTCCCCAACCTCAGGGTCTCCCCAATTGGCGTCATGCCTAAGAAAGCCCTGGGGGAGTTTCGCTTAATTCAACACCTCTCCCACCCCTGGGGCGATTCCGTGAATCATTTCATTGACCCAGAGGTTTGTTCGGTCCGTTACGCCACCCTGGACGAAGCAATCCTCTGCATCAGGCAGGCGGGTCCGGGGGCATCCCTAGCAAAGTGTGACATTCAGTCCGCCTTCCGGCTCCTGCCCATTTCCCCCTTGGACTTCGAGCTGCTGGGCATCCACTTCCAAGGAAATTGGTATGTGGACAAGGCCATGCCCATGGGCTGCTCCTTTGCCTGCGCCGCCTTTGAGACTTTCAGCACTTTCCTTGAATGGGCTTTCAGGCAGCGGGTGCCCTCCGGTTTGGTGACCCATTACCTTGATGATTTCTTGTTTATCGGCAGGCAGGGCACCCGGGAGTGTGAGCTGGCCCTTCTGGCTTTCCAGGTCCTGGCCGCCGAGCTGGGGGTCCCCTTGGCTCCCAACAAGACGGAGGGGCCCGCCACTGCCCTCAGCTACCTGGGCATTCACCTGGACACGGTCCTAGGGTGGTGGCCCCGGGCAGCGCTTTCTGCTCCCGGCTGACGAGGTCCTTGTCGGGCTGCAAGTCCCCCGACCATCACATCAGGGTCTCCCGGGGCATGAAAGAAGACCTACAGGTCTGGTTGTCCTTCATCCGAAACTTCAACGGCATCTCTCTGTGGCAATCAGCTTTGGAACCTGGCCTGGAGTTGCAGGTGCACTCTGATGCCTCTGGGGCCTTTGGTTTCGGTGTGTTCTTCCGGGGTCAGTGGGCGCAGGGCCTTTGGCCCCCAGAGTGGCACGCGCAGGGCATCACCAGGGATCTCACTTTTCTGGAGCTGTTTCCCATCCTGGTGGCGGTGCACATTTGGCACAACCTCTGGCTTAACAAACGGGTGCTTTTCTGGTGCGACAACCAGGCAGTGGTGCGTGTGGTAAACAGACAGTCGAGCAAATCGGCACGGGTCATGCGCCTGGTTCGCAATTTGGTTCTCACCTGCCTCACTCATAACATCTCTTTCAAAGCTGCTTTTGTTCCAGGTTTGCAGAATGAGATTGCTGATGCCTTATCTCGCAGCAGGTGGATCGTTTTCTGGCGCTTCTGGCCCCCGGGCGGAGCCGTTCGGCGACAGTGCCGGCGCCCCTCTGGAGCCTTGGCAATGAGACGCCATCACAGGTGTTTTGAACTCGCTGGCACTGGCCACGTGCAGGCAATGGCCACGACGGAGCCGGGTATGCTGATTTCCTGAGCTTCGCTGCCCTCCGGGTGCCCGGTCTGCGGTGGGGTGGACACTGGCCTCCTCCTCGAGTATTTGGTCCGCTCCATGGGCAGGGATGCACCCGCTACACCATGGGGTGCACCTGGCGGCATCGCTTTCTACTGCAAGGTTTCCGGTTTTCCTGACGTCACCAAGGCGCTTGTAGTCCGCCCAGTGGCTGGGTGGCGCGGTGGGCACCAGGCAGAGGGACCTCAGGCGTTTCCAGTCACCAAGGAAGTGTTGAGGGCGGTCACTGGGGTGCTAAGGCAGGTGTGCGCTTCGCGCCATGAGCGCTTGCTTTTCGCTGCCGCCTTCCATCTGGCACACCACGGGCTTTCAGGCCTGGGGAACTGGTCACCCCTACCAGGGATCGACCTTCCAGCACCGCTACTGCAAAGGGAACACCTCGTCCTGTCGGGGGACATGGTCTACGCCATGGCTGGCCCATTCAAAACCGACCAAGAGGGCCGGGCCTGGGTCACCATGCCAGCCCTACCGTGGGCGACGCCACCTGCCCCCTCCCTCCCCTTATTGAGTGGCTACGCACAGGCCTCGGGTGGGCTGCATGCTTTGGTGCACGAGGATGGGTCCCCCCTCACCAGGTTCCAAATGCTGGCGGTGTTCAGGGCATGCTTGGCTCAAGCTGGGCTACCGTCAGCTGAGTTCGGCCTGCACTCGCTCAGAATAGGGGCCGCCACGGCTGTGGCAGCAGAAGGCAGGGCCCCGGAGGATATCCGCAGTTTGGGCAGGTGGCGGTCGGGGCCTTCGGGCGCATTCGCCCACACCTGACTTTGTTGATTTTCCTCAGTGCCTCCAGGGACGCTGCGAGACTGTCCATCGGCAGGTGTGGGTCGTGGGGCACAGCCTCGCTAACAGAGTCGGGACTACGCCTGCAATTCCGGATGGGGCCGCATCTCGGACTCGGGCGCACGTGGCAATTTCCTGGTTGGGGCAGGGGCACATGCTTTGGCATGAGCTAGAGCCCAAGGTCATTGAATACATTTTTCAGCTGGCTACACCAGACCTCCTGGTCATCCACCTTGGGGAGGAAGATCTCCCCGCCAGGTCGGCCTTGACCTGCGCTTTGCGGTGGCCGCCACGCCTTCAGAAGCTTTGCCAGGCACCGCCTAATATGACCTTGGTTTGGTCCGAGATGGTGCAGCGGCCCATTGGAGCTGAGCTGCTGGATCCCTCTGCAGTGGACAGGGCCTGCAGAAAGTCAATAAGGCGTCCGGGCCAAGGTGGTGCTCTCCCCTCGGGGGAGCGGTGGCAGAACACTCCGGAATCACCCGGGACGCCATGGACCTTTTTTTCAGCCGGATGGCGGCCGCCTGTCCCAATGGGGCATGGACTTGTGGCTTCAGTCAGTTCAGTTTACCCTTCGTCGGTGGTTAAGATAGAGACAGGCTCAGGCTTGAGGAGCTTGGGCGGTGAGCTGCAAGGGTGGGCAGCTCGTGGCGGGTTTGCAACGGTGTCGCACATCTGGGGAGAGAACGAGCCTTCCGGCTGGGGCTCCCAGGCTTGCGCCCTATGAGGGCCGGGTATGGGTGGGCAGGCTGGCAGGTCGGCAGGCTGTCAGGCCGTCTCGGCCACCCCAGGGAGTGGGGTTGGGTTGGGCTGTTAGGCTGCCATGGGCTTAGCCGCGCCCGACACCCCAGCAAGGACGGGAGGAAGACGGGCTGGGGGCGGCCTTTGGGCTCAGCCGCGCCCGCCTCCTCAGCAGGGCGGGAAGTGTGGAAGCATTCAGGAGTATGATCACTGGGCTTCCCTTCCCGCCAGTTTCCCATTCATTGGGATGTGATGTGCTGCACCTGTTTGTCACCAGCTCTGATGTAAATAGTTCTTGTTTATATGTTTGTTGTTTAATAAACGGCTGCGCCCATTCCCTTTCCAGCCTGTCGTTGTGGTGTACCTTATTGAGCCGTAGGGAGTCTCACCATCTGCAGCAAATAAGATGCACCTGAATAACCAGGGGCAGCCATTGCTGCCGTGGTGAGCAACGCTGCAAGATAAGGGGCAGGCATGGCCTGGCGCAAGCTGCAGAAACGGGTGTACTGATTGGCTCCCACCAAAAGGCGGGAGGAGCCTGGTATATCTAGACGCCTTCCCCGGTCCGCGCCCTTCCTGGCGGCGAGAGCCAACAAGGCGGGCTCCACCCACCCTCCCTGTAATTTAGGGTTGGCGGGATTTTTGGTCCTTACTGTCGCAGTCCTGGCGGGTTTGCAACGGTGTCGCACATCTGGGGAGAGAACGAAGCCTTCCGGCTGGGGCTCCCAGGCTTGCTCTATGAGGGCCAGGGTGGGCTGGCAGGCTGGCAGGTCGCAGGCCGGGCCGCTGTCTCGACACCCCAGGGAGTGGGTTGGGTTGGGCCGTTAGGCGGCCATGGGCTTAGCCGGTGCCCGACACCCCAGCAAGCACGGGAGGAAGACGGGCTGGGGGCGGCCTTGGGGCTCAGCCGGTGCCCGTCTCCTCAGCAGGGGCGGGAAGTGTGGAAGCATTCAGGAGTATGATCTCTGGGCTTCCCTTCCCGCCAGTTTCCCATTCATTGGGATGTGATGTGCACCCGTTTGCCGCCCAGCTCTGATGTAAATAGTTCTTGTTTATATGTTTGTTGTTTAATAAACGGGCTGCGGCCCATTCCTTTCCAGCCTGTCGTTGTGGTGTACTTATTGAGCGAGGGAGTCTCACCATCTACAGCAATATTTCTTGGGAGTTTTTTTACCTTGTAACTATGTATTCATATTGTTAAAAGGTAGCTCTATTGACAAAAGACCATAAATTCATGTAACTGAGCAATCTGATCACAGTAAAGCTGACTGTGTACATTTGAAAGCTGATTATGTACATTTTGAAGTTCTCAGCAGCCTTGATAGAAGACAAAGCATAAGCCCCTTGAACTCTTGAGTAGCAAAGGCCCCTTGAAGTCAGAAATGAACCTGGCTGTTAAACTGTCTTGAGACTGATATGTCAAAAACAAGAGACTGATTGGTAAGTACATTTATTTCTTAGGCTTGGTCTACAGTAGTGTTTGCTGCTGTTATTACTGTGACAGCTAGTATTAATTACTGTTTATATGGTGGAACAGCATGCTAGGCATTCATTGCCCATAAACAACTTCAAGCTACTTTGATTTCCTATTCAAATAACTCTTTCAAGGAATGGCTGTGTGGTTGATCTGTTCAACTCACATTTCAATGCCACATTATATTTTTGGCCAGCTAATAGTACTGGGAAAATTACATTCAATATTTCCTTCTAGAAATTCAGCCTTTGCAGTGAAATGAAAGCAAGACCTTTTTTTATTATGCAGGTAGTAACAGGTATGGGGCAGATGATCCTGTGAATGTATATTACAGTGGCTGTATTTTGAAAAGACCAACAAGGTAATTCATTTGAGTTTGAGGAAAGAATATCACACCAGTCAAACTATATGACATATCTGCAAAAAGGTATTCAGTTTGGGGATCTGGAATAGACTCTTGAAAACCTTCAGTTTTTCTACCCACTGCAAGTTCAAAATGTTACTCTTCTGGCTCAACTCTGTTTAGAGGAGCCTTGGGCAATCCAGCCTTTTTTTTTTTTTGTCTAATAGTCCAAATGGTGCCCTGGAGCCTGCAGTAAAATTCCTCAAGAACACACATTGAACCTAGCTTGTACCCCTTTTAATTACAACATCCTACATCTTGACCCAATCAAATGCAAGAAAGTTTGCTCCAGTCATTACTTTGTTCTGGACAGAACGACACAGCAGCCTAATTCTACTGGAGATGACAGCCAGTTATGTGCAGCTGGCCATTAACACTTGGGACTCAAGAAAGAGGAGTCATCGACACCCTGGACATATTCAGGCAAGCCTGGAACACAAAGCAAAATGAGAAATTTCCCTAAAAAGAGAGATTTCTCAACACTTTTTTCCGGTTCTGTAATCTTATTCTGACTGCATTGTTTGTTGGAAGTATTTGCTGTGTGAATGAAAAGTTTTTAATATTTTCTAATATTTCTTTAGTCTCCATGGGAAAAGTGGACTATAAATGAAGACAATGATACTGATAATAATGTAAAACTGTGTTGCACGCTCTTGCTTACCTTCTGATATTTTTCTTCTAACTTCATGAATTATCAGAGTTCTAGAGACTGATGTACATTTCATCTTCTTAATTTAAACACAATGTGTATTTAATCTTCAGGAATCACTTTACAGGCCAAGCATTTGGTTCAATAATATTAACCAGCAAGATAGAACTATACGTGGAGAGAGAGAGTGCAATGAGTGCAGTAGCAACCTATTCTAACTCTTTCCTAGTTTAAACCCAAAATCCTCTGGTCCCCCCCCCCCCAGCTATTCCTACTAAATGCCTCCCTAGTGGATGGAAGATGTTACAGTCCATGAAAGACACATTCCAAAATAGTAAAAATAGTTATCTCTGAATAGGGATTGCATATTTCCATTAGGCAACGAAAACTGTATATTTGCATGTACACATCAGAGCAATAAAAGTTAACTGAAATTTAATGCATCAAAAGCACATCACTCAGCAACCCAGGAATTTAGCCACAAGCTATGATATTGCAGTGTGCCGTCTGCTCGTCAATCTTTAGTGATTCTGATGATTTATTGACCAACAGATGGTTCCATTTCCACCAGGAAATATAGGCTGTTTTCCTAGGGTGATGACAATTGAAGAGCTCTCTTAGAAGGTCTTCAATCAGAATCTCAGTTGGTAAAAGTTGTTGACATCAGTGAAGCTAATGGAGCAAATTCAGATCTATTAAAGGAAGTGATACAAGATTCTTGTCAAGTAGAGTCAATGGAATGATCTGAATGGTTATCTTTGAGTTCTAAAAGCTTGTAACTACATAACATAATTTAATGTAAGAATTATGTATGTAAGTCTGTTAGATCCAAAGATATAACATGAAATGAGTGTTCTACCTAATATATGCAATTAAAATAGGTCTGTTCCACCTTCTATTTATTCTAGCCAATAATGGAAATCACAGCTGTGATTGACAAGTGTGAAAGGCCCTGGAGGATACTTTGGTTTGCTTTGCTTTCCTATTGCCTGAAGCTGCTGCTTCTGAGCATTTTAAGGGACTGCAGCTTTCTGCTTCTTAGGCTTTAACTGGATTCTAAATGTAAGCAATTTTAAAAAGAGTATCTATCACTTTTTGAGAATTTTCAAAATCTACATGATCCCTTCTGCATAGCAGTAATACACTAAAAATGGAGTCTCTCTCCCCCAACAATGCAGTGTTCATCAGTGCATTGTTTTCCCAGTTTGTAAGGTTTATGGCAGCTGGAAAAAAATGTAGAGTGGTCTTTATATTTTAAAAACTGGAAAATAATTTTACAATCAGTGTCTCTATGGGTGGCAGTTGATCACACGCCCCTTCTTCAAAAACATTAGCCAAATCCCAATAGTCTTTCGGAACCCCAGGTAACTCGGGGGGGGGGGTGCCATCTCTAGCGCCGAAGAGGTGAGCGGTTCGAGGGGAGGTTCACCTTCATGCATATGATCCCCACAGGGTGGATCGGTAAAACGGACTATGTGTTTGCTCCATTTGATGGTGGGTTCGTGGGTCTCTAGCCATGACATTCCTAAAACTATAGGGTGCCGAGCCACCGGGGCTAGAATGAAGCAACGTTTCTCCCAATGCTTGGCGCAACGAAGGAGCACTGGTTCAGTCCTGAAGCGGGCTGGGCCTTCCCCCCCTAAGGGGCTTCCATCCATTTGAGTGAACGGGATCAGCTTGGCAAGTAGCACCCGGTTCAAAACCAATTGTTCAGCTACTTGGGGGCGCATGAGACAATGAGAGCAACCTGAGTCTACGAGGGCCCGGGCTAAAATACGGGTGCTCTTAACTGGGTTGGCCAGGGTAGTCATCAAAGTAATGGGGGCGCCCCCCTCACTCACCGCATCTGGAGCAGGGTTGGTCTCCTCATGAGGCACAGAGGAAAAGCTGACAGCGTCTGTGACCTCATCTTCCACATCTAGAACATCTGGTTCGTCCTCCACCAATGCCTGCGATGACCCTTGGGTGGCTTTACCTTCCGATTTGCGTGGAGGTTTGGTGGCCGGTTTGCGCATCGGACCCGATCCAGTTGTTTTGGGTTTCTTTGGGCAGTTGGCAGCCATGTGGCTGGCTTCCCCGCAGTAGAAACAGAGACCCAGGCGTCGGCGACGTTCTGAGGTGGTTTCTCCGCCGGCCGACTTCTTGGTGGGAGCACTGGATGGTTTTGATGGCTGAACCTTGGCTGGTGTTCCTTGGCTAGCAGCCTGAACGCAACCTTGGGTCTACATTCCTCCGTCTGGGCGTTGTGCCCAGGCCAGTCTTTATCTCTTTCTTAACCTTGCTGCGTGCTTGCCATCACTGGCTTCTGTTCTGTGTGAATCTCTGTCTTGGTGGGAATAGTGGGATGGGAAAGTAGGGTTGTTTTGGGCTGGGATTTCCGCGGGTAAGCTTTCGCCCGTAAAAGCGGCTGCTGGGGAGAGTCTGATCAGATTCCGCATTGTCTGTAGAAGATCATGATTGCCAGTCAATAAAGAGCTTTTAAAGTACTGTTGGCCTGGACTTTTCTGGTTCCTTACAGGTGATGCATTAAAAATCAAAAGGTGGCATGACCTAGTAGATGGAGGCATGTAATTAGCCCAGAATTTCAGGTCTTTAGAAAGTATTCAGCACAACATAAAAGAGACTGACTTGCAATTATTTCTGTTTACACAGCCCAGTTTCTTTTTGAGTTGTATATTGAATACTTTTTAAAGGAATACTATTGTTCCTATTATTGCATAATTTTCTGTGTATTGATTTTCAGCTTACATTTTGCTTAAGTATACCAGTAAAATACCAATATATGCAATAAAAAAGCACATTCAGATTTTGCAAATTTAGGTGAAGATGGAGCAGCCATATAGTCTATTGTTGTCAAGGAATTTCTGATAGAACTTCTAGGAGTGCACTTGCCTCATTGAATTTATGGAATTCAGGTGGTATTCTTGAATTCTGTAGTCTGTTTCTTAAATGCTTATGCAGAGAAAATCTTAGACTCAGAGAACAATGTCATGAGACATTAGTCTCATTTAAATAGATTTTCTTTATACTAAATAAGAGGATCAGACTGAAAAAGCTTGAGTTACCCAGTGAACTTCATGATAGAGAGGAAATTTGAAACAGGGCTTCCCAGATTCTAGTCTAATCACTATACCCTGGCCCATTCTACTGACTGAGCCCAAATGCTACACATAAAGGTGTGTTTTTAGTATTTATAACTGTTAAAGATTGAAGACTTAGGGATAAAATCAAACAAGCTCTCCTTTCATATTAATTCAACAAAAGCAAGCCCCGTACTGCCAGAGCAGCCCAATTACTATCTCTTTGCAGTTGTTTCACAAAACCTGAGAAAATATGGTTGCCAACTTCTGAATGGAAAATACCTGGTGATTCTGAGGCTGGAGCCTGAGCAGGGTGAGTTTGAGGAGGACAGGGACTGGGAAAGGCAGAATTTGAGAAGGGGACAGAGAGTTCAGCAGGAATGTGATAGCCTAGACACTTGTCTTCAAAGCTACCATTTTCTCCAGGTGAATTGAACTCTGTAGTCTGGAAGGCAGATGTAATTCTAGAAGATCTCCAGGAGGCCCCACCCTATAAAAATGTCAGTTAAATAGTTTTTTGTCTATGATCCTTTCCAAGCATTTCGGGATGATTAATGAAAACAGAAACAAACACAACTGGCAGATAACATAATTAGCAAGCAATGTGCCTAACATAAAAATAAGATTACCTTGATTTGGGGGTATGAATATGGCAGCCCTGTTTTGCTTTTAATGTAAAGTATTGCTTTTAATGAAGTATTGCTTTTAATGAAAGTTTTTAAAAAGCTGTTAAAAACAGTGATTGCCTCACAAACCCTAAACACTATACTTGGTTGGCTTTTCATAGTTAAAATGTACCTGACCTTTGCTTTCTTTGAAGAATCAGAATGTCTGATCAACAGCATCCTTACAAATACCTTTATGGTGCTGACTATAACAAAGGCTGTATGTGTTATATTTTAAAAAGAAACTTCCCACAGCTTTAAATTTGAAGCTAAATTGTTTGCAGATCTTTGCCTGTAGTTATAAATACTGTTGATGGACAGAAATCAATGTGTGATGCAGTACTGGTATAACAAACCTCTACAAAAACCCCTTGACGATGTATTGATATCCTAAGCTGTCACTACTTGACCACTGAAAGTGGAATGTGCAGACCTGGCTTGTTAATCTGAAATGCAAATACACTGAACTGACAGGCTGTGTTTTTGTGCATTTATTTCAGTTGGGAAGCACCAGGAGGCATTGTAAGCCTCCCTGTTTTGTATAATTTATGCAAATACTTTAAATACCCCATTCTATTCTCAAAGAATCTACTGATAATATGGAATGTTCTTTGGATTTCTCACTGGTGGGCTAGCTGATATTTCCCTCCTGTTATTAAGAGATTAGCTTTTGCAATACTTAGATCCGCCTCCTTGAAATTTGATCACTGATCTCATGGAGTTTACTGAAAAGGTGGGCCTCAATTCAGAGAAATTTAAGCTACTTCACATGGAACGATCACACAGGTCACACATGAGCTCTGATTAACTTGTTATGCTGGTAAAGAATTAATAAGGTGAAAACCCCGTGTGACTGCTAAAAATATGAATGAAGAAAACAGAGTGCAAAGCATTGTCTTTTAGCCAGACATTGAAGAATAATTCATTGCTCAGATTTTTCACAAGTGTCACCTGTAAATTGATTATATACCAGTTTGGAGGCAGGGCTTCCATGATATTAGGCAAATGTTTCAAGAAATTATTGATATAGGGCAATTTTGTTATGCTCCTCGAGGCATCTTCAAGTGCTCCAAAAAGAGATTGGAATAAATGTGACAAGATCTCAAAACTGTGAATTTGTGTGGCCATGAACTGTGTATGATGCTTAACATGGCCAAACCGCTTAAACACATTTTCCATAGTCAATACTGTTGCCATTCAGTTTAGTAACTATGTAGGTGCTAGGTGGAAATATTGTCACCCTTATGCCAAAGATAAGTATGTGCAAAATTTTTTGCTAAAACTTACTAAAATATTTAAACTTCCAATTTTAATGACTTTCAATGGGAAAAATTAAGTTTAAATCAAAATTTAAGGTAGTTAGAATTTTAAAAATAATTCATGCTTTTGCTGTATGTACGATAAAGGCATGATCTGAAAAATACAGATAGATAAAAATAGTCAAGAATGTACAATAATAGTACTTTATAGGTGTTTTCCTCACTGGCGATTAATCCTGGGATAGTCACCCGAAATAGCCAGGTTCCCTCGAGATCTCCTCACAGCCAAACCATGGAACACAGATCAGTCCCATTTCTGGCACTCCTTCCCACCCCTTATCACGGGATTTTCCTGAACCTGCTTGTATATGCACCTTTTTGAAAAAACTCTTCAATGGGAGCAAATAGCAGATGGGGGCTACACATTTGAGGGACCATAACTTTGGCCCCCATGAACCAGACTTCACCAAACCTGAGTGGTATTATAAGGAGAGTCTCCTACTGATACCACCCAGGTTTTGTGAAGTTTGGTCCAGGGGGTCCAAAGCTATGGACTCCCAAAGTGGTGGACCATCCCCCATTGTTTCCAATGGGAGCTAATAGGAGATGGGAGTACACATTTTAGGGTCCATAACTTTGACCTCCATGAACCAAACCTCACCAAAACTGGGTGTTATCATCAGAAGGGTCTCCTAAAGATACCCTGAAATTTTGGTGCTGCTAGCTTAACAATAGCACCCCTGACAGCAGGCACCCACCCCCCCAAGGGGCAGGCCTAGATGTCTTCACTAGAAACATGCTGCAGTGGGGATGTTGGAACCTGGATGAAAAGGTGCTGATTCTTTTGAAACTTGATTGTATCTAGATTAAATTTTCAGTGGGAATTTGGCCATATTGATGAATTTCTCTCCTGAAAAGTGCTCAAAAAGTTTGAGAGTATCTGGTCTGGAGCATGGTTGTAATTAAAGGAGAATACCTGGCCCCACCTTGAGGCTGTCAACTGCTTACAATGGATACATCCATTGTATATATGTGTGGATTTTAAACATTGTTCTCTCTTTTCTTTCATATAAAAGAAAGAAAATCTTGGTTTCTTACATACTTTGCAGTAATGTTTTCATGATATCCATGGTTGCATGCGCCTTATATAGGTGTGCCTGGCTCCCTTGTCACATGATGGTCCCCCGTCATGTGACTCGCTTGGTTGATCAGCTTGAGGGAGGTGGGCAGCTGCTCACTCCTCCCTTGCCGCAACAGCACCCCAGGCAAGTCTGGAGGTGCATCTTTCCTGTCACATTTTTATTAATTCATTAATTCTGAATTGCTCCCAACAAGAGAGTTAATTGAAACAAAACCCAAAACAAAACCCCAACATTGCTATGGATGTAATAATTGTATTCATATATCTGTGATGCTCTTTTGAAAATGTACCCCAAAGCATCGTATTGAAGAGTTCATAAACAAAAAACTTTTGCCTGCTTGATTTTTTTTTTTAACAAAATGAACAAATGCAGCTTCAATGAAAAGATCAGGTCAGGGTCATCCTAAACTTGTTTCTGGTCATTTATATTAATTTTGTTTTTGCTTTCATAACTAGAATATTATTCAATACATAGGAGTAATGACTCCTGTTGAGCAATTCCCATCTTGCAACACAACACACTACTTCTCTAGACTACTACCACTACACACACACACATAATAAATAGCAACTGCTTTGATTGTGTTTCCCTTATAAAATAAAGATTCTGAATCTCAAATACTTTCTGCACAAATGTCATTGTCTTTTTGCTGCTTGCTCTACAAAGCTTACTTTAAAAAAGCTACAGTCAATACGTGCTTTTTCTGATGCATGTATTATTCCCATGACCATGGAGTCAAATGGTCAAATTGCAAATAATATTAAATATAGCATTCATCTAAATCCTGTGGTGGCAGCTATCCATTTATGTTGTAAATCAAATCCAAACAAAAAACCATGGTGGGCACACAAGTCCACACAGTGTGCGTGTAAAAAGCCAGAAGCAATATAAAGAGAAGTTATCAGAATACAAGAAATTCTTTTATCCTTAATAAAAAGGTCTGATCAAAGTACTGAATTCCTGAATAAATACCTTGTTCTTTTCTGTATATGTACCTTTGTGAGGTTGTCGTTGACATGGCAGAAGCTCAGAAGCTGCACTGGAGGCAAACCAATTTGCAGCAAGAGATCAATGTAGTGTTGCCAAACTGACCTGTGGTGGACCAAGGGACCCTGTTTTTGATAAATCGCCCCCACACTTCCAGGAAGAAGGATGGGCATGGCTAGGCCTGGGTGCGACGTGCACAGGCCACCCAGGACAATGCCTGCACCCATCAGCCAGCCTGGTGGGCCGTAGTCGTGCTCTCTGTCTCTGTGGAAAGCATGCCATTGGCCCACCAGACCAGCCAATATCATGCCCAGACCCAGCCATGCCCCTCCTCCTTCCCCCTCGCCCTGCCAGGCCCAGCCACCAGCCAAGGTAAATGGAGCGTGGGGTGCACAGGGTGGTGACAGGGCATGGGGGCCCATAGGCGAAAAATTCAGAGTCTGCCCCAGGCTCCATTTCCCATAGCTACGCCACTGTTCCCTAGCTATGCCACTGCACATCAGGCTGAAGTCTCAACCCATTAGACTCATGACACACCATTAAGGTTAATGTCTGTCTCTTTTCCTTTCCAGGAAGGGCAGGAAATCCCTTTTGTCTAGGGAGGTTTAAGATCACTATGCATAACCCTGAGGGCCCATTTCTCCCTATAAAGAAGCTCACTGTCCCAATACACAGTGTTTAGTATCTCTGGACAACTATCTGTCTTTGATACTGTTCTACAGCTCCGTTTCTTCCAGAGCTAAGTGTGGGTCATTCAGTTCTGTACCTTGGACCATTGTTCTCCTATAGGTGACTATAACCTTTATTGCCCCTCCCAATTTATTTCTTATTTATTCCAAATCTATCCTCTCACAACTGTCTATATCCTAAGACTGTGTGTGTGTTCTGCTGTTTTATTGTGTGCTTATGTACCCCCATTTTATCCCTTAATAAAAATTGTTAAACTTTGATCTACTGTCCTGCATGTTTCCATATAAAAGCTGAATCTTGTATAAATAGACAGTCAAGACCTCATGTTGCCCGGACTTTTGCAATGCCAAGAGTCTGCTCCAGCTAATTTCCCCACACTAAAAGGGAGAGACTTCCCACCACTTCGAGTAACAGTAGAATCAGAGGTGGGATCCAGCCAGTTCCCACAGGTTCCCAAGAGTGGGTTACTAATTATTTGTGTGTGCTGAAAGGGGGTTACTAATTGGGTCCGCTCAGAGGCAGTGGCATATTTGCCTAGGGACAAGGAGTACCCCCTGTCCCTGGGCACATCCATTGCACTTTCTCTGTCCCACCTGCTGCCCCACAAGGTGTTTGTTGTGGGGAGAGGAAAGGGGGGGCATTTGTTAGCTGTTTGGAGTCTCCTTAAAAGTAATGTGCAAATCCAAACTGCACTTTTATCCCTAAAATCTTGTTTGCAATTGTGAATGGCCTTGATGGGGGGGGGGGGGGGGGAGGACATGAAGAATCTTGGTTTTCCTTAACTTTGCTGTGTAGCTGGGCCGTAATCTGGAGAGCTGAGAGTTTGATTCCCCACTTTCTCTGTCTCCACCTGCTGCCCCACAAGGTGTTTGTTGTGGGGAGAGGAAAGGGGCGTTGTTGGCTGTTTGGAGACTCCTTAAAGTAATGTGAAAATCCCAACTGCCCTTTTTTCCCTAAAATCTTGTTTACTGGTGTGAATGTATGGCCTTGATGGGGGGGGGGGGGGGGGGGGGGGGAGGACATGAAGCACCTGGCTTCTTAACTTTTGCTGTGGAGCTGGGCTGTAATCTGGAGAGCTGAGTTTGATTCCCCACTTTCTCTGCCCCACCTGCTGCCCCACAAGGTGTTTGTTGTGGGGAGAGGAAAGGGGGCGTTTGTTGGCTGTTTGGAGACTTCTTAAAGCGAACTGCACCTGGGGTGCACATGCCCTGTGTCCTTACCACAGCCCTGCCCAGGAATGCCACGTCCCCGTCGTGCCCCACCCAGTCCCATTGGTGCTACGCCACTGTTTGAATCCCACCACCATGGGAACTTGTTACTACAATTTTTGGATCCCACCACTGAGTAGAATGAACCATTGGTAGATATGTGTGAAGGAAGTGGTAGGGCCTGGACTAGAAATGTCTCCTAGCATCTTCTCCTAATAGGCAAAGTCTATACCTTGCCTCTGCACAAGTCAAGGGAGTCAGAGGTCAATATTGAAGACTTTCCCAGTTGGAATCAGCAAACTGTTGTAGGTTTTTCAGATTGTGTGGTGATGATCTGGTAGTTTTTGCTTCTATCATTTTGCCTGTATTTGTGGCTGTGGCTGGCATTTTCAGAGCCATGTTAAAGTGAGATGCGTTTCTCTCCAGGGCACACTGGCATATCTAGAGGGACAGGGGGAGACACTGGCATATCTAGAGGGACGGGGGAGTCTCAAGCCCCAGACACCACTTCTTGGGGGTGCATTTGTAGTCCCCCAACTGTGCCGCAGTCCAGAACTTCCCGTGAAGTTTGAGACTGGGATGCAGTTGGAGGCTGGCAGCTCCATGTGAAGATTGAGGTTGGGTGTGGGGCTGGCAGCTTAGAGCTGGATTCAAGTCTGGCCTCAAACAGACTCAGACAGAAGCTGGCTGTTCTCATCCCTCTAGCTTTATAGTGTTGGCAGATTGCAACTTAGAGTTGGATCCAAGTCTGGCCTTAGCCAGGCTCCAATAGGCACTTGCTGCTTCCATCTCCACATGGAGTTTGCAGGGCCCAGCCCCACACCCAACCTCCACATGGATATGGAGGTGGTGAGGCTGGCTGGCCCCACTCACCATCTCCAGGTGGTGATTGTGGGCAGGGTGAGCCCACCTGGCTTTATTTGTAATCTCCATGTGGAGATTACATGTTAGATGAGCCACGCTCATCAGCCCTCAATTGTGCTTCATACCCCATGGGGGCAGGGGGGCAGCTGTGGAGGGGGCACAACACCTTGGTTAGTCCCAGGCACTGTTTTAAATAGATACACCCCAGCAGTGAGAGAAATACGCCTCACTATGACATGTCTCTGAAGATGTCAGCCATAGATGCAAGTGAAATGTTAGGAGCAAAAACTACTAGACTACAACCACACAGTTTGCAAAATACACAGCAGCCAGGAGTCAGAGATCATTTCTAGAAGCTGGGGTGCTGAACTAGAGTGCTGGGCAACACTTGCTTTCTATCGCATTCTTCTGTAGCTGTTGCAACACAAGCAGAACTTTGTGCTGCTACACATACTTGCTGTTTGACTTCACTCAAGGCTATAGTTACGTGTGTTTAAATCCATTAATTTTAATGGGACTTTCAGATTCAAAACATTAGTCCAGGCTAGCATCAGAGAGTGAAAAAACCAGGTACCTGCTGAGGCCCACAACCTGGCAGAGGCTCCACTGCTGACATTTGGCTCATCTCCTAATGGCAGAGAAACCTGGCAGTGCTAGAGGAAACAGAACACGAGCAGAGCCATGCTGTGGCACTGCTGTCAGGCACCCCTCCCACGGCCACATGGGAGATTGCTCCACAGACTTCTGTGACATTGCAAGGGTCTCCGAGATAATCTCCTTTTTTTTCCTCATAGCGGTGTCATATTCAGAAGTTTACTCCATGTTTTTATTATAATTCCAGTTTATAGAATCTGGAATAGTTTCACTAAAGGTTTTACTGATGCTCCTGTATAGATTGGATATAGCAAACTGCTTTGAAGGACTCTGGTAGGCCTCATTCTCTGTTCTTTGCTACATACTATTTGTTTTAAATCAAATTATACTGCCCAGTTTGCCTAAGAAGATTTTAGCGTATTCTTGTGTGACAATATCTCACAAGGAGAAGATTTGGAAAACTATGGAGCATAATAGTTTCATGATCTTTTTAGTTCTGTAAGGAGTGTAATACAGCTGTGTTGTGTTGTTATGAAATATCCCTCCTGTATGGAAATGAGATTGCCCAATGCCATAACAACATAGTGAATGACTGACATTTGAACCCTGCCTGCTACACAACACAGGCCTTTCCTTGCTAGCAGGGTTGCCAATCTTCAATAGGGCCTTCAGATGTCCTGGAATTGCAGCTAATCTCTAAGCCATTATACCCTGCTACCTCAAGCCCCACCCCCAAATGTCCAGGAATTTCCCAACCCTAACTGTTTCAGTGCGCATGCATGGTCACATAACACAGCATCAATTGATTCTTATCCTCTTTAAGTCTCTGAAGACACTGAAGAAAGGATTAAATGTGTGAATGGGCCTATTTGTCTGGACATTTGTTATTGCCGGTGCATGTATGCATATATAGTTCTGCCATTCTTCATTCTTACCTATAAAATGCACATAGAGGTCTGTTTTTAAAATCATATTTGCAAAACAATCTGGTATAGGAGGCATAGCATTAATGAGTCGAGAGCCATCATCTGTGGGCAGTGAAGTATGTTCCAAATTCTCCAGGCTGTTCCCCCCCACCATGCCCCCAATTTTCTATTAGTGCAGCAAATGACACTAATTGCATTGTCACCTTCTTCTAGCAAGCTGAGGGCTCCAAGTTAAAATATGTGTTCTTATAAATATCTATAACTGGGTTATTTTAAACGTTTTTGTAATGTTGCATTCTCTGCTATCAAAGTCCTCGAATACTCAATTTTGCATTTGGTCTTTTACTGTACATATTTTATTCCTCAAAGAAGTACTTAACAATATACTGTTCCAAAATGCTTTCAGAACAATAGCTTATTCCATATGGTTCTTTAAACCTATTTTTACTTCCATTGTCAAATTAGAGTGGTATTGTTCATTATATTTCAGATGTTAGCACAGTTGGATCACATCCAAAGATGTGTACTTAAACTGCCAAACAGTGAAAGACTGACATTGGGCATGTCTCATTACTTTGCTATTGATAGGAAGAGAATAATTCAGTGGAAAATCAGCTTTTATCAGTGTCACGTAATGTCATGTAATTTCTCAAGGATTAATATGACACATCATCAATTTAGTGATCCTAGATCCTTAACATTGTGGAGTTTCTGCTGCTGTCTCCCCCCCCCCCCTTTCAATCAACCAGTTTGATAATGAGAGTGAAAAATCAGGCATACGTGAATTTGGGTAAGTTTAAGGAACAAATTACTCATTACACAAAGGTTTGTATTGTAAACCCCCATTGTTTTGTGACTTATTTTTTGGATGAAAGCAATGTGGTGAGTTTTTAGGCAGGGGAACTGCAACTCCCCACTGCCAGGCTGGCTTTTTCTTCCTTCCAAATTCCATACACTTCTTGACCTTTGGAAACATGAAGCCCCATTTGAGAGAAGCAACTAAGGTAAAGCATTAGTCGCAATTGCTATATGGAACCTTCATGTTCAAAGGCAGTATGCCTCTCGGGGAGGCGAGGGCATGGCGATGGAAAAGCGGACCCAATTAGTAACCCCCTCTCGGCACACACAAATAATTAGTAACCTACTCTCAGGAACTGGTGAGAACCTGCTGGATCCCACCTCTGGGGGTTTCTAACACTATTGTTGCATATATTTTGCGATTAATATATGAATGGAAGTTCATCAGATAAGAACTTCAACTGAGGGCAATATTATGAGCCTTTTGGTATTGTTTGTGCAATACCAGATTAGTAGACTTCTTGGGGAAGCACCGAACTGGTGCCTTGGCTGATGTCCAGTACATGAAAATGTGACCTTTGTGTTTTTTTCAGCCCTGATTTTTCACTCTTCTCTCATGTATAAGTCCACATACTTATATATTTAAGAATGTGTTAGTGAAGTCTCCTTCATCTTCCATTCTTTTTAATTGTCTGTACTCATCTGTTGGGATATTGGCCTTCACAGAGCTGATAGGGAACTTATTCTTTGTTCAGGGAGGAAGAAAACATTGGCATTAATAAGGTCAATACAATTTTCAGTGGTCAGTTTTATCTCTTAATAGGTATGCAGTTTTCCCTCTGTCAGTATGCAGAACATGAGAATTCTCGTGATAAGTCAAACAAGATATCCATCACACACAGCAATCTTTGTACTGACAGCAGATGTCTTGAAATGTTCACAAATTTGTTTTTAGCGTCTAATAGTTAGAGGTATACAGTTTTGATAATCAAACAGCTGTTGTTGCTGTGACTGGAGATATTTAAGATGATCTGAGCAAATTTAAGTTCATATATAGGAATGATGGCATTAGTGTGTAAACCAGAAAGTTGAATCTACTAATCATCTTTCTGATCTTCTCATTGTTATGTTATACTGCTTTTTGAGGTTTCTCAAGGGACTTAATAACATGTACCCACCTGTTAGACCTCCAATGCCACAATGGAGCCTGGCATTGGTGTTGTTTCATCTCAACAGACTTCATTACTATTAACACTTTTGTCTTACAAGACAATTTTTCTGATGGCCATCATTTTGGCATGCAGAATCAATGACTAGAAGACGTTACTCCATGACCCTCCATTCATGCAGTTTTTTCCTGAAAGGCAGTATTCAGGCCTAGCTTTGAACATCTACCAAAGGTGGTGTCCAGCTTTCACCTTTCTTGGGATGTGGTCCTGCCTGCATTTTTTTTAGGACTCACAGTCTGTGCAGGATAGGGCTATGCATTCCCTAAATGTGCATGGAGCCCTCTCATACTGCATCACCAGAACTAAGTCTTTTAAGGACACCGTTTTGCTCATATACTTCAGAAGCCCCAAGAAGGGCTCCCTAGTATCTATCCCCACTCTAGCATGTTGAGTGACATCTGCAGTTAGATTGACTTACAGCCAGGCTCAGATTCCTTGCCCAATTGCCATTCAGGGCACACTCTACGAGTACTGTAGCTGCTTTTATGGCCTTTAACAGTAGAGTGGACTTTAATGACATATGCAGAATGGCTACGTGATCTACTCCCTTGATTTTTTTTAATCAAGCATTACGCTGTGGATGCTAGGGCTGAGATGAGCATGGGTCAAGCTGTTTTGCAATTTGTGGGTCATTAAACAATTTGTGGGTCATTAAACCTCCATAGAATGTATGCATGCTATCCTCCCATGTGGGGCTGTACAGTGACAACAGTGATAAAAAACAGTGTTGCTTCCCATAATAGTTGTTCATCTAGTGGTGCTCTTTACAGACACACACCCTCTCACCTTCCCCTCTATGGGCTTGAGTGGTGACTCCTTGCAGTGACAAAGGAAGATCTGGGGGGGAGCACACCCCTCCTCCTTAGTCACATGGCCTAAATGGGGAAAGTAACTAGCCCAAGAATGTGGCTGGGAATGGGGAGCACTGTTATCAGAGTGCCCCATGGTGGGTGGGTTTCTGTTTTAAGACAGTGGTGCCTCTACTCATCCTGCCAATCCTCGGGGTGCCTAGCAGTGCAGTGCCAAAATGTGGAATCCATTCTTGTCATTGGCTAGCATACCCACCAGGACACAGTAAAATCCTGTCTGGACTTGCCCTCGCCCACATCTGCCTTGTTGCCACATCCTTCCTAAAGGAGAACACAATACTGCTGCCCTGGAGACCATTTCCATCTCAGCCCTGGACTATACATTCTGCAAAGACAAAGGACCTGTTAATGTGTTTGCCCCATGTGTTCCTGTCAATATAATACATTAACCCAAGAACTTCTCCCTCTGAATAATTTCTCTGATGACCACCACATTTACATTGCCATTGGTACAGAAGCTGTAATTTAATCAGCTACCTTCCCCTTTTCAAGCACTCCCAAACTTGGCCCATCAAGCTAATGCCTCAACCAATAAATTAATGACTCAACTCTTAAGGTTGATATCTGCCTCTTTCCCCAAAAAGGCAGGACTCCTCTTTGTCCTGGGAAATTAAGGGTCACTCTACATAACTTTGAGGGACCCTTTCTTTATAAGAAACCCCTCTCCCTGTGGCCAGTGTTCAGTATCTCTGGAGACCTCTCTGTTGATATTGTTCCACAATGCATTGTTCTGTCTTCTACCAGAGCTAAGCATGGACTGCTCAACTCTGTTCATCGAACCATTCCACTCCAGGATCAGGTGACTATAGCCTTTACTCCCCAATTCCATTCATCTGTTCCAAACCTATCCACTCAGCACTGCTTATATCTTAGGACTGTGTGTGTGTTCTGCTGCTTTGACTATTGTGTGCTTGTGTATCCCTATCATCCCTAAATAAAATTGTCAAACTTTATTTTGCTCTCCTGTGGAATTTCTTGCAAAAGTTGATCTTGGTTTACATGGGCAACAAAGAGCCCAAACTTGCCTGACCTTTTGCTATGTCAAGAGTCTGGTCTCACTCTAACAGGAACAGGCTCCCATCATTTTGGACAACAACTCCATATACGGCTAAAGCTCTTAATTTGCTGTCAAAATGCTTTGCAGTTGGACCTGCTCAAGTGCTGTCTCCCATGTGTCTGTACGAAGGACCACTAGATGAACAGCAGTTACAACAAGCAACGCTGTTTCTGTATTGTAAAGTGTGATTACTGTCAATACAATTTTCCTTTTTTATGAGTCCCATCCCATTCCATCCTGTTTTCTGGTTAAATCAATTCAACTCATGTCGAAGACTCATCTTTGGACTAGCCAATAAGTTTCAAAGTTGGGTATGCAGCCCAGTTGTTTGCCTTGTAGTAAAGCATTCTCATGTTAACACTGGTAGAATTTGGGTACCCTGATATGCCATTATTCTATTAATTGTGGACTTTAATCTGAGGTATCATCTGTCTCCAGGAACCATGCATGGCTATGACTTTAGAGAAATTATCTTAGAAGAATGCTAACAATTAAACACTATTTTGAAACTATGGTAGAAGTAATTAGCTTTTGTGACAGAAAAGAAGGGGAAAAATTGAAAAGGCCATAATGAACCTTTAGAATTAATCAATAAAGGAAATATCCTACTGACCTGACTACTAAAAGTGATGTTTCAGCAAATAGCCTGGTGATGTAGAACACAGCCAAGTAAGCCAATGTCACCCTCAGCTAAGGAAGTCCAACACACAATGCAATTATCCTGTTGGCAGAAGATGAATGGATAATACAATGTTAGGGAAGGAATTAGTTTAATGCCTAGCATCTGAATAGCTCTCTTCTGAATGCCCAAAGTACTCCATGTGCATTACAGCTGCATTATTTTCTTCAAGGTTTGTCTGGCTATGCCCAACATAGCCATGATATTAGAGTATTCAAAGAGTATTTATGAAAGCTTTCTAGGAGATGCCACACAGATCTTGTGTTTGCTAAGATATTATGAAGTGGAACCTGAACACCATGCCTGTGAACAATGTACTATAGATGAGAATCTGCTGACATTTATTTTCCACATACTCAGAATTATGCAGAAAGGTTCAAAGCAATGCTCTATACATTAATGGTAGTTGTATAAAAATTTTAGCATTGTGAGGCCAGAAAATGAAGATGTTCTCTGTGGAGACAGTGAAATATATTTATTTTCAACAACATAGTAAAGTTTAGAAAAAGGTAAGCAATCATGTACCTATAGCATTTTTTCAGGGAAGATCAGATTGCCGTGAATGGTAAATTGATTCAAGGAGTGCAGCTTGTGACTTTGAGCATAACATTTTCTTTCTAGTCTCCCCTCTTGTTTCTTTCAGGTTGGGAAGGTTTTCAATGTTGGAGCTGGGTTCCTGATTCTGAAGACCATCCATATATTACTTTTGTAGGTAATTCCTGCTGAAGAATGATGATGATTAAGTATTTGTCTTTCCCACACATTCTTGTTCTCCTTCTTCTGAGATGCACAATAATATGCATAAGGTTTTACAGATTGGTCCCACCAAAGAAACAGAATGCTGATCTTCCTATATTATTATGATTACTTTACTCTTACACTTGCATTGTTACCTAGATACCAGGTTCTGTTTTGAAATGATCAGCATCACAGTTTGAAATCTGGGCCTTATATATAATTGATCTAAGAGAGAATGCCTTATCTGCAACTGTGGAAAGACAGAAGAAAAAAGTGACTGAGTAAATGTGACCACGTGGGATTTGATTTGGGCCATCCTGTTCAGACAATGGGCTGGCAAGCTAACTTGAATCTTGCCATATGAACTTATAAAATAGACGAAAAACATTTTCCTCTACTGGCATTCTTCCCAGAGAACCAGGATGATATAGTGTTCAATTAGGACCTGGGAAACAGGAGTTCAAATCCACACTCATATTATGGATGCTTGCTAGGTGACCTTGGGCCAGGAAACATGGGTTCTAATCCTTGCTAATATTTGTATGTGAGAACTCCAAGGAATATCAGGTTTTTTACGCAGAGGCAGGCAATAGCAAACCATCTCAAAATATCTCTTTTCTTGAAAACTTTACAGTGTCCCATAAGTCATCAGTGACTTGCTGGCAACCCCCCCCCCCGCCCCCCCCCCCCGCATTCTGCTTATTGACAAGAATTGTGAGTTCTTTTCACCAAGCTGTTCCAACTTCAAAAATATTTCAGTTTTTATTCAAAATATCATAAAAATGTATGGTATGATTAACACTTTTCCTTGGAAGGAAGTCCTGCTGAAACCGACACTAATGTCTTTAAGAGCAGGAAGTCAGGGGAAGAGCTTGAATGCATTTTACACTGGAGTTCCATTGTCAAAATGTGTTCTACTACATCTTTGTTGATCAGCCATTTGCCATATTCCTGAAGTGTAATAGAATGTCTTAATTTAAAATAATGGAAAGAAACCAAACAAATCACTTTATTTAGGCACTATTGATCTTTTGTTGCTCTGAATATATCACTAAGATTGTTCTGAGATTTGTTTAAATGCTGTCATGACCACCATTAAGTCAAAAAGGTTGTTCAGAGTTAAACAAGTTTGGTAAATCATACCCTCAGTTAAATCCAGCATTTTAACTAAAGCTTCTTTTCACAAAATGAAAAGTTGAATATGCCTCAGCATGGGTCTTCTGAAATGTTGATTATTGGAAATGCAAGAAGAACAAAACAGCTAGAGAGGATTACAAGGATGTTATCTCAAATATTTACCTTTTTGATATTTTTAAAAGGTAAACAAATTGTTTTTATTTATTTATTTGTATTTAATTTAATATCCTGCCCTCCCTGGCCTAAGCTGGACTCATACTTAGAAAAACAAATTCTAACACTAAGCATCAAATGCCTGATGGTGATTTAAACCAAGTCACATTACCTATACAAAGCACATTTGCCTGCTCTTAAAGTTTTATTTGGGTGATAGAGGAGGAGCCAGGGCCAACATATTCTGCATAGCTCTTATTGGCTTTAGGTATATACTGTGTGGAACAACATGGTCTCGCATGCTCTGCGGGATGAGGTAATGTTGCACAGAACTCTAATTTCCACAAGTAAAGCATTTTGCCAAGTAGGAGCAAGGACCATAAAGGCCCTTGCTCTAGTGGAAGCTAACCATATAACCCTGGAGCCAGGGATCACCAGCAGATTGCTCTTGGAGGACTGGAGAGTCCTCCAAGGGCATAATGGGAAGATGCGGTCCTATAGATACGATGATCTCAGATTACTTAAGGTCTTAAGGGGAAACCTTGAAAATGATCCAGAATTCAACTGGTAACCAGTGCAGATGTTAGAGGACAGGTATTATATGGTCTCTCATCGGAACTCTGGCGAGTATACTAGCCATCGAATTCTGGACCAATTGCAGTTTCCAGAATAGTTTCAAGGGCAGGCCAGCATAGAGTGATTTACAATAGTCTAGCCTGGAGGTGACCATTGCATGGATCACTGTGGCAGTGTTCAGCACTGGACAGGTAGGGGGCCAGTTGCTTAGTTTGGCGGAGATAGAAAAAAAGCCAAATTAGCTGTATGTGTGACCTTAGCCTCCATAATTACACCCAGGCTTCTGGCAGAAGAGGCAGGTGTTAAGGACTTGCCACCCAGAGTTGGCAGCTAGAACCCCAATTCCAGTGTGCCCCATCCCAGCCACAGGACCTCCGCTTTCACTGGATTTAGTTTCAGCCAATTCTGACAGAACTATCTAGCCATGGCCTCCAAACATTTAGCCAAAACATCTAGCGGGGCAGCTGGCCAACCATCCATCAACAGAAAAAGTTGGGTGTCCTCAGTGTATTGATGCCAACCCAACCCAAAGCTCTGAATCAGCTTGCCAGGGGTCTCATGTAGATGCTAAATAATATTGGGAAAAGGATTGCCCCCTGTAGCACTCCACATACAAGTGACTGTCACTGAGACATCATCTCCCCCAATGTTACTCACTGTCCCCGCTCATGGAAGTATGAAGTCAACCACTTTAGGCCATCCCCTTCACTTCAGTGGCAGTGAGGAAGTGGGCCAAAAGATTGTGATAAACCATATCAAATGCTTCAGTGAGATCTAAAAGCACCAGCACTGCTTACCAGCCTCGGTTCAGCTGAAGATGGAGGTCATCTGTGACAAGGACCAGCATGGTCTCCATCCAGGGGGCAGAATCTGGACTGGAATTGGTCCAATCCCAATGCATGATACAACAATACCTTGTCCAGAAACAGTAGATTTGAAACTGGGCAGTAGTTGGATGGTTAGAAGGGGTCCAAGGATGGCTTCTTCAAGATTAGTCAGATCACTGTCTCTTTAGCGCCCCCCTCCTGCTGGAAGGAGAGATTATTTCCCACAGGAAGCCTCATACCTCATCACCACTGGCCTTCATCCATGACAGGCATGGATCAAGCGGGCCTGTGATGGACTTCACAACTGCTAGCATCTTGTTGACATCAGCCTCAGAGAACAGGCTGAAATGGTCCAATGTTGGATCTGAAAATGGCCAAGGGGCCTCCAGTTCACTCAATTTATCAACAGTTGGTGAGAGGTCACCAAAAAAGTTTGCAAAAGCCCCACAGCTAATAGCTAATAGCCAAATTGCTCATATTTTGGATCCCATAAAAAGGGATGTTAAAGACTGAATTACCAAATTACCTTAAACAATTGTGCCAGACAAGAGCTAGCAGAAGCAATGTCCTATATAATGTTCTTGCAGTTTCGTCACAAGTATGCTGCCAAACTCACTCTAGGTGTCTCAGCTTCTGTTTCATCACCCTTGGTATATTAGGGAGCTGGGTTGGCCTGGGAATGGAGAGGACGTTGAGGAGCAATGACCTTGATGACTTCAGAGAGCTGGATATTCCAGTCCTCCACCAGCTCATCAAAGGAACCACCAAAGGTCTAGGGTCCTGCAGGGCATTCCAGAAACCAAGTGGATCCATAAGTCTTCACAGGAGGCATAAATAAGCCCATCTCCTAAACATGGGCAGTGGTGGGATTCAAATAATGTAACAACCGGTTCCGGTGGTGGGATTCAAATAATTTAACAAGTGGTTGTTTACAAGCACCATTTTAACAACTGGTTCTGCTGAAGTGGTGGGAACCTGCTGAATCCCACCACTGATGGTGGGGCAATGGTATCCAACTGGCCTTTCAGGATAAGGTGGTCAGATCATGAGACCCCCTCAGAGGCAATTAAGTCCACATTTACCCCCATGCCAAAGATCAAATCCAGTGTGGACCCTATTTGGGTCCATATAGGTAGAGTTCAGGTGCCACCATGGAAGACACTAGGTTCACTGCTTGTGTAGATGAAACCACATCAACATGAATGTTGAAGTCCCCCGCAAAAAATAAGCCTGGGAAACCTCAAGACCAACTCCAGTATGATCTCCAGTGGATCTGCTGGAGTTCTTGGCATCCAGTACACCACCAGCAAAACACCCAAACTCTGAATGGCATCCTATACCAGGCCCATACTATAATACCAGAGATCACTAGGACAGGGACTGGTCTGAAGGTGAAACCCTCTCGGATGAGCATCACCACAAACACAGTCCCTTGTCCAGGATTGGTGGAGGACCAAGAACCCTGGCAGGGTGAACTGATTTAAGCCAACAGTCTCACCCTGCCTTGTCTAGGTCTATTATTAAGAACATAAGAACATAAGAACAAGCCAGCTGGATCAGACCAAAGTCCATCTAGTCCAGCTCTCTGCTACTCGCAGTGGCCCACCAGGTGCCTTGGGGAGCTCACATGTAGGATGTGAACGCAATGGCCTTCTGCGGCTGTTGCTCCCGATTACCTGGTCTGTTGAGGCATTTGCAATCTCAGATCAAGGAGGATCAAGATTGGTAGCCATAAATCGACTTCTCCTCCATAAATCTGTCCAAGCCCCTTTTAAGGCTATCCAGGTTAGTGGCCATCACCACCTCCTGTGGCAGCATATTCCAAACACCAATCACACGTTGCGTGAAGAAGTGTTTCCTTTTGTTAGTTCTAATTCTTCCCCCCAGCATTTTCAATGGATGCCCCCTGGTTCTAATATTGTGAGAAAGAGAGAAAAATTTCTCTCTGTCAACATTTTCTACCCCATGCATAATTTTGTAGACTTCAATCATATCCTCCCTCAGCCGCCTCCTGTCCAAACTAAAGAGTCCCAAACGCTGCAGCCTCTCCTCATAGGGAAGGTGCTCCAGTCCCTCAATCATCCTTGTTGCCCTTCTCTGCACTTTTTCTATCTCCTCAATATCCTTTTTGAGATGCGGCTACCAGAACTGGACACAGTATTCCAAGTGCGGTCGCACCACTGCTTTATATAAGGGCATGACAATCTTTGCAGTTTTATTATCAATTCCTTTTCTAATGATCCCCAGCATAGAGTTTGCCTTTTTCACAGCTGCCATGCATTGAGTTGACATTCCCATGGAACTATCAACTAAGACACCTAAATTCCTTTCCTGGTCTGTAACTGATAGCACTGACCCCTGTAGCGTGTATATGAAGTTTGGATTTTTTGCCCCTATGTGCATCACTTTACATTTTGCTACATTGAACTGCATTTGCCATTTCTGAGCCCACTCACCTAATTTATCAAGGTCCGGGCTAAGCTCTTTCACAATCCCATGTGGTTCTCACCACCCCACATAATTTGGTATCATCTGCAAACTTTGGCCACCACGCCACCCACCCCTACTTCCAGGTTGGCTTATGAATAGGTTAAAGAGCACTGGTCCCAATAAGGATCATTGGGGGACACCAGTACCGACATCTCTACATTGTGAGAACTTCCCATTTACACACACTCTTTGTTTCCTGTTTCTCAACCAGTTTTTAATCCATAGGAGGACTTCCCCTCTCATTCCTTCATTGCTGAGTTTTCTCAACAGTCACTGGTGAGGAACTTTGTCAAAAGCCTTTTGGAAATCCAAGTAGACAATGTCCAATCAAGCCACCCCTGTCCACACATGCCTGTTTACACCCCTCAAAGAACCTCTAGTAAGTTTGTAAGACAGGGCCTAGTTGCCTCTGCAAAAGCCATGCTGACTCTTTTTTAGTAGGTGTTGTTTTTGTTCATGTTTTATATTTTTATTTTTAATGATAGATTCTACCACTTCTACTAGGAACAGATGTCAAACTGACTGTATCTGTAATTTCCCGGGTCCCCCCTAGATCCTTTCTTAAAGATTGGTGTGACATTGGCCATCTTCCAGTCTTCAGGGATGGAGGCTGATTTCAGGGATAAGTTGCATATTAAAGTGAGAAGATCAGCAATTTCATGCTTGAGCTCTTTAAGAACTCTTGGGTGAATGCAATCTGGGCCAGGGGATTTGGTAGCATTTAGTTTATCAATGGCTGCCAGAACTTCTTCTTTGTCTACCACTATCTTCGCTAGTTCCTTGGATTCGCCTCCTAAGAAGCTTGGTTCAGGTGCAGGAATGTTCCTCACCTCCTCTTGGGTGATCAAGCCACATTGTTGTTTAACCTTGCACTCTTATTATTCCAGATCGAGCCACATTGTTGTTTAACCTTGCACTCTTAACCTCACACATTTTAATGTTTCTTTTAAACTGACATGAAGTAGAGTTTTCCAGAGGTTAGTGCATTTTTTGGTTTCCTTTCAAGTAGGTCTGTGATGGTTGGACTAGCATAAAGAACAGGATAGGGCTCATGAAGAACTGAAATAATTTGGGAAAAGTCCAGCTTCTTGGACTTTCTAGATTACTGACCAAAAGTGCTCTGTGAGTTTAAGGGTGGCAAAATGTAAACACTCAAGTACTTAAAAACCTGACTGGAACCCATCAGGAAAAACAGGAGAAGAGGCTACTGAGGCAGTGATGGCAGGAGCCTGGCAGAGATAATAGAAGCTTGGAATTCTCTGTTCCATATGGTACAGTCAGCCTTGTCCTGTCCAGTTCTACAGTAGGCATTCTTGAAAAGAGCTTCCCATAATTTCCTCTTAAGTCTCATCTTTGTAATATTTGCATTTCTAAAGGTTAGTACAGCTAAGCCCAGCTATGTTTCTGGATTCCCAGCTAGCATCTGTGGTTAAGATTTCATTTTACTAATTTCAGATGTATTACTAGTAGTGCTTTAGCAAAAGGAGACTTCATGTCTAGAATGTAGTAAGTTTCTATACATTTGGTCCCCCTTGAAGGTTAAGAAGCTTCACCTGGTATGTGCCAGAATGCTGGTTACTAATTAGCTTCTAGATGGTGATTCTTATGTTTGGAGCCCGAAATGTAAACCATGCACTTTCATCTTACAGAGTCCTTTGTATGTGCCAGAGCCATCTGAAGTCAAATGGTCAACTTTGAGGTATTGTGTTTTCTCAGTTCTCATTCTATGACACACCCTTCCATGGAATGTGCTATGGACCATTTTTTTTTGTCCTTCAGTACGTTAGTTAAGGTAGGATTTTTCATGGCTGACAATTTTGGGGGGAGGGGGGTTCCCCTGTCCAGATTCTTAACATTGCCACATTTATTGCTTAATATATCCACATCACCCCATATGTCCCTGTACGGCCTCTTCGATCAGTTGAGGCCAACCTACTAGTGGTCCCTGGCCCCTCGGTGATGCAGCTGGCCTCCACACGGGCGAGGGCCTTCACGGCTCTGGCCCCGGCCTGGTGGAACGCTCTTCCTCCAACTGTCCGGGCCCTGCGGGACCTTGGTGAGTTCTGCAGGGCCTGTAAGACGGAGCTGTTCCGCCGGGCCTTTGGAGGAACCGGCCGCTAATGGTGCCCCCTCCCCCCTTTCATGGTCCCCCCCTTTCATGGCCCTCTACCCCATGGCCCTCTACATCTGGGACCTGCCATTTCTCCCTCTTGGGGAGAGGATTTTGAATATGGAGCTGCTGGATGCCATTTATATTTATTATTGTATTTTTATTGTATTTTATTGTATTGTATTTATAAGATTTAGCTTTTACTGTTTTATTGCTGCTTTTAAAGATTTAGCCATTTTATGTTATGTTATGTTTGTTGTTGTGCACCGCCCGGAGCCCCTTGGGGATGGGGCAGTATAAAAATCAAACAAACAAACAAACAAACAAACAAACAAACAAACAAACAAACAAACAAACAAACAAATAAATAAATAAATAAATCCCCTCCCTCCCCTTCCTTGCATGCCACCCCTCCGTCCCTCCCTCCCCTTCCTTTGCATGCCACCCCTTCCCCTCCCTCCCCTCCCCCTTCCTTCACTAGGGTGGGTGGACCATGTCCAGATGCTGGGCCCCCTCCCTCCCCTTCCTTGCATGCCACCCCTCCCTCCCCTCCCTCCCCTCCCTTGCATGCCCCCTCCCTCCCTGCCTTCAGTAACTCTGTTGTGATTCAGCCACAATCTCAAACAAATGTTTTGCCATGAGAAGATACAAGCATTTACTAAATGAGTGCTGTCCCAGTTCTCTTGGGCTAGTAGTGCAAGCAATTATTAGACCAACTCTCATCCCGCTGGGTTTGGTTCTCACTTGTATCATCTTTGGTTCCATAAAGCACAATGAAGATTGATTGATTGATTGATTGATTGATTGATTGATTGATTGATTGATTGATTGATTGATTGATTGATTGATTGATTTATGTATTTATTTATTTATATACTCTAGTGAATATTCTCCTGTTCTAAATTTTTGGATAAAAAATAGTGCTTTTGACATGGCAGAAATATTTTCCCCTTACTTCTATATTGTGATATCTTTACAAATACACACATAGAGTATAAAAAGAAGTTAAAATATTCTCCTATAAGGCAGCAAATCAGTTACATCAGATGCCTTGTGTGTTGCATCTTCAGATTCACAGCGTTTGCTGTTTCTTCTAGCATGCAAATGTCATTTGTGCATACTCAAAGATCTGCCCCTTCCCTTCAGACAGAGGTATCACTTTTACCTGTGGAAAGGCCCCCTTCTTTGATCAGCATATCATTCAAATGCACTTCTCAATCAGAAAATTGTTTTCTAACTGCTGGCTAAGTTATTTAGTGTGTTTGTATTTTTAAAAATATAACTATTTGGAGAAGGGGGATAAAAATGGATGGAAAGAACTTGGCAGAAATGTAGGTAAATGCAGACTGATGAGTAAACATGTTGTTATGTATTGGAAGAGATCAAGAACTTTTTAAAATTTCCCTGAAATGTGTGAGAGATACTAAAGTACAAAAGATTTTAAAAGCAGCTGCCTTTAAAGAGGTTTCAGCAGTTGCCTGCCTGGGTCATTTAAGCAAATCAGAAGCAAAGGTGCTTCCATAGCCAGAATGCTAACAAGACAGAAGCTGAGTGCTTTGCTAAGCAGATTTATAGGTTGCATGGCAATTTCCTTGCCTCTGACAAGCCATTGTGGACTTTCAGCAAAGCTATGACACTCTCAAATTTGAAATTGTGGACAGGAAAGATTAGCTGTTGATGATGCAGCTAATGTCTTTCCACCGCGCCTTTAAAAAAATAATCATAGCATGATGACGTCTAAGCATGTATGCTTGCTTAGCAGGCTGCCAGTCCTGATGAATTTATCTTGTTTAGGAAATGTGTTTCAGTCTGGGGGAGGCTGGAAATAAAGGAACTGCAGGGTTATGCGTAGATGAAAGAGAGATTTTTGACACAGACTGTAGATAGCCATTAACGACAAATTGAAGATGGTTCATGTTGGCTCAAGCAGGTGACAGTGCACAAACATGCTGGGCTCTGGGCAAAATGACATCTTCCGTGCAAAGTCTGAACCAAATGAAATGCAGCCTCAGAGAGTGTCAAGTCTGAGCAACAGCACCTGAACCCTTTCCTCACTGGCCCTTTTCCTGCACAAATCCCCCGCCCTTCAGCAGGTTCTATATTTGTGCCAACCTTTACTTGAGAGTAAACAAGAGAAACAATGGATGTTGAAGAAAGCAGCCAAAGTGCAGTATGCCTTTTGTGCAACTTCCTTTTAAATAAGGTTATGTTGGGGTTGTAGAAGGGAAATCGTATACAATGTCCTGTCAGTTTTGAAGAAGAACTCACTGTTACATCTGAAACTGCTATTTGATGTGCAGGAAATGACTGCCTGAATGGTTGTTTCAGTCAGGTGCTGTTTGTTTGTTTGTTTTTAAATTAATGATTTTAAAAGTGCTGCACAAGGGGGAAGGTGAGTAGTTTCATGACTGACAAAAGGTAGAAACATTCCCTAAGAGATGTGGAAAATTTCTGAATGACTGACATCCAGCTGGCCAATCAAAGCTATTTCCTCTGTGATTTACTCAAATGATAAGCTAGTGTCTATGTTCAAAATATGGTTAGGACACTTGTTCAGTGAACTCCTCTCTAAAACTATGCCCTTAAAAATGTTTAGTGAAAACTAAATATAGTTAAATCAATATAGTGCCCTGCCAATATCAGTCTTAGGACACAACATGATTGCTTGTTCTTGACAAATTAGAGGGGAAGAAAAATCTGATCTCTTAGAGTGAGTTCCTTGGAGAGCCAATATTGAGTTTGCATTGCTGTGTTCTAGACACAGGTAAAGATAGGACTTTTCTTATACAATGTCCTTGCTTCTAAATCTATGGATAGGTAATTTGATCTTGAGCTTTGAACCGGCCATTGATTCTGCCTTTTTCTTTTCTCTTTGTCTGAAGAAAATCCTGTCTCCCCTCATGTCTTCACAATCCTTTATTTGACCATTTGAACCTATGCAATATTATTTGTGTATTGATAACTTATTTTTTTTTAAAAAAAATGTGGCAAATAAAATAAACTTTTTGTGTTTGAAAAAGTCATTTCTCACATTTTATGAATGAAAAGGAATGGTGTGACTTGAGGTGGGGATGAGTTGAATTGTGTGGCTTGGATGGAGGGAGAGTTGGAAGGTGAGTATTGAGGTGGGGGAGGGTGAGAAGTTATGACTTGGGTGGAGGGAGGGATTGCAGGTATGGCTGGGGGGAGAGTTGGAATGTGAAGCTTGGGGTGGGGGAGGGTAGAAGGATGAGGCTTAGGGTGGAGGATGGTGGAATGGAAGGTTGGGGTGGAGGAGGGTGACAAGGTATGACTGGGATGGAGGAAGGCTGGAAGGTATGGCTAGGGGTAGGATGGAGAGTGGAAAGTGCCCGCTTCAATGAAGGGTACCTTAGGGGACCCTATTATCCTTCCTGTTATTGCTGTATGTGATCCCTTGCTCAGCTGGTGCAGAGCTTTGGGCCGATTTGTCACCAGTATGCTGATGACACTCAGCTCATTCTGTTGATGGAGGGGAGACCAACTTCTGCCCCTGCAGCTCTCCAGCATTGTTTGGAGGTGGTTGCTGGCTGGTTGATGCAAAGCAGGTTAAATGACAGCGGTCTGGGTGGGTCATGAAGGGAGGCGGTTCAGCCGCTGCTGCTAGAGGGGGCTCCTTTATCGCTAACCCGCTCTGCCCAGAGCCTGAGGTTTGCCTGGACTCATCACTTTCTATAGAGACCCACATTGCTGGTATGGCCCAGGTGGAGTTTTTCCATCTATGCCAAGCATGTCGACTGGCCCCCTACCTCTCCCAGACAGACCTGGCCACAGTGATCCATGCGATAGTCACCTCCAGATTAGACTATTGTAACTCACTCTATGCAGGCCTTCCCTTACGGTTGATCCAGAAGCTGAATTTGGTCCAGAATACAGGGGCCCGGCTTCTCATAGGTAGTTCAATATGGGACCACATCTCTCCCATGTTGCGCCGACTGCACTGGCTCCCGCTGGAATTCTGGATCACCTTTAAGGTGCTGGTTCTAACCTTTAAGGCTCTTAACGGCCTGCAGCCTTCATATCTCAGGAACCGTCTGTCCCGATATGTCCCTGTTGGCCTCAGCCTTTACTGGCAGTCTCTGGCCCCTCTATGATACAGCTGGTCTCCACCCAGGCCAGGGCAAAGGCCCTGGCCCCAGGCTGATGGAACACTCTTTCTCCAACCATACAGGCTCTGTGGGACTTAGAACAGCTCCACAGGGGCTGTGAGATGGAGTTATTCTGCCAGACTTTTGGAGAGGTCAGCCGTTGAGGGTACCATTCCCTGTATTTCATACTGTATCTGATATTTCATCTAGTTGACCGCCCTCAGTGAATTACTGTTTGCTTGTTATGTTTGCTTGTTTTGTATGCCACCTAGATGCCTTCAGGGATAGGCAGTCTATTAAATTTAATGAATAAATAAATAAATGGGGCTTGGGGTGGGTGGAGGGTGGAAAGGTGAGACTTGGGAGGAGGGTGGAATGGGGATGCTTGGGGTGAGGAGAACCAGGAGGGTTCCACCAGCCAGGATGGCCTGTTGGAGGTGGGAGGGTGCCAGGAGGGCTTTGCTGGGCCTGCAGAGCAGTGGGCGCCAAGGCACCACTGCTCTGTTGGCCAGGATAGGCTGCTGGGGTTATGGGAGGGTGGGGGCGTGGCAGAGCAGGGCTTGCTCTTTGGTCAGGGGAAGGCAGGCAGGGGAGGAGATGGAATAACTCTCACCAATAGAGCAGGACTTACTTGCTGATTGGTAGAAAGTTCATCAACACAACATTCCATCGCTGAGCCATTCATTGGTTAGGATGGATTTTCAAATATTCTGTTAAAGTGAACCAACCAGTTTCCCTTTAGAGACTCTCAATGAAGACTTGATGCTTTGTTCTGAGGAAATGCCAGTCAGCCTAAGGAAATAGTGGTCCATGAAGGACACAATTGTTACTATGCATCCTGCTCCCTTCTTCACACTTTGGATTAGTGTGTTGATATCCAGTAGTTTTGTCGTTGGGTAATTTGAGTTGAATGGGAGAATATTTTTTCAGCACACTTTGGGTGGTGTCTTTTTTATTGTAAACTGCTTTATGTCTGTACTTGAGTAAAGAAAGTAGGCTAAAATGCCCCAATGAATGAAGCACTGGAGAATTAAATCATTCCCTTCCTTTTCTCC